>NC_041215.1:92105846-92114537 GCF_002837175.3 Physeter macrocephalus | reverse complement strand
ATCAATTGCTTGCAGACTCATATCAAAACCCTATCAGTGAGTGGCAAGTGACGATTAAGCTGCATCTGGTGGCAGGCTTTATAGTAGCAAGTGAGTTGATGTACTTCAATTGTACAGCTGCATCTGGTGTCAGGCTTTAAGTCAGAATCCGACACTTATTTTAGTCCATGCATGGCCTACCCATTATTTTATTTACCACTTCCATCCACGCCTCTTTCCCGCACTGCACACTTGTCTCAGTCACAGTTTTGGTAAGCCCACAAGCTAACCCTAGCCAAAATTAATAAAAACTAAACGTCACTGAGAGCTTCTCTGAAAAGGGGGAAAGACCCAATGATGAGATAGCAGAAGCCTCTAAGACTGCCAACTAAAAGAAGGCTGCATTTGAAAGAAAATACCAAGAGTCCTACTTAAATTAAGGGTTCATTGTAACAGGAGATTCACATTCTCCAAGCCCGCTTTATATAATATGTGGCAACTGGCTATCCAATGAAGTCATGAAACCTTCAAAACTGCTTGGCCACATGGAGACCAAGCACCCTCCATTACAAGACAAGCCTTTGGAGTTTTTCAAAAGAAAAAAATGTGAACACGAAGAACAGAAGCAATTAATAAAGGCCACAACTTTATCAAATGTGTCTGCACTGAGAGCATCGTTCTTAGTGGCTAACTGCATTGCTAAAGCTAAGAAGCCCTTTACTATTGGTGAAGAGTTGATCCTGCCTGCTGCTAAGAACATTTGTTGTGAACTTTTAGGAGAGGCTGCAGTTCAAAAGGTGGCATGTGTTCCTCTTTCAGTTAGCACCATAACTAGACAAATTGATGAAATAGCAGAGGATATTGAGGTGCAATTGTTAGAGAGGATTAATGAGTCACCGTGGTACGCAATCCAGGTTGACGAGTCTACCGATGTTGACAAGGCAACAATGCTTGTTTTTGTGTGATATACTTTTCAGGAGGATGTGCATGAGGATATGTTATGTGTATCTTTGTTGCCAACCAACACCACAGCTGCAGAACTATTCAAGTCTTTAAATGATTACATATCAGGAAAACTGAATTGGTTATTTTGTGTCAGTATATGCACGGACGGAGTGGTTGCCATGACTGGACGGCTTTCTGGTTTCACGACTCCGGTCGAAGAGGTCGCTACTGAATGTGAGTCTATGTACTGTGTCATCCATAGAGAAATGCTGGCTAGCCAAAAAATGTCACCTGAACTTAACAATGTTTTGCGGGATGTGATTAAAATTATCAACCACCTTAAAGTACATGCCCTTAACTCACGTCTGTTCGTGCAGCTCTGTGAGGAGATGGACACATAGCACACGTGTCTTCTCTTATACACAGAAGTGAGATGGCTTTCTAAAGGTAGATCACTGGCCAGAGTTTTTGAGTTATGAGAGCTACTGCAGAGATTTCTTTTAGAAAAAGTCACCACTGGCAGCACATTTCAGTGACAAAGAATGGGTCACAAAACTTGCTTACTTGTGTGACATATTCAACCTGCTCAGTGAACTCAGTCTGTCACTTGAGGGGAGAACCACAACTGTGTTCAAGTCGACAGATGAAGTGGCTGCATTCAAAACCAAAGTGGTATTATGGGGGTGACGAGTGAACATTGGGATGTTTAACATGTTTCAAACATTAGCAGAGATTTTGAAAGAGACTGAGCCAGGGCCTTCTTTCTCCCAGCTGGTGCATGATCACCTATCTCAGCTTTCAAAAGAGTTTGAGCATTACTTCCCAACCACAAAAGATCCCCAAACTGGGAAGGAATGGGTCTGCGGCCCATTTGTAAATAAGCCAGGTGAATTGACTTTCTCCGTGCTAGAAGAGGATCAATTGCTTGTGATCGCAAATGACTGTGGCCTTAGAAGTATGTTTGAGACAACTTCAAATCTCCATACCTTCTGTATTAAGGTCAAGGTGGAATATCTTGAGATTGCCACAAAAGCACTGAAAAGCCTGCTCCCATTTCCAACATCCTATCTTTGTGAAGCAGAGTTTTTCTGCAGTGGCAGCAACCAGAACGAGATTACGGAGTAGACTGGACATAAGCAACACGTTTCGGGTGTCACTGTCTCCGAAAACCTCCAGATAGGACCATCTAGTTGCAGGAAAACAAGCTCAGGGTTCCCACTGATTCTGCATTATGGTGAGTTGTATAATTATTTCATTCTATATTACAATGTAATAATAATAGAAATAAAATGCACAATAAGTAAAATGTACTTGAATCATCCCAAAATCTTTCTCCCCGCCCCGGTCCGTGGAAAAATCGTCTTCCATGAAACTGGTTCCTGGTGCCAAAAAGTTCGGGGACTGCTGGGATAAAGCACTGTAATGGTCTAAATTTATGGTAGCAAAAAAAGTTATCCCATCTCCATGATCATTTCAACTGTGACAAATTTCAGAAATGATCCATAATTAAATGAGGATTCAAGATAAGTATAAATAGGCATATACTAATTATAATAAGCACATATAAGTTTCTTATTTGGGGGGGTTACAAAAATCTTAATATGCCATAGATATATTCATTCATCCACTCAACAGATACTTATTTTTATTATGTACCCACTACTATCCTGTAGAATGGATAATTTATTCATTCATCCAATCAACAAAAATTTATGTTTGCTATATGTCTGCTACTATCCTATAGTAAGGAAGGCACTGACTCAAAGACCTTACAGTCTAGTGAAGCAGATATATAGGTCCTCAAGTAGTTGCATTTCAAAAACGAAAATGATAAGGGAGTTAAGTGAACAAATTATAGAGGAGGGTTAAGTAATTGTGCCTACAAAAGTAAAAAAAAAAAAAAAAAATCCTTCCTGGATACTTGTAGTGCATTACCAAGGAAGGATAAAAGATATAATAACAGACAAGAAGTATAGAAACATTTTTGGGTAGAGACAATGGCAAATTCAAATTTATAAATGAACGTCATTGAAAGAAATTATTTATTTTTTTGGCTGTGTTGGGTCTTTGTCGCTGTGTGCAGGCTTCGTATTGTTGCGGCGAGCAGGGGCTACTCTCTTCGTTGTGGTGCGCGGGCTTCTCATTACAGTGGTTTCTCTTATTGTGGAGCACGGGCTCTAGGCGCCCGGGCTTCGGTAGTTGCAGAATGCGGGCTCAGTAGTTGTGGCTCGTGGGATTTAGAGCACAGGTTCAGTAGTGGTGCACGGGCTTAGTTGCTCTGTGGCATGTGGGATCTTCCCAGGCCAGGGATTGAACCCGTGTTCCCTGCATAGGCAGGCAGATTCTTAACCACTGAGCTACCAGGGAAGTCCCAAGAAATTATTTCTTCATGACCATTACATAGGAAAAAAAAATTCTGAGGCACGGGAAATAAGGCTGGAAAGAAAGCCATGAGTCAGATCATGAAGGTACTTGAATTCTTGGTAAAAGACCTTGTTTTAAATCTGTAAGCAACTAAACAAGGAGCAATCATTAAATGATTTTTAGTAGAGAAGTAACATGATCAAAATAGCATTTTAGAATTGAGTCTCTAACTACTCCTTGGCTGACAGCCTAAAGTGGGGGATGATATGACAGTGGCAATTAGACTAGGGGTACAAAAGGTGGAATAATTGAGACACATCTAGAAGGTACATTAAGTCCTAATGAAACAGTGAAGAATGCAAAACAAGGGGAGAGACCAGAATTGCATATTGCATATTGCACAATGCAATAAACTAGAAATCAATAAGAAAGTAATGAACAGAATACAGACTTCTTGGAAACATTCCATATCCACATATAAACATACAAATTTCTAAATTTCGAAGACACAAAGAAAAATTTCAAAATGGAAGCTTTTTCTAACGCTATCCGATAGTCAGCTACTCAAATTCTTAACATATTCCCTATTACCTACTGAAATTCAGACTTTGGGTGTTCAGGATTCCCTATGATCTGCTTTCATTTTACTTTCTTTCTACTCCTTCTCACATCTCTTACATCAGCCAAAGTGGATTTCATCCCCGCTGCCCAAAATCACTATGTATGTTCCTACTTCTCTTCCATCTCCAACTACTGAATTTCTATCAATTTTTCTGAACTACCTTAATTTTGCTTCTTTCTTAATCCTATAGTGTTCTCAGTGCATATGCTTTATCACTTCTCAATGTTCTCATATTAGCTTGTTTTTTCTCTGGTAAAATTCTTAACATCTTTACGTTGTATATACAGTTCTTTTTGTGTTTGTCTGAACCCTCTAACCTTAGAGTAAAATATACTTAAATACATGGTTTATATAACTTGCTTTTCTTTTAACCACTTGAATTTCCTAGCACAGGTCTTTGTCCAAAAGTTTTTAGAAAATATTAACAGTGTGAGAAAGAGAAAAAAGAAGAGATAGAAGGAAAAAAATACTGTTTAATTTTAAAATACTTCTGAACAATCATTTAATATGATGGGGAAAATTGAGAAAAAAATGTCTGTTGGCTGGAAGCTTTCACTGTTTTGATTCATAAGACCTCATTAGGCAACTATTTTCTGGCATGTAAAATCCAATATATTATGTGATTGTGGCTAAGTAGAGTAAATGAAATTCAAGGTGAGTTACATAAGACAATCAGCTTGGAAACAGAAACATAAAATCATGTGTGTCTTATGAGGAGAACATTTATAACAGGTTCTATGAGAGCTTAATTTTAAAATACCATGTTTTTGTTATGATGAAATGCTATGACACCACCTTTGATTAATGAAAACAGAAGCACATTCTCATGCAAGAACAAGAAAGCCCTAGGGGTCCATCAAGTCAAACTGATGCACCATTCATGCACTGTTTTCCTTATTCCCATGATATCTATCTCCTGCATTCTTGAACAGCACTAGCAACAGAAGCTCATTTTGCTAAGACACATCTCTGGATAGTCTAGCTGAAGCTGTTTCTCCTTTCCTTCTCTCTTTCTCTCCCCTTCCATCTTCCCTCTTCCTCTCCATCTCTCTCTCAGCTATTACTTAAGAGTATTATAGTATTTTATTGATTTTTTCCAGTTAGCAATATCCAATTTCTTATCAGTTCCTCATGTGCACCTCAAAACTCAAAACCATCTTTCAGCTTGATAGGAATCAATTATATTAGTCCAAGATTATTTACAAACAAATGCTTTCCAGTTTTCAGTCACTAAAATGTTATTTATGATAGCCTGTGTTTAATCACTATATAACTGTGGTACATATTTTAACAGATGAAATATATAAGATATCCTCTGATAAATAATATAAGGCTATTCATTTATCTGATCTTTTATCTGGTACACCAAATTATAAAAAGCTGAACTTTTGTTCAATAAAAGATATAATTGCACAACTGTCTTTTTTAAAGGTGATTTAAACAACACGTATTTTGAAAAATCAGCATCCTCATTTATTAAAACTGGGCACTAGGTGTGGAATTTTAAATTTAGTATATAAAACAATATATATTAATTGTAGTTCCATAAGTATATAAAAACATTCATGGGAATGATTAAAGCAAAACTCATTTGCCACCTATGGTGAGAAAAAAAGGGGAAAAATTGAGGGACTTTGAACTACATATCATATTTTAATTCTTAAAAATGAAACATATCGAGGGTTCGAGAGAAGATGGCGGAAGAGTAAGACGTGGAGATCACCTTCCTCCCCACAGATACATCAGAAATACATCTACACGTGGAACTGCTCCTATAGAACACTCACTGATCGCTGGCAGAACACCTCAGACCTCCCAAAAGGCAAGAAACTCCCCACGTACCTGGGTAGGGAAAAAGAAAAAAGAATAAACAGAGGCAAAAGAATAGGGATGGGACCTGCACCAGTGGGAGGGAGCTGTGAAGGAGGAAAGGTTCCCACACACTAGAAGCCCCTTCGCAGGCGGATACTGTGGGTGGCGGAGGGGGGAAGCTTCAGAGCCACAGAGGAGAGCGCAGCGACAGGGGTGCGGAGGGCAAAGCGGAGAGATTCCCGCACAGAGGGTCAGTGCCGACCGGCACTCAGCAGCCCGAGAGGCTTGTCTGCTCACCCAGGCTCGGGCTTCGGAGGTCGGATCCCAGGGAGAGGACTGGCGGCGTGAACACAGCCTGAAGGGGTTAGTGCACCACGGCTAGCCGGGAGGGAGTCCGGGAGAAGTCTGGAGCTGCCGAAGAGGAAAGAGACCTTTTCTTCCCTCTTTGCTTCCTGTTGCGTGTGGAGAGGGGATTAAGCGCACCGCTTAAAGGAGCTCCAGAGACGGGAGCGAGCCGCGGCTATCAGAGCGGACCCCAGAGACGGGCCTGAGATGCTAAGGCGGCTGCTGCAGCCACCAAGAAGCCTGTGTGCAAGCACAGGTCATTCTCCACACCTTCCCCTCCCGGGAGCCTGTGCAGCCCGCCACTGCCAGCGTCCCGGGATCCAGGGACAACTTCCCCAGGAGAACACACGGCGCGCCTCAGGCTGGTGCAGCGTCACGCTGGCCTCTGCCGCTGCAGGCTCACCCCGCATCCGTACCCCTCCCCGCCCTCTGGCCTGAGCCAGAGCCCCTGAATCAGCTGCTCCTTTAACCCCGTCCTGTCTGAGCGAAGAACAGACGTCCTCAGGCGACCTACACGTAGAGGCTGGGCCAAATCCAAAGCTGAACCCCGGGAGCTGTGCGAACAAAGAAGAGAAAGGGAAATTTCTCCCAGCAGCCTCAGAAGCAGCGGATTAAATCTCCACAATCAACTTGATGTACCTTGCCTCTGTGGAATACCTGAATAGATGTACCCTGCATCTGTGGAATACCTGAATAGACAATGAATCATCTCAAGTTGAGGAGGTGGACTTTGGGAGCAAGATATATTATTTTGTCCCCTTTTCCTCTTTTTGTGAGTGTGTATGTGTATGATGCTGTGTGAGATTTTGTCTGTATAGCTTTGCTTTCACCATTTGTCCTCGGGTTCTGACCTTCCGGTCTTTTTTTTCTTTTTAAAAATTTTTTCTTAATAATTATTTTGTATTTTAATAACTTTATTTTATTTTATCCTACTTTATCTCCTTCATGCTTTCACCATTTGTCCTCGGGTTCTGACCTTCCGGTCTTTTTTTTCTTTTTAAAAATTTTTTCTTAATGATTATTTTGTATTTTAATAACTATTTTATTTTATCCTACTTTATCTCCTTCCTTCCTTCCTTCCTTCCTTCCTTCCTTCCTTATTTTTTCTCCCCTTTATTCTGAGCCGTGTGGATGAAAGGCTCTTGGTGCTCCAGCCAGGAGTCAGTGCTGTGCCTCTGAGGTGGGAGAGCCAACTTCAGGAAACTGGTCCACAAGAGACCTCCCAGCTCCACGTAATATCAAATGGTGAAAATCTCCCAGAGATCTCCATCTCAACACCAAGAGCCAGCTTCACTCAACGACCAGCAAGCTACAGTGCTGGACACACTATGCCCAACAACTAGCAAGACAGGAACACAGCCCCATCCATTAGCAGAGAGGCGGCCTAGAATCATAATAAGGCTACAGATACCCCAAAACACACCACCAGACGTGGACCTGCCCACCAGAAGGACAAGATCCAGCCTCATCCACCAGAACACAGGCACTATTCCCCTCCACCAGGAAACCTACACAACCCACTGAACCAACCTTAACCACTGGGGACAGACACCAAAAACAATGGGAACTACGAACCTTCAGTCTGCGAAAAGGAGACCCCAAACACAGTAAGATAAGCAAAACAAAAAGACAGAAAAACACACAGCAGATAAAGGAGCAAGGTAAGAACCCAACAGTAAGATAAGCAAAATGAGAAGACAGAAAAACACACAGCAGATGAAGGAGCAAGATAAAATCACACCAGACCTAACAAATGAAGAGGAAATAGGCAGTCTACCTGAAAAAGAATTCAGAATAATGATAGTAAAGATGATTCAAAATCTTGGAAATAGAATAGACAAATTGCAAGAAACAGTTAACAAGGACCTAGAAGAAATAAAGAGGAAGCAAGCAACGATGAGCAACACAATAAATGAAATGAAAAATACTCTAGATGGGCTCAGTAGCAGAATAACTGAGGCAGAAGGACGGATAAGTGACCTGGAAGATACAATAGTGGAAATAACTACTGCAGAGCAGAATAAAGAAAAAAGAATGAAAAGAACTGAGGACAGTCTCAGAGACCTCTGGGACAACATTAAATGCACCAACATTCGAATTATAGGGGTCCCCGAAGAAGAAGAGAAAAAGAAAGGGACTGAGAAAATATTTGAAGAGATTATAGTTGAAAACTTCCCTAATATAGGAAAGGAAATAGTCAATCAAGTCCAGGAAGCACAGAGAGTCCCATACAGGATAAACCCAAGGAGAAACACGCCAAGACACATAATAATCAAACTGTCAAAAATTAAATACAAAGAAAACATATTAAAAGCAGCAAGGGAAAAACAACAAATAACACACAAAGGAATCCCCATAAGGTTAACATCGGATCTTTCAGCAGAAACTCTCCAAGCCAGAAGGGAGTGGCAGGACATATTTAAAGTGATGAAGGAAAAAAACCTACAACCAAGATTACTCTACCCAGCAAGGATTTCATTCAGATTGGATGGAGAAATTAAAACCTTTACAGACAAGCAAAAGGTGAGAGAGTTCAGCACCACTAAACTAGCTTTACAACAAATGCTAAAGGAACTTCTCTAGTCAAGAAACAAGAGAAGGAAAAGACCTACAAGAACAAACCC
>NC_041215.1:92104515-92105836 GCF_002837175.3 Physeter macrocephalus | reverse complement strand
GAAGTCAGAAGAAAGCTGGAGTAGCAATTCTCTTATCAGACAAAATAGACTTTAAAGTAAAAACTATAACAAGAGACAAAGAAGGACACTATATAATGATCAAGGGTTCGATCCATGAAGAAGATATAACAATTGTAAATATTTATGCACCCAACATAGGAGCACCTCAATACATAAGGCAAATGCTAACAGCCATAAAACGGAAAAGTGACCGTAACACAATCATAGTAGGGGACTTTAACACCCCACTTTCACCAATGGACAGATCATCCAAAATGAAAATAAATAAGGAAACACAAGCTTTAAATGATACATTAAACAAGATGGACTTAATTGATATTTATAGGGCATTCCAGCCAAAAACAACAGAATACACATTTTTCTCAAGTGCTCATGGAACATTCTCCAGGATAGATCCTATCTTGGGTCACAAATCTAGCCTTGGTAAATTTAAGAAAACTGAAATCATATCAAGTAACTTTTCGGACCACAATGCTATGAGACTAGATATCAATTACAGGAAAAGATCTGTAAAAAATACAAACACATGGAGGCTAAACAGTACACTACTTAATAACCAAGTGATCACTGAAGAAATCAAAGAGGAAATCAAAAAGTACCTAGAAACAAATGACAATGGAGACACAACGACCCATAACCTATGGGATGCAGCAAAAGTAGTTCTAAGAGGGAAGTTTATAGCAAAAAAATCCTACCATAAGAAACAGGAAACATTTCAAATAAACAACCTAACCTTGCACCTAAAGAAATTAGAGAAAGAACAAAAACACCCCAAATTTAGAAGAAGGAAAGAAATCATAAAGATCATATCAGAAATAAATGAAAAAGAAAAGGAAACGATAGCAAAGATCAATAAAACTAACAGCCACTTCTTTGAGAAGATAAAAATATTGATAAACATTAGCCAGACTCATAAAGAAAAAAAGTGAGAAGACTCAAATCAATAGAATAAGAAATGAAAACGGAGGAGTAACAAATGACACTGCAGAAATACAAAGGATTATGAGAGATTACTACAAGCAACTATATGCCAATAAAATGGACAACATAGAAGAAATGGACAAATTCTTAGAAAACTACAACCTTCCAAGACTGGACCAGGAAGAAATAAAATATGAACAGACAAATCAGAAGCACTGAAAAAGAAACTGTGATTAAAAATCTTCCAACAAACAAAAGCCCAAGACCAGATGGCTTCACAGGTGAATTCTATCAAACATTTAGAGAAGAGCTAACACCTATCCTTCTCAAACTCTTCCAAAATATAGCAGAGGGAGGAACACTCCCAAACTCATTCTAT
>NC_041215.1:92103227-92103859 GCF_002837175.3 Physeter macrocephalus | reverse complement strand
TTGAAAATGACTATACTACCCAAAGCAATCTACAGATTCAATGCAATCCCTATCAAACTACCACTGGCATTTTTTACAGAACTAGAACAAAAAAGTTCACAATTTGTATGGAAACACAAAAGTCCCCGAATAGCCAAAGCAATCTTGAGAACGAAAAATGGAGCTGGAGGAATCAGGCTCCCTGACTTCAGACTATGCTACAAAGCTACAGTATTCAAGACAGTATGGTACTGGCACAAAAACAGAAATACAGATCAGTGGAACAGGATAGAAAGCCCAGAGATAAATCCACACACATAAGGTCACCTTATCTTTGATAAAGGAGGCAAGAACATACAGTATGCTACAAAGCTACAGTATTCAAGACAGTATGGTACTGGCACAAAAACAGAAATACACATCAGTGGAACAGGATAGAAAGCCCAGAGATAAATCCACGCACATAAGGTCACCGTATCTTTGATAAAGGAGGCAAGAATATACAGTGGAGAAAATACAGCCTCTTCAATAAGTGGTGCTGGGAAAACTGGACAGGTACATGTAAAAGTATGAAATTAGAACACTCCCTAACACCATACACAAAAAGAAATTCAAAAATGGATTAAAGACCTAAATGTAAGGCCAGACACTAT
>NC_041215.1:92102384-92103131 GCF_002837175.3 Physeter macrocephalus | reverse complement strand
CCATAAACAAGACCAAAAGACAACACTCAGAATGGGAGAAAATATTTGCAAATGAAGCAACTGACAAAGGATTAATATCCAAAACTTACAAGCAACTCATGCAGCTCAATCACAAAAAAACAAACAACCCAATCCCCAAATGGGCAGAAGACCTAAATAGACATTTCTCCAAAGAAGATATACAGATTGCCAACAAACACATGAAAGAATGCTCAACATCATTAATCATTAGAGAAATGCAAATCAAAACTACAATGAGGGGCTTCCCTGGTGGCGCAGTGGTTGAGAGTCCGCCTGCCGATGCAGGGGACACAGGTTCATGCCCCAGTCCGGGAGGATCCCACATGCTGCGGAGCAGCTGGGCCCGTGAGCCATGGCCGCTGAGCCTGCACATCTGGAGCCTCTGCTCCGCAACGGGAGAGGCCACAACAGTGAGAGGCCCACGTGCCGCAAAACAAAAAAAACAAACAAAAAAAAACAAAAAAAAACTACAATGAGATATCATCTCACACCAGTCAGAATGGCCATCATCAAAAAATCTAGAAACAATAAATGATGGAGAGGGTGTGGAGAAAACAGAACCCTCTTGCTCTGTTGGTGGGAATGTAAATTGATACAGCCACTATGGAGAACAGTATGGAGGTTCCTTAATAAACTACAAATAGAACTACCAAATGACCCAGCAATCCCACTACTGGGCATATACCCTGAGAAAACCATAATTCAAAAAGAGTCATGTACCAAAAT
>NC_041215.1:92097233-92102265 GCF_002837175.3 Physeter macrocephalus | reverse complement strand
AATGGATAAAGAAGATGTGGCACATATATACAATGGAATATTACTCAGCCATAACAAGAAACGAAATTGAATTATCTGTATTGAGGTGGATGGACCTGGAGTCTGTCATACAGAGTGAAGTAAGTCAGAAGGAGAAAAACAAGTACTGTATGTTAACACATATATATGGAATCTAAGAAAAAAAAATGTCATGAAGAGCCTAGGGGTAGGATGGGAATAAAGACACAGACCTAATAGAGCATGGACTTGAGGATATGGGGAGGGGGAAGGGTAAGCTGTGACAAAGTGAGTGAGTGGCATGGACATATATACACTACCAAACGTAGGGTGGATAGCTAGTGGGAAGCAGCCACATTGCACAGGGAGATCCAGCTAGGTGGTTTGTGACCACCTAGAGAGGTGTGATAGGGAGGGTGGGAGGGAGGAAAAGATGTTAAAAAAATTTTAAAAAATTGAGACACATCTGAAACAAATATAGCCAAATATAAGGATTTGACAAAACTGAATATTATGTAATAAAACAGCTCTTATCTATTGAAGTCTCACTAATACCATTACGTGCTTTATATCTATTATCATAACAATGTGTAAGAAAAGTACCATGTTCTTTCCATTTTCCATTCTTTCCATTCTTCCCGACTGAGGCAGGGAAATTAAATAAGTTGCCTCAAAATTGCACAGTACATAAAAGGTTGAACTGGGTTTGAACCCATGCATTTTGTCTCCTGAGGCCTTGTTCTTAATCACTGCATTACATAACTAGTTTTATTTTGTTTTCTCTTTTACTTCTCTGTGTGCTTGAAGTAGTTCATATTTTTTAATGAATACAAAAACAGAAATATCAGAATATAAATGTTAGTTAAGCTGAAAAAATTCATTCTTTAATATTTATGTAGAAGTTTTGGCATTTGTGTTACAATTTGTGAATAAATAGAAGATTAGTAACAGACATTTGTAATGACACTCATTCTCATGACACAAATTAGGTATTGTTTCACAGAAGCACATCTTTAAGAGACATGAAACCTAGGACTTTGAGTATTTTCATAAGAAATATCTGAATTCTGATTGTTTAACATATTCATTCAGCCATTCTTTGGACCCAGAGACTCAGGGTATTTTTTTCACCCTGTGCATCTCTTTTTAGAACAATGGTATGAGATTTTCTCAAAAGTCAATGTAAGAGCGAAGAATATGAGATTTAGATGTTCCAAATCCAGAAAGATTCAGAAGATTGGATATTCTGAAATATTTCAATGACCCCTAACTAAAAAATTGTTCAAATAGATTTTTTTCCCTATGGCAAGTGATTCACTTAAATACTTGGAGCAGGTTACAGAATCAATGGTAGACTACTTCCTATTCTCAGTTATCCTGTTGTTTCTCTGCAAAATTTTCTTTACTCTGGTATCTGACCAATTCTAGCCACTTTAGTAGCTGTAAAATGACCAGTCTCTGTTTCCTCTGCTCAGCATGGCTGCCATGCTCTTATTTGGACTCACCATTTCTGTGCTGACATCTAGAAAGTGCCTCCAGGCAGAAAACCAACTATTCTGGGGGTTTATCTCATTCATTTCCTTTATCTTAGCTATTACAGTTTTGTAATTTTTTGTTCAAAATCTGAAAACAATTATTTAATATATTAACTCCAATTTTTAAATTATTTATGGTGGGCAGCCACTTTACCCAGCTTTTTAATTATTTTTAGAAGTAGAAGTTGTCATCATAGATTTGAAATAATTAGAAAAGACTCATCCTTGATTTCTATCCATTATGTACATATGTATATGTAATATTTATTAAATTAAAATTTAAGGAATAAGTAATAGTTCACAATTTCACAACCACTGTCTAATCTTGGGCATATAATATTTCTATTAATTTTATTTTTTCCTTTCTTTTATGGATTAAGATGCTTATCCTAAAGTAGAAAGCACATGCCCAAGACCACACAGATGGGATTGGAACCTAAGTATTTTAATGCTAATTTCTGTGCTCTCTCCAAAATGGACAAAGTATATAAAGAATGGGCCCAGGGTATTAAAGAATATCTTCCTGTCCACTCAAAGCTTTGGTAAGCTTAAGCCTCAATGTACACACTCATATCCCATCATCAGGCTTTAATTATGACAGGTTAAGCTACAGAAGCCATCTGGAAGAAGAAATTTCCCCACCCATTGCTTCTTCCCACTGACTTTAATATGACCCATGAACACTGTTAACAAATACCAGCTGTCTTGACTCCATACAACATTTAATTGTTATTTGTTTGTCTTAGCTTCTTGCAACTATCTCAGGAGGGTAGGGGTCTGAATTCCTCATTGACATCCTGACATGCTGAACTACAAAAATTAGTTGGATTTGGCTTATTTTGATCTCTTCAATGCCACTTGTATTCTTTTACTTGTACAGGGTTAGAAATAGCCAAAATAATAATAATAATAGCTAAAGTTTAAGAAATATTTCAGAGATGATATATTATTAAAAACATACTATCATTGTAAATAAGGGTCATACACCAGAATCACTGAAAAATGAACCATTTGTTTTCTTATAGAGTTTTAGATACTAGATTAGGAAAAGAAATTTTTGTCCCCTTGGTGTTTATTTGTAATGCTTTTCAAACTGTTTATAATGGTTTCTTTGTTTGTAAAATGAGTGGGTTGGATTCTTAAAGTCTTTCTGGTTCTTCCTAATTTGTAATTCCGTAGAGAGGTGTATTTCTATTGAAGGCAGTGTGCAGGCATCTATGCACCCCTCACCTGCCCTTTGCTCTTTCCTCAGTGAATACACACAGAGTCTGGGATTCACTTAAGAAAATCTGAATTGAAGTTTCCTCTTCTGAGTTAGCTATACTTTTGCTCTTGAGAAAATTATTAAATACTTATAAGAAAATTATGAAGGAGATTTTATGTATGTAATACTAGTTCACTCATTGGGAAAATGGAAAGAAACTATCTACTACAAAATATGTTTAAAGACAAATATATGAGAGAGTAATTCATAAACTGTGAACTATTTTACAAATGCAAGGAAATCAATATTAAAATAATTAAGCTCAAAAAGAGAGAAAGAGGGAAATAAAAGACATAGCTTCAGATAGACTACCCAGAGACATGTCTTAGCAAAGTGAGGTTCTGCTACTAGTGCTGTTCAAGAATGCAGGAGATAGAATCATGGGAATAAGAAAAAATAGCACATACAAACAAGACAGTGTTGATTTGTCTAGTAAAGAGATCATATTTAGAATAACATCTGCAATTTGGTTAATTTTGTGATAATTAAATGTAATGTTTGAAGACTTACCTTTTGCATGTATTTATTTTACAGGTAATTATTTTGCATGCTAAATAACTGAACAAAATTGAAATGTGATTGTAATCATACATGCATCTTCTGTTTTCAAGGATGGCACTGATTTCTGCAATTCCACTGAGGTGAGAGTATTGTTTTTGGTTACATCTGTTTTGGGTTGCATTTTTTTTTTAACAAATAATATATTTGTAACACAGCCCAGTCCCCATCACTTCAATACAGCACAGGAGTAGAAAAGAGTCATGCTGCAGGCATCATTTTTATTACTCATGTAGGAAGGGTCATTTCAAAGCTTTTTACATGATCTTTCTTTTTGTAATAGCTCTTACTCCACAGACTGGGAAGCCATGTGGGCATTGTGC
Source organism: Physeter macrocephalus (assembly GCF_002837175.3). Taxonomy (NCBI): domain Eukaryota; kingdom Metazoa; phylum Chordata; class Mammalia; order Artiodactyla; family Physeteridae; genus Physeter; species Physeter macrocephalus. The sequence goes on along the minus strand of NC_041215.1, from coordinate 92,098,588 downwards.
AAGTTGCTAAATATGTCTTCATTATAGATAGGGAAAATAGGCACATGTTGTCTCCACAGACCCACTGGATCCACTATGTGATGGACTTAGTTCCAATCAACGTTTATTACCTGTCATCAATAGTTCCCCTCTCTGATCAGTGGATCATAATGATGGTTCAGATCTCTAGTGATTAAAGCCAACTCATAGCTTCTAGTAATCCTATGAAGGTTTGAGTATTTACAATTTTCCAATGCAAAAATAATTCTGAAAAATGGCCATTGGTCCCTTTGGGAAAAGCACAGAGAAAAATTAACAGTACATACTTGTGCTATCTCACATCCATTTTCAAGGTGACTAGGCTCACCTTCATTCAAGAGATTCTGGGTCTTTGTTCTGGCAAATGTATGTAAAATGGCTAAGCTCCTGAAACTGCACTATGCCAAATTTGATGAGGTAAGTAAAGTCTAGAGTTGGTTGTGTTTTTTTTTAATTTTGATCAATAATATTTTAGAAGGCTGCCCACCTATTTCAGTCCTAGAAACTGAACAATTATCCAGGGCTAAAGGAAAAATCATTCTTATATTCTGATAGCCATCCAAGCCCTTCTGTCCTTTGTAGCGACCACGCCCACCTTGACTCTTGTCAGTTAAGTGCCACCACTTAGTCTTTGCCATTTCTACCATTTCCACTGATATCACGAAGTACATTTTTTGACTTGACCTTGCATCATCACCCTTAAATTTCAGAGAGCAAACAGTGAAAAGATTTTCAAGATTTTTTAATGTATTGCTAAAGGGAATGTGCTCTGGACCTGCTGGTGGATCGGAGTGAAAGTCAAATGTGATAAATTCACTCTAATGTTCCTATGACCATAACCCTTTGGAGACTCTCTTTTTTGTTATTCTAAAGAGGTAGAGTCTGTCATACAGAGTGAAGTAAGTCAGAAAGAGAAAAACAAACATCGTATGCTAACACATATATATGGAATCTAAAAAAAAACAAACAAAAAACATGATTCTGAAGAACCTAGGGGCAGGACAGGAATAAAGATGCAGATGTAGAGAATGGACTTGAGGACACAGGGAGGGGAAAGGGTAAGCTGGGACGAAGTGAGAGAGTGGCATGGACATATATACACTACCAAATGTAAGATGGATGGCTAGTGGGAAGCTACTGCATAGCACAGGGAGATCAACTCGATGCTTTGTGACCACCTAGAGGGGTGGGATAGGTAGGGTGGGCGGGGGCTCAAGAGGGAGGGGATGTGGGGATATATGTATACGTATAGCTGATTCACTTTGTTGTACAGCAGAAATGAACACAACATTGTAAAGCAATTATACTCTAATAAAGATGTAAAAAAAAAAAAAAAA
>NC_041215.1:92065559-92097165 GCF_002837175.3 Physeter macrocephalus | reverse complement strand
AAAAAAAAAAAAAAACAACTAAAAAGGTATATAGAAAGAATATTCCGGCAGCCAAACATCACTGAAGATGGGTTACAGCTTCAATCAATCAACTGAACAAAATATTAGCGCTGCTGCTCAAGATAACATATTAATCCAAGAATCTCTGGTAAGTATACTAATATTGATGAATTTGACTCAAATGTTATGTTTTACTCTCTTTGGACTAATAGCCTTAGAAGAAATTCTCATACATATTCTCCAAGTTCCTGCCAAAATAAAAATTGCACATTTTTTGATTGCAGAAATTGTTGCCATTATACTGTGTAAAATCTACGTCTTCCTAGGTTACACTTTCAAATAAAAACTGACAATACTGTGAATTCAAGTTACTTTGTTATCTTTTATCCACAGAATCAAATTTTGAGTCTTATTTCTATCTCAGCAGCCTTGCAGCTATTACAGAAAATAAATAATTTTAGGGCAAAATTAGAAGCTCTCTGGTTGTCTGACAATGACTTGAGCTGATTAAAATACTCAGCATGATATTTTATTTCCATAGTCTCTCAAGTTAAGTCAAAGGCAGTTGCCCTAACCCTCCATTTAGTCATCCTTTACTCAATTATGATCAAATGCAGCAGACTCTTGGTCTCCCAAATTTTTTTCTTCATTAGGAGTTTCATGCAAGAAAATCACAGAAAGTTATTTCAATGACTATTTTTCCACTGCATAATTTTGACTAGCAATTTTCCTCCAGTTTTCCACTAGCAATGAGGTCATCACTGCATTTAGATCCAATTAGATCAAATCACAATTCCTGAGTGCCTGTCTTTGTGGGTGGATATGTTTCTTGATTCCATTTCTAATACCAAGAACTCTATTGGTCAATGTTCAGCAAGGGAAAAATAATAATTGCAAATCCAGTAGACAGTGATGATTTAAGTCATAAAATTGGTCACAAAGCTTTTGGTAGCTGAAAGACCACATGTATAAATGTTACTGGAAAAGCAAAAGGGAGAAAACCTTATCAAGTCTGAGGCTGAGTTGGTGAAGAGCTGTTATTTCCTCTGCTTTTCTTAGAAAAACATAAGAGCTTTGCATTTTATAAACAAATGAAAGGAAATGGCTCTTCTTGCCTCCTTCCAAGCTTCTTTCAGTGCCACCTAGTAGTGTAACCCTAACCCTAATAACAGGGAACTAGATACTGTTAAATTAGTTTTCTGTCTTCCATCCCCAGTGATAAAGAAAAGAGTATAAACGGATAATGATGTACGTAAGAGAGAAGAGACACCATCCAGCTCAAAAGTGTTTAGTAGCTCTGGGTTAAAACTAGCATTAGGTGTGAGTTCAGTTAGTATTTGTAGTAAAAGATGGAGGCTAGTTGACTCGGGATTCTGGTAATAATGGAAGCTCCATTTCTTTAGGACTTTGTGGCCCTTTGTGGAAAAGTAAAGACCTTGCTAAGGAAAATAATGATCACCTTAAAATACACCTGTCTTTAGTATATGGATGCATTCTCAACAATGGCTGTTGTCCACACTGACTAAAGTAATCTTTAGCCGAAGCCTAGTTCATGAGGTTCCAACCAGCATCTCTACAATGACGTGAATTGATAAGAAACATGAGAATGGATGCTCCAAAACAGGTTTGCTTTAGATGGTTTCTTGCTTTTTTTCTTCCTTCAGTATTTAGATAGGACTAAAGGAATGATATTTTTCTCTGTTAGACCACGAGGTTCTACAACTGAAGGAAAAGAAAAAAAGATGATGGAAAACGATGGTCATATTGAAAATTAATAAGGACCTAGGCAATTAAAACTCTGATCAACCGATTTGGGGAGGAGGTAATGCTACTTCTCATTGGAATTTCCTCTGAGTCTCTAGGTTTGGAATATCTCTATGGAAGTCACTACAAAGTTGAGAAAGCCAGAAACTTCTATAACAAGATAATCAGCTTTTTGAAGGGAGACTTCACCCAGTGTAGTTTAAGTCCACACGTTATGGCTTTTGGAAAACTGGAATGAACTGACCAGCATCCCAAAGAAGCAGAAACCATGAAGATTTTAGGATTTGTTTGTTTGGATTGTTGTTGTTATTGTTGTCTTACATGTGCTCTGTGTATCCTGTTCATTCCAAATAACTCTGAGCCTTAGCTGTGGTCTATGACGGAATAAAGCAAGAAGGGCATGTAATGGTCATTGGGCCCTGGGTACATTATTTTTCATTGATATAATAGAATTGGAGTTTAGATAATGCATTTCTATACTGTCTTTCTTGCATTCTAAATTTGAGTGTAGGGATAGTTTTGTGAATGTGGCTATTCTTGAAATTTTGGAAAAGTGGAACACATAAGAAATGGGATTAAATAAATCAAATTTGGATGCACTCAAATGGCCACACCCATTCCAGTGAAAATGGCCCTCGTTGCAAATAGTGTAGAAGGAATTCAGACCACCCAGACATCTGAGTGAAAAATCTGTCTAGATGAACAAAATAAGACAATAAGGAGGAGAGACAGTGAATTTAGTTACTTTGGAACTTTATCCAAAGAAGAGAAGTTTCTTTTTGAGAACTTTAATATCTCTGTGTGATATCTGGGATTTTTTTCCATTTTTTCTATTGAATTTGGAGTAGTAAAAAGAGGTGATTATAGGCTGTTGGGTTGGGACATATAATAATCTACTTCTACAAGTGCTTAGAAATGGAAACCATTGTCACTGGTTTAGCTAAAAATATGTAATAATTTGTTTCCCATTCACTATTATTCATTAGACTTCCCTCGTTTAGAAAATATCAAGAGAGAGATGATTGGCAAAGCAGGATTCAAGTATGTCAGGGATCTAGTCAAATATTATCAAGTCCCATCAAACCACCCACATATCAAATAGCTAATAGTAATGGATGCTGTTAAGAATTCAAAGAGGATGACAGTTGAAAGCATGTTAAACCTTCATGAATAGGTTTCAATGGAGAAGTGGTAGTAAAAACCAAATTCAAGATGCTTATGATTTGTGAGAAAGCAGAGGCAAGTGACTGTAGACTCTCAAGAAGTTTAGTTAAGAATAAAAGTTTACACATAGAATAGTACTTTTTAAAACTATAGACCAAACAAAAAATGTTTTTATAGGATGAGAACTCTTAAAAAGATGTTTAATCTTAGAAGAAAGAGCTGAAGAGTGAGAAGTTGAAGGCCCTGATAAGAAGAAAACGGGCCTAATGAATTCAAAAGAAAGTAGGATTGGAGAAATTAACCAAAGGATTAATCAAAATCAAAAGATTAGCAATTTTTTTAAGTCAGATAAAGAGATGAAGGAAAAAGACACAGGGGAATGTTTAAGGGGAGAGAGAATAGGCAGTGCCTTCAGCAGGGAATTCTATGCTTAGTGCGTAAGAGAGGTTTAACTTGTAGATGTATTGATATGACCAAGTATTATGAATCAAATCTCCTTCATAAATTATCATACTTATTCTGTCCTTATTAGAGGAAATTTGTGGATGGAACAGGTTTGGTCATCTCTATTGATCTGATAAGTTTTTTTGTTTGTTTGTTTTTTGTTTGATCTGATAAGTTTTGAGAAGCAAAGCATTAACTCATAATACAGCTTCTGTTTGGACACTGTACCTACAGAGGAAAGGTTAAAGAGGGAAAAGATATCTTGAGCCAGGGTTTTCACATTATTCTTCAGATTAAATAAATCCCAGTATCCCTTGCTATAATAGAAACAAATTGATTAAAGATGGTAAGAGTGTAGAATCAAGCTTCTCATCATATAAACAAGGACACTGCATCATTCTCAACAGTCATGTTTTCCAAATTTTCTGTGCTTTGAAACAGTTTTGTGCAACATTTATTTTCTCTACACATCATGTAAAAGCAATATGATTTCATTATGATTTACAAAAAGCTAATTTATTTTATGCAAAATATGCATTTACAATAACTCAGTCTTATGGAATAAGAATTTATTTCTGTATATTATTATTAATTATAAAAGATTCAAATGTGTTTGCATTATTATGAGATAGGCACCATTCTCATCAGTTTGCAGATGATGAAACTGGAACTCAAAGATTAAAAGTGACTTGTGTTACGATTATGCCCCTCATAAAGTGTGAGCAGGAGCCTGAACGTAATTTTGTGATTCCAAGCTTAGCATTAATTCTACCCCAATATATGTTTGTAACCACATGACAAGGAAAAATAGTTGACCCTGTACTCTAATTTCAATCTCTGATCCAATTTCTATGGTGATAATAAAACTAAATAAGGATACCTCTTCCTCCAAGTGAGAACATTAAAAATTGTGTTTGCTCTTTCAGAAGTCAGAAGCATTTGACTAAGATTTGAGGGATAGGTCCAATTAGTCTCCTGGTTTGATTAAAATCTTACATGATAATGTTCTGCCTCGCATTATTTTGAATTTTAGCTATCATTATTTACTTGATTTTAAATCATAAAGTGCTATCTAAATATATCAACACATTTTTTTCTTTTTGAAGATAGAATACTGTTCTTTAATTTCATACATAATTGTCATGATTTTATCTTGAAAGAAAAGAATTTCATGTACCAGTGTTAACATTTAGGAGGAATTTATTGCTTTTATTTTGGGTATAGAATTAATAAATATTTTTCTTATTATAGGCTTGTGAAAAGAACAATAGAAATTACTCATAAAATGTTAGGAAATGTACTAACATGATACAATTTCTAGTTCTGACAATTACTCACTAAGAAAGTGAATTTCTCTTTCTGTTTTTTTTTTTTCTTATGTCCCAAGAACAGCAATTGATATTTGAATCCATCAGCCAAAACTCTCTAGTCAACTGGCAACCGATGCTAGAGACATTTACTCTTATAAAGCACTTAGAAATATTCCAATTCATAGCTTAAAAATATGAAAAACAATATCATTAACACTAACATTGTAAATGTAAGTGCAGCAATACTGTATGTATGAAAGACTATACTTCCTGGGATTAAAACTATTTCAAGTGGAAGCCTTGAAAGTCTAAAATCATAGACATACCTCACTTTGGAATAGCTCTCATACCACACTTTTCTCTAAAAATAAGTATATATTTTAATTGCTTCAAGTTTAGGTGACAACACTAAACTTAAAAAAAAAAAAAAAAAAAAGAGAAGACCCGTGCAAGGTAACAGTTCTAATGAGGTGAGCCCTTTCTGTGAGGTGCACTTCCCTAGTAAGGGGAAAATACTGGCAACTAAGAAAAGGGGAAATTTTTGCTAAACATTTTTCCTTTTCAAAAGAAAATTGCATTTTATCTTTAGTAAATCTTTTATCTCTAACATTAGACTCAAAATATTAAATTTTTAGAGTTGTACTTTCTTTCCTCTAGAATAATTTAAAAAATGTTATGTACTCTGTAATCTTTTGGAGTGCCAAATTTTTGCAGAACGTGTTTTGCTATGTGGCCTTCTTTTGTGCCACACCTAATAATCTGAAGTTTTAAGTTCATGCATTATTCAATCAACAGTAACTCTGATAACAATTTCTAAAAAACACTTCATTTTTGTTACCTTTTTTTGTATTACAAAACTTTATCTTTTCACTGTTATGTAAATATATATTTTAGGGACCAGAATGTTACCTTACAAGAAAAATGAGCAATTTACCTTCTAGACTACTGAAGATGATTGTCTCAAGTCCCTTTTTCCTTTCCCCTCAGTATAACATTCCATGCTTAGAGATAAAACTAGGATTCAAAACAGATGGATCTCCACAACTAGTCACCTCCTTTTCTACACAAATCTGAAAATTCATGTAAACAAAACATATTAATGATGTGCATAAGACATTTTTCCATTTGAATTGACGGTTATGCATGAAAACGAAACAAATTCTCAAGTAAATTTTTTCTAACTTTGTAAACTATGAAACTACTACCCAGTGTAGAAATAAATTTTATAACTAGGCTATCTATCTATCTGCCTATCTACTATCAAATATATCTATTTGAAACAAAATATTTTCATACAATTTCTAGATTTTCCATGTGAGATGCACTCTGTTTCTCTTCTTTTAAAAAAAATTTTTAAGGAAATGTAAACACTAATTGCAGGGTTGATTAAGGAGCAACATCTGTATTAGAGCTCTATTCTTTCTTGGTGCTCACATCACAATGTGATCAACAATTTTAGGCTTGAACATTTCAAACATCATATTATTTTGCAAAGTTTTTATACTTTTTATATTATACTTACACCTATTGTCATCCCAAACCTAATTTGGAAGTACAAACACAGGAGATTATTTTTATTATCAAAATTTCCTCTCTCATTTTCATGAGGCTTGATACCAAATATTGTTTACTGTATTTGCTATTTTTTCCCGGGAAGACAGAAGAGACATAGTGCACTGTTCTGTGAAACTTTCACAAAGAACAGCATTAGATTCTCATGTAAGTAGCATAGATAGATGGTGTGTTTTCTGGAGATGCAACATGTATGAGGATGGTACAAGTGCCTTATCCCATCCACCGCCTAACCATACCCCTGCACCCCTGTTTGGTTGTATTACTTACATGAGAAAAGGAAACAGATTAGGTTCCTTTGATCCCCTGTTATTCTTCAAAAATTTTTTTGCAAGGTAACAAAATAAATTCCAAAAGTACCAAGCTTAATTGCCTTAATATTGCCATATATATATATATATGCCACATATATACACGGCATATATAGCATATATGCCATATATATATGCCACATATATACATGGCATATATATATATATGCCATATATATATATACACATAAATATACATGAAACGGTTCTTAAGACCTTATACTATGGGAACAAATGAATGTGAATGATTATTATGCTTTTTGACTAATTGATAGTCTCAGAAATTAATAATCTCAAAGTTCATAGAAGTAGAAATAACTATACTGTTTATAGCATTCAAGGGGATATGATTACCTGAACAGTATTACTTATTACATGATACTGTTTGGTCAATAAAATATATAAAAATTAAGGAGTTGTGTAGGAAGTATGATTTAAAAATCCATCAGACATTTTCAGAAAATAAATTGTTACTTGGATTTAAACTTTCTAGTCTACTTTGATTACCAAACATTTCTGTATGTAAATGTTTAATTATGATACAAAAATATCTATGTTGAGCTTTGCTTATGTAAGATATAGTTTATCCAAGTATATTACTAGGGACAATATGTGCATCATTAAAATCAGTAAAAATAATCTGAAAATTAATTTACAAATGGTTCTATTTTTAATTTAATGTGGTAAAGTTTGTTTTTTCCTATTGAACTGCTAAAACTTTAAGACTATTTGTGAAAGTATCTTCACAGACTATTCCCAGAAAAAAAAAAATCCAGCTAGGCTCATTACCTAAAACTTGTTAAGCTCATTAATTTTATTCTAGTTTATCTGAGGATTCTTATATACTTTAAAAAAGGCAACTACAAGCAAAAACATCAAAGCATAAAGGAAAAACAGGATACTCTGAATTATGATCCTGTTTTTGTTGTTGTTGTTGTTTTGTTTTGCGGTACGCGGGCCTCTCACTGTTGTGGCCTCTCCCATTGCAGAGCACAGGCTCCGGACGTGCAGGCTCAGCGCCATTGCCCACGGGCCCAGCCGCTCTGCGGCATATGAGATCCTCCCGGACCAGGGCACGAACCCGCGTCCCCTGCATCAGCAGGCGGACTCCCAACAACCACTGCGCAACCAGGGAAGCCCATGGTCCTGTTTTTTTAAATACAGTAACAGTTGATTGGATATAGGTCTTCAATCATCTTTTTTCTTTTACCTATTTTCACCTGTTTTTACTATTTTAATTTTGATATAATTTGTACTAAAAAGTGTTCTTGACCGAGATACCTAATGTAGCTAATACAAATGTAGGGGCATAATAAAATAGGATTCTTTCATGAAGATTTCTACAGGCCTGAATTTAGATAATTTAGCAACTTAAACAAGAAAAGTCATAATAGGAGGCCAATTGCAGTAGTTCAATTTTTAAGCTAGAATTTGTTTATATATTCTTTTTTATTTTTTTTACTATTCCTTACCGATGTCTCTTGCCCATCACACTGAAGACTCTTAATCATTTAAAACAAACAAGGAAAAATGTCCATGCAAACAAGTTTTTTTTTTAATAGCATAGAATTTAGCAGAAGCTCAGAGCAGACTTAATGAATGCCACTTCATAGATGGGGAGCTAAAAACAGTAATAAACGAGGAGGACTGAGCCCTGCTCTATCACAAGGAAACAAATGTGAGAAAAGATAAGAAAATTCAATGAGAAAGCAATAGGAAGAACCACAGAAAACAGTCTAAGCAACAGAATAGCACAAGCAAAAACACACGCTTAATAGGAGGAAGCAGGCCTGGCTCTTGAGAGGTGATTAATAACAATTAGAGGCCACCTAGGGTTCTGAACTTGGAAATGATGCTTCATGGAGTAAAACTTAAAACAGAAGTATCCATTATGAGTAAGACTCCTCCCTCTCAAAAATTTTTCACTGCTCTGTGATACTAATTTCACCATAAATATTGCCTCTAAATCTGCACCTCATTAGAAAGTGCTGCCCACAACACTTGCCTTAAGTGAACCTCAGAGTGCACAGTTTTCCTTGCAGCTCCCCACCCTGCCATCACGAAAGGAGGATAGGTACACTCCGACATTCCATAAACACAGAGTTGGGGAAATTGCCTCAACTACAAATGCCTGCTCTCCAACCCACATTCAACCTATTCAATGACTGAGCTGCAGTGCCCTCATTACCTTATCCCTCCACCTGTGCTCAAATACTATATCCTCCTATGTCCTCAGGAACTTTGCTCTATTATGTATCTTTTTCACCAGCTTTTGTTTTTTTCTTTTGTATATTGTCTCTCTTTGTATAAAATCCATCACCCATTTCCCATTGGGAAAAAAAAAGCTCCCTCAGTTTCATGATTTCCTATAACCGTATTCCCATCTGTTCCCTTCCCTCACAGTCAAGCATCTTGAGTTTTTCACATGCATTGTCTATATTTTTTCCCCACTCATGTCTTTGCATTTCAGTCTTTCTTCCCCTATCAAAGGACTTACCTTCACTCAAATTGTCAGTGATCACCTGGATTCAAAACGCAATTAATACATTTAATACCTTCTCTCCTTTCACTTCTCCATGCTATTTGTCGTACCACTGAACTATTATGAAACCCACCAACCTGTGATCTCTGAGATGTTGTTCTCTATTATATGTCTTCTTGCTTTGCTGCTAGATATAGTCTTTATTTTCCCCATCATTCCTTAAAGACTCATGTTTCCCAATTCTATTCTTAGCATTCTTCTGCTAATTACTTATTTTCTCTCTGGCTTTAACCAAGATCTATAAACTAACGATATTATATCTTTCTCAATAATCCAGAAATCTTTTCAGAAATTTAGACCTGTATTTCCAAATTCCGGCCAGACTTAAGACTTGGAAGTCACATAGGTACCTAAAATCAGCAAGGCCAACACTGACCTGGTCATTTGCACACCTGTTTCTCTTTCTAGTCTCAGTATTTTAGGTAATTACACCATCTAATCACCTAAGTTGGGAATGACCCTCAGTACTCTCTTCACTAAATCCTTTCCCCAACGATTTATTATTAAGCCCTGTAGATTCTATCTCCTAATTATCTCTCCAATTGGACATTTCCTTCCCTCCCCTGTACAGGCCTCATTATTTTTCATTTGTATTATACCTCTGCTACCAGTCCTGCTGATTTAGATTTATCTGTTCATTTACTGTTAATGTTTTAAAAAACTTGATACTGAAGATGAAATGACATGGGCTTTTGTGTAAAATCTTCCCAGGATTTGTTACTAATAGTGAATCTGCAATTCATTTAATATTTCTGAGGTTCTATCTTCTCACATCTTTAACGGATAAGAAAAGTATCCTCCTTACAGAGTTAAATTAAGTCATGCATATAAGGGCTTACCCCTTGGTAATCACTCAAAATTCTTCTTACTATTATTATTATTAACTTTTAATTTTACAACTATTATTATGACTCAAGCTTAAAAATCCATTTGAAGACTCTCCATTACCATAAGGATAAAATTGAAACCCTTAAAACGGCTTTCAGGGTCTCTAGAATCTAATTCTACTAACTTCTCTAGCCTCATCTTTCTACACTCTCTGATAGAAGCCCTAATTTCAGTCGGGTGCTTTTCCTTCTCCTTCTTCTGACATAGTTAATTAACTACTCATGGGCATCTTAAAAACTCATTTTAAAAATTACCCATGCTAGGAAGGCTGATGGGAAAGGGTCCTCAAGGAAAGAGTGAAAAGGGTCAAGAGAATTTTCTTGAATACTGAAAGTTCTATATCTTAACTGGGGTAGAGTTTACACAGATGTATATGTATGTCAGACAAATGTAGAGTTAATCCATTTTATTGTACATAAATTATACCTCAATAAATTGACTAAAAATGATTCCATATGGAAACTCTTCAGTAACTCCTTTCTCCTTGGGCTAAATGGCCATATATGAACTTCCATATGACATGCACATACTCTTTTCAGAGCACTTATTCTGTTGTCTGGCCAAGCACTAAACAAATTATGAATCCCTCTAAAAACTCTGGAATACTCATTTTTATATCTGTATCTCCAACATCTAGTATAAGGGCCCAAAACAATAGGGCCTCAAAGAACATTTATGGGATCAGTGAATGAATGAATTACAAATTGAGATTATAATTAAAAATTCAGATTAAAATTTGGTAATGTGGAATTATGTGATTAAATGTTTACAGTTTTAATCTAAAACTGAACATTAATTAATTTTAAAGCACATGTAATGCTGTGTAATATTTCTAATTTATACAATCAAAGATTAGAATGCCACACACAATTGCTAATAATAGCTATGTAACTCCATCATAGTATTAATAATGTTTATATTAATGCTTTGGCATTAAATCTTAAAATCAGAGTGCATAATGCATAGGGGACTTATTCTCTTTTTTATGAGAAACAAATAAGATCAATTAAAAACTGTCATCCATTTATTACAAAAAAAAACTCAGTGCAGCAATAAGTATCAAGAACATACTGAAATGAAAACAATGATGAGAAAATGGGATACTAACATCAACTGTACTGTCACTTCCAAACATACCAAGAAAAACCTGGACTAGAAGGAACCATAATTCCCACGGCACCGAGGCACTTGGAGAAGTCATTACTGATATACCCAGGATGCAAAATACCAAGGAGTATGATCCTTAAAGAAATACATGCCTAACAGCAGGCAAAGTTCCTGATGATTATAGATGGGATTGGGGGGGATCATCTTATAAAATGTAGACTATAAGGTCATATGACCTGGCTTTCAGGGGCCATATCATCAGTCAGTCTCATTGATAACTTACTTTGATAAACCACGCACATAAAATATCCTTATTCTTGGATGAGGAAGAGGTATAAAATTCAATATATTCTACCCTAAATTAATAGTTTGTGTATATCATGTATAAATTGAATTATCATATAAGAAAATGTACATAAAAGATGATGCATAATATTGGAGCACAATTCCTTTGTGTTAGATAAGACAGAATCTTTTATTTCAGATGTACCAATTATTGTTCCTTCCAAGCCTACAGTTTCTCCTAAAGGAAAAAACCTTAGCTTTACCACCAACAAAATGTTAACCCATATTTAAACTCACATGACATAGCCCCTGCCACAGATCGGACCACAAATCAATATATGATCCAAGGGCAGCCAATCTTCAGATTTTTAATTGTAGTTGATTTACAGTATTATACTAGTTTCCAGTGTACAGCATAGTGATTCAGTATTTTTACAGATTAAGATCCATTGAAAGTTATTACAAGATAATGGTTATAATTTCCTGTGATATACAATATATGTTTGTTGCTTATCTATTTTACACATAGTCATTTGTATCTGTTAATACCATACCCCTAATTTGCACCCCCCTTCCCTCTCCCCTTTGGTAATCACAGTTTGTTTGCTATATTTGTGAGTCTGCTTCTGTTTTGCATATACATTCATTTTATTATTTTTAAGGTTCCACATAAGTGATATCATACATTTTTTGTCTTTCTCTGACTTATTTCACTAAGCATAATATTCTCTAGGTCCATCTACATTGATGCAAATGGCAGAATTTCATTCATTTTATGGCTGAGTAATATTCCATTGTATGTACACATATATATTTTTCTGCCCATTTTGTAATTGAGTTGTTTGTTTTTTTTGATGTTGAGGTGCATGAGCTGTTTATACATTTTGAATATTAACCTTTTATCAGTCATATCATTTGCAAATATATTCTCCCATTCCATAGGTTGTCTTTTCAATTTGGCAATGGTTTCCTTTGTTGTGCAAAAGCTCTTAACTTTAATTAGGTCCCATTTATTTATTTTTGTTTTTATTTCTTTTGTCTTAGGAGACAGATCCAAAAAAATATTGCTATGATTTATGTCAAAGAATGTTTCACCTATGTTCTCTTCTAGTTTTATGGTTTCAGGTCTTATATTTAGGTCTTTAAACCATTTTGAGTTTATTTTTGTATATGGTGTGAGGTAATGTCCTAATCTTATTCTTTAACATGTAACAGCTGTCCAGTTTTTGCAGCACCACTTGTTGAAGAGACTGTCTTTTCTCCAATGTATATCCTTGCCTCCCTTATAGGCCAATATCTTTGATGAATATAGATGTAAGAAATCCTCAACAAAATATTAGCAGACCAGGGGCTTCCCTTGCCCATGCACCGTGATGAAGAGTGGCCCCCGCTTGCCACAATTAGAGAAAGCCCTCGCACAGAAATGAAGACTCAACACAGCAAAAATACATAAATAAATTAATAAACTCCTACTCCCAACATCTTCTTAAAAAAAAAAATATATATATATATATATATATATATATATTAGCAAAACAAATCCAACAATATATTAAAGGGATCATATACCATGATCAAGTCAGATTTACTCCAGGGTCACCAGGATGGTTCAACATTTGCAAATCAATCAATGTGATATACCACATTAACAAAAGGAAGGATAAAAATCACATGATCATCTCAACAGATGCAGAAAAAGCATTTGACAGAACTCAACATCCATTCATGATAAAAACTCTCATCACCATGGGTGTAGAGGAAACATATCTCAACATAATAAAGGTGATTTATGACACACCCACAGCCAACATCATACTCAACAGTGAAGAGCTGAAAGCCTTTTCTCTAAACTCAGGAAGAAGTCAAGGATGCCTACTCTTGTCACTTCTATTTAACATAGCATTGGAAATACTATTCACAGCAATCAGATAAGAATAAGAAATAAAAGGCATCCAAATTGGAAAGGAAGAGGTAAAACTGTCACTATCTGCAGAAGACATGATACTTTATATAGAAAACCCTAAAGTCTCCACCCCAAAACTATTAGAATAAATGAATTCAGCAAAGTTGCAGGATATAATATTAATATACAGAAATCGGTTGTTTCTATATATTAATAATGAACTATCAGAAAGAGAAAGTTTTTTAAAAAGTACTAATTAAAATCATATCAAAAAGAATAAAATTCATAGGAATAAACTTAACCAAGGAGGTGAAAGACCTATACTCTGAAAACTATAAAACATTGATGAAGGAAATTGAAGATGATACAAAGAAATGGAAAGACATCTAGTGCTCTTAAATTGGAAAGTTAATATTGTTAAAATGCCTATACTACCCAAAGCAATCTACAGATTTAATGCAATCCCTACCAAAATACCCATGACATTTTCATAGAACTAGAGCAAATAATCTTAAAATTCATATGGATCCGCAAAAGACCCTAAATTGCCAAAGGAATCTTGAGAAAAAAGAAAAAACCTGAAGGTATCACTCTCCCAGACATCAGACTATACTACAATGCTGCAGTAATCAAAACAGCATGGTACTGGCACCAAAACAAACACATAGAACAATGGAACAAAATTGAGAACTCAGAAATAAACCCATGCACCTATGGCAAACTAACCTACAGCAAAGGAGGTAATCTTCAGATTGAACAGTCATTTGTGATGGAATAAAAGGCAGGATTAGCCATTAAGGAAGCGAATGCAGAGTGAGGGGTGGGTTGTAAAGGGCTTAATAAACTGAAGTTATAAGACTATCAAAATTATAAGTAAGCAAAACTAATGAGGTAGAGGAAATATACAAAGAAGAAGATAAAGAAGCCAAATGGTAGAGATAGGAATACAGAAATGTGTAGCTGTGTCTCAATTATTGTAAAAAAAAAAATGCCACTAGTTCAAAGATCTATGTGTAGCTCAACTTTAACAAACTATTTTGTGTCCAGATTTTTCTGGATTCTCTATGTATATGTGTCTTTCCAACAAACCTATAATCTGCTAAATTGATACAATTTCTTGAAACGAAAAATAAATAAAATTTAAAAGCTTAATTAAAATGACTTTCTATGAATTTTCAGCATCAGAACACAGAGTGGCCAATAAAAATATAGGGAAAACATTAACTTTCTAAGAAACAAATATATATGCTTAGGAAATAAATCATATTGTACAAAAACTGTCACCATTATCACTATATAGTATTCTTTCAGCATAAATATTTTTTAATTCAACTGAAAAAGATGACAGCAAAATAAATTGACTCCCATTATGTAATTCTTCTAAATGATGTGGAAGTCTGCACGTACAACTAAATAAGCTGAAATAGAAATAGTCTGTTTGCTCTTTCCACCTAATAGAAAAGAACAAAAGCTCTTGATATAGCCAGGAAAGAAAAATACTATGAATACCATAGTTCACCATGAAAATCTTTCTTTAAAGTACTAATATAGCAAAGACCAGTACGATATAGCCAATATAATTTCTAAAAGTTTGCATACATAATTTTGGAAGGAACAAAATTTCTAATGACACTTTGACCTAGTATAGCTTACATCAGATTATATCTTTTTTCCAGTAATCTCTGTGTACATATGCAGATAAGCATAGCAAAAAAAAACCCCACAAATGAACCTCTACTGTTTATATACTCAAAATAGTCAAGAAAAAAAAGTTTCTTAGATTGAATACTAATTCCATTGTATACATATGAATTTCCTGTCCCATGACATAACTGGGTGGACTCAGAGAGTGATACAATAGATTTTAATCATTTTATCTGGCTGTTCTTATTCACTGGGCCAATGTTTTTCTTTTCCCATGAGAACTCTCTGTAGTAGTAGAGCACCAATGCCCCCTTTTTCTCCTGACTGAAATGCAAGGTATATACAGTGTAGAACATAAGTTATTCCTGCCCAAGGAGAGAAGAGAGACAAAGTTTTTACCTTCTAGAAATAAACAGTACAATGCTTTGTCCCATCTACTGCATCAGTGGTGCTTAGGATGTTCTGTCCTCAATCAATCACTGTTAGTTTGGTCAATCCTTCTAAAACATTAAGCCTAAAGGTACTGAGCCAGATACCATAAGTATCCTAGATGTCTGAAAGAAATGTTTCCTTAGAACAGTATTTGCATTCAGCCTGAGGAAAAGTTTATCTGAGCTGCTCTCCCAATTCCCCTTCTAGTCTCCTCACCTCACACCTGGGTAAATGGTGTATTCATCTTGTTTCCGAGCTATTCTATATTGCAAGGAGAATCCTTCTCCATGATTTTACATGTTTTAAAAATGTCCTCTACTTCTCCAAACTCTCTTTCCATGTTCACTCCTATCCCATAATACAAAGCACTTTCTTGTATTTCATTATCTGCTCATTAGAACACTGAGGTTATCAGGCCATGCAGGTTGGAACAGCTGCATTATATGGATCTAGAAAACAAATATTTGGGGATTTATAGGTCCTCAAAGCCCTCAAACCACATTGCACAGCAGGCCATTTCACAAGCTTGAATAACTAAGACATTAAGGGAATAGAAGATACAGAGTGCAAAATTGTTTTCTTCTGTCTCAGTTAAGGGGTCTGTAAGCCCTACTTGTTATTGTTGATTCTGTATCTCACTTAACATTTGAACTTACATATCACTGGGACAGTGCTTGAATGTCTCACTGTGAAACACTGAATGAATATAATGAGCAAATCATATTTCTTCAACTATCAGAGAAATAAAATTACCAAACATTCATGGCTGTTATAATGCAGATAAGAGTAAACTAATTATAGGTGATAAAAGGATGAACATGATTATGCTCATTTATATGTTTATTTAATGTATATTCAAAAATATGACCAGTATATCAAAGTTGTGATTTCACTGATATTATTTGCTTGTCACAGTGTTAAAGTATTTAGATCATTCCCTAGCTATATATGTTTTCAAGGATGGCATATATTGTGGGCAAATGCTCTGAAATAACAGTGACTTTTAAACTTGCAGGACTTAACCTTACACAGTCACTAACAGGAAATACAAGTAGTTGTTAGATGGAGTCTTTGTGCACAAGTCTCAACTGAGAAAAAGAAAATTCTCAATTCCCAAAGAACAAGACCTCAGAATACTTGTCACTAAATTTAATGATTTTCAACTATCATCCCAGAACTACTTTCTTACTGGATAGCCATCTAATTATTTTTGTGTGTGTGT
Organism: Physeter macrocephalus; assembly: GCF_002837175.3. Lineage (NCBI taxonomy): Eukaryota > Metazoa > Chordata > Mammalia > Artiodactyla > Physeteridae > Physeter > Physeter macrocephalus. The sequence continues at coordinate 92,080,577 of NC_041215.1, read as the reverse complement.
ATGAGGACAATTGGTGGTCTCTCCTACTCCACCATTTTGCTGATGTTACCTGCTAAGTAAATTTTCTACAAAAGTATATTTCAGAAACTTATCCAAAGCACAGAACGGAGTCTTAAAGAACCACCTCTGGCATAAAACAAATCCTCTGTAATATGGCAAGCACATATGTAAATATTAAAAGCATATAAAAATCTATCTATATGTGGTTTGCTGTTAATTTAATTCCAAACTTCTAATTACTTATAATCTTATTCGAAAGAGAAGACATACATGTATAAGGAAGAATTATAGCACAGTGCAAGATGGTATAAAATGGAGTTCTAATTTGAATATAATTAAGAAATAAATTACATATTATGCACAACACATACTGTTGAATTAAATTAACTTTGAATCATCAGTGAAGACTCCATAAATAGAAATTGATCTGGACTTCAAATAGCTGAATGGTTTTGTATAGAAAAAGAAAAAGGCAAGACTGAGGTGAAGAAGTAGATGAAAAGAGGAAGGCTGTACAGAGAAGCTGGAAAAAAACAGAGTAAAAGAAATCACTGTGGCTTACAGTGGAAAGATCAACAGCCTGTGTAAGGAACACATAGTATCATTCAAGCAGAAAGGAAGCTAACTAATCAAAAAGAATACTAAGAATCTTTATAGACACCTATAAACAGACTATATATTACTATATCTGGAATGATAAATAACACCTTTTAAGAACCACCCATAATTAATTTTTGTTATTTAAAAAAATGTTTTTTAACAATCAGTTTTTAAAAACAGAACAATACTGGTTAAATTTAATACTTTCTCCCAAAGTCTTTGGACAAGAGCCTTTATTTCTCTAATCCTGTACGGACATGCAGGGTTGAAATTTCATGTTATAAGAAGAGTTTAGAATATATAAAAGAGTATATGTGTAGAATGTGATTTGTAAGGGATTTAGAAAGTATCAGTTCATTGCATAAGAAATGTAAAATAAATGGAAACTTTTTAAACCTCTGGCCATGATTTTTTAACCTGTAAAATACTTAGATCTATATTATTCAGCTATGTTAAAAGTTTCTTGTAAAGTAAGCATATTTCTACACCATCACTTGATCACATTTTAGTTACAATAATATTCACATTAATATTCTCCCTGTGTCCAAGTCTGCTGAAAGTACAGAGAAGCCAATCTTAAAGAGATCAAGAGGTCTAATTGGCTTGGCAAAATGACAGTCAGTCCAAGAACCAAGGTTTGTAATTCCTTTTTATCTACTGTCCCTGATGGGACAGCTGAACCATTTGAATAAACTGCATCTTTTTTCACTCTGAATCTCATTATGGATCTTATCACAATGCATCTTTTTAGTAGCTACTGATTCATTAATCTAGTGCCAAGGGAGTTTTATTATCAAATCACTTGATTTGGGGGGCTTGCTTGGTTAAATACAAAATACTAATTTCTCTCTGACTTTATATATAACTTTCCTCAGACTCTATAGTGTGAGAAAGACTTTGGAAGTAGAAAAACAACAACAAAAACAACAAATTAGAATACAAAAGATCTGATTTCTTACTTTTCTAGTATTCATTGACTTTAAGAATCAGTGAATTTACTGCTACATTCCCAGGTCTATAGTGGAGGCTCTATCTTGAGCAGTTTTTAAAGCACAAGGCTTGAAGAAACCTGGCTTTAAAAGCTAAGCTTACAAGGACTGGGTTTGGCTGGAATTCCCTCAGACCGTAGGTTTCAAAGTGAGGGCTGAAGCTCCTTTCAGTAGCTCTGGACGCATTTTCTAATGCTAGTAATATGTAAAATATCATAATTTTAGAAATTGGAATATCTACCTTTGTGTTTGAGATATGAATCAATAACCCTTTAAAAGATTTTTATTTGTAATATCCTATGAGTAGCAAATAAGAAAATGACAACAGGGCTTCCCTGGCGGCGCAGTGGTTGAGAATCCGCCTGCTGATGCAGGGGACACGGGTTCGTGCCCCAGTCCGGGAAGATCCCACATGCCGCGGAGCGGCTGGGCCTGTGAGCCATGGCCGCTGAGCCTGCGCATCTGGAGCCTGTGACAGTGAGAGGCCCGCGTACCAAAAAAAAAAAAAAAAAAAAAAAAAAAAAAAAAGAAAATGACAACACAAAGTAATATTAAGATAATTATTTGTCTTCAACATTTTATAAAATGTTTAAAAACAACATAATTCATTGCAAGGTTTGCTCCATTTACCTAAAGAACAGTAAATTCTTCTCTAACATTGTATACATAACATTATAACCTTAGAAATATTGTAAAATCGTCCACTACAATCCTCTCTTTACTGGGATGTACTTTTTTTTAATAGATCTTTACTGGAGTATAATTGCTTCACAATACTGTGCTAGTTTCTGTTGCACAACAAAGTCAATCAGCTATGTGCATACACATGTCCCCATATCCCCTCCCTCTTGAGCCTTTCTCCCATCCTCCCTATCCCACCCCTCTAGGTCACCGCAAAGCTCCAAGCCAATATCCCTGTGCTATTCTGCTGCTTCCCACCATCCAACTATTTTACATTCGGTAATGTATATACGTCGATGCTACTCTCACTTTTCCCCAGCTTCGCCTTCCCACCCCATGTCCTCAAGTCCATTCTCTACGTCTACCTCTTTATTCCTGCTCTGCAACTAGGTTCATCAGTACCTTTTTTTTTTTTTTTAGATTCCATATATATGTGATAGCATACAGTTTTTGTCTTTCTCTTTCTGACTTACTTCACTCTGTATGACAGACTCTAGTTCCAACCACCTAACTACAAATAACTCAGTTTCATTTGTTTTCACGGCTGAGTAATATTCCATTGTATATATGTGCCACATCTTCTTTATCCATTCATCTGTCGATGGAATTTAGGTTGGTCCCATGTCCTGGCTATTATAAATAGTGCTGCAATGAACATTGTGGTACATGACCCTTTTTGAATTATGGTTTTCTCAGGGTATATGCCCAGTAGTGGGATTGCTAGGTCATATGGTAGTTCTATTTTTAGTTTTTTAAGGAACCTCCACACTGTTTTCCATAGTGGTTGTATCAATTTACATTCCCACCAACAGTGCTAGATGTAAGGCACTATGAATGATAAAACAAGAAGGCACTGATTGTACCTTGAAGGAACATCAAATCAAGTAGTGGAGATCAGATGTTTACTAAATAACCTCAAGTAAAAATGGAAATCATACCATTAATTAAATATAAAATACAAATTAGAGAAAGAAAAGACTACTTCCAAGTGCGAATCAGGAAAGCTTCTGTGAAAGAGGTGATATCTAAGCTAAATGTTGGAGAGACAAAAACAATTGAGGATGAAGATCAGAGAGCACAAAAAAACTGTATAAACAGAGGAACAAGTAGAGAAAAGAGAAGGAAAAATACATAGGGAGCATTAAGCAATTTACTTTGGGTTGAGAATGAGATGCACAAAACACTCTAATGTAAGGTAGCACTGGGAAAGTTGTCTGGAATATGGTTTGAATAGGATGCTGTATATTCTGAAACAGGACACTTTCAAGAGTGAAAGGGACACTACTAATAATTATGCCAGGACAACAGATATAAACCTAGAATGTCTCAGGCATACCAGAAAGTATTAACACGTTATTTCTAGTATATCTTTAATCCTAGAATAGTGTTTGGATTTAATTGTTTAAGCAATGGGGATGAAAGTAATATTCATCTTATATAGGGTACTTTAAAATGGAAATTGTATCTAGTAGAAAAAACAGTTAAGGCATGGAGAATAATTAGGAGACTGTGAAAGTTAATCAACACTATAAATGTAATATATTTATAATATATTATAGAACACTTATTTCATAGATTGTTTAGCATTGCAATGTACTAATGAAGATAGATTGGCCAAGAGTTCAAGAAAGTGGAAATATGTGACAAATAATTTATGTAACAACACACATTTAAACCACAATACAGGCTGTCCACGATATTATTCATTTTTTATCATCAGATGCTGTTTTCAGATGAGGTAATTTCCTGATATTATAGTTTAACAATTTTTCTTATATCATTTTTCAAAATTAAGAACATATCAAACTGATGAAGGAATTTATCACTATTTAACCCATTTATTTTGAAAGCTGATTTTAAAAGATATAATTAGCACCAATGATCCAGCCTGCTTTCTTGTTTCTATAATGACATGTATTGTGTTTAGTTGATATATGTTATAACCTTCAAAATTCTTAGGCTGTTAAGCTACTGAATTTTACATTTAATCTTCTGCTGATCTATATTTGTCCTTTGTAAAATGTTCTGGGGCTCTGGGCAGAACAGTGACATAAAATTGTAGATATCTCAAATTTGACTCCTTTCAAGTTTGAATTGAGTATTCACCTCATTAAGAGATTGTGTGGGTAATTCTCAGGAAGAGCCATTCAATCTATGATTAAAATAGTTCATGATAAAACCTTAGTAGTATAACTGCAATTTAAAACAACAATAAATCTCCAGTATTTAAAACTAAATACAAATGTTATATAAAACAGCTAACGCGTGAAAAAATAAACTATGAACTATATTTTTCACCAAAAAGGATCAATTTTGCCATTTTATAAATTTTGAAAATGTAATGCAATTATTGACTTTTCCAAAAAAATATCAACAGCAATGAAACTTGGAAACACTAACTATACCTTGTATAATAAAAAATTTATTAAAAGCCAATCTTACAATGCCTCCTTCATTTGTGCAAGAATTTACAAAAATACTTTGTATTTACAAAAATATTTTGTGATTTGACCAAATTAACCTTGAAGAAGGATAACTAACCTTCAATTATTGTATGAAAATGTTTTCACATTTCTCAAACTATAGAAGATTAGAACAACACAACATGCTTGATCAACAGGCATGTATAGAATACTAACATCTAGATAATACTCATTTGACTCAAACTTGTAATATAAATTTGATCAAGCATAAGCTATAAAACAAGATTCAACAAAATTCAGAGAATTGTTTTTACACAGAATTTGTTCTCTGCCCATAAGCATGGTTAGAATGCAATAACAAAATAACATAATTTTAAACTCATAAAATTAAAAAAAAATTTAATTCTCCTAAATTAATCCTTTTGTGAAAAGAATAATAGACTCTCTGGGATGGTCAATAAAGAAAATATCAGGAATAAATTAGAAATTATACATAATTTGTATAAGTTGTAAAATAAGTTCTTATTAATTAAGAAATGCAAGCTATAATCAGAATACCATTTTATATTCACAAGACAGGAAAAATTATACAATCTGATAATACCAAATATTGATGTGGATGTAGAGCAACAGATATTCTTAGAAACTTCTTGCAAATATGCACATAAATATTATTTCTTTATATAGCACTCTGGCATTATAGATTATATTTCATTAATTTTAAGGTGCACACTTCTTCACATTTTATCATCTCTGTAATCAGGATACATCTTATAAAACACAGCAGTTGGTGTTTTTCCTTTTATATTAGTATATAAAATAATATCTTACAACAGATGGCACCTTAGACTTAATGAAATATATAAAGATAAAACATCTCAGCAACCCAACTGTAAATTGCTTTGGCTAGAGAAATTCTTGCACAAATGAACGAGGCATATTGAAAAATGTTTACAACAGAACTGTTTTAATAGCAATAACTCTTTAAATAACACAAATATCCATTTTCAAGAGAAAGATGATTCAGTTTTGAAAAGGAGTATAATAGGGACTATTGGACAGTGAAAGCAAATTAATTAACGCTACTTGTATCTCTTGAACGACTCCCATGAATGACTCTCACAAGCTAGTAATACTGAATGTTAATAATGCTGAAGTAACATAAAAACAAATACCTTCTAGTACATTTCAAAGTAGAAGTAATCAATAATTTATTTAGAAATATGTATTATATACATACACATATATCACAAAGAAAAGGAGAAAAGGAAGGGTGAGTTTCAGGATGGAGGCTAGATCTGATGAGGAGAGTGGTAGGATAAGTGTATAAATTTGGGGATACTTCAGTTACATTGGTGATGGTCTACTCAAACTTTGTGATGTGTTGATAAAAGTTTGTGCTTGTGATATTATTCTTTCATCATTTTGAGGGTATTAAATATATCATAATACATTTTTAATGTTTAAAAACATTACTGATTTTAAGACTGCATGATATCAAAGTATGCAAATGTCAAGGGTTTCAAAATGTCTAGATGTAGCATTATGAAGAGAAAACGTCTGAATGATGAATTGAATTGTTAACTTTTCTACTTGGCTATTTCATGTTTTTTGGTTTCTGTCTTTTATTCTGAATTGCAGTTCCCAAGACAGCTGACTTCTTGTCATTATGTTTTTTCAGAATTCTAACATTTATTTTAAAACACTGTGGTTACTGAAAAAGTTAAATGTGTCATGATAAAAAATGCACACTGCCTCGTATGAAAATGAAAGGGTATGAAGTGAAAAGCAAGTCTCCTTCTGAAGTTCATTCCCCAAAGGCAACCACTAGGAACAGATTATTTTTTGTAAAATTCCAGAAATTTTTTGTACTTACAAGTGTATATAAATATGCCTTTCTGGAAACTCAAGTGGGAGCATACTGTAAACACTGTCACACATCTTTATTATACACTTAATTTATCTTGGTGATTCTTAATATCAGCAGAAATAAATATATCTATTTGTCTTATTCCTGAAGTAGCTTAAATAGCACCAGATTATCTGTTTTAGAAGTTTTGACAGGGCTAACTGATGAAATATTTGAGCCTGCTGCCTTTCAGGAACGTAGCTCTTTAATGTTTTTTTCTTCAGTAAAAATTGTTCTATTTAGAATTTCTCTCTTCCAGGGTTAAATTTGGTTATTTGTGTTTTCCTATGATAAGTTAATTTTTCTAAAATTTCAAATATATGTATATATATGTGTGTATATACACATATATATATACATATAGAGAGAGAGAAAGGAGAGAGAGAGTAGATGGTAGTTTGTCTATTCCCTCCAATTAAAAGTTGTTCATGATATATCTGGCAAATGATTTATTTTCATATAGCCTGTGAGCTAAGAATGTTTTTATATTTTTTAAGTGTTGTTTAAAAAGAAATAAAAGATTGCATGTGCCACAAAAGCCTAAAATATTTACTTTTGGGCCCTTAATAACAACAAAAATAGTTTGCCAGAATCTGATTTTAGTGTCTTTATCAAAAAATGTGGCATGAAAATTTAAGCCAGTATACCCATTAAAATCACTTGGATCTAGACTGGTTAGGTTCAAATGACATCAGTGCCACTCACTACTTATGTGAACTTGCAAGTTGTTCTGAACATCAGTTAACTTATCTGTAAAACTGAAATACTGAAAATAGTTATCTCATAGGGTTGTTGTAAAGATTAAATGTGCTGGTATTTGCAAAGAACTCAGAAGATGAATGCAACAAAGGTCTGGATAAATTATGTTGATCATTGCATAGTGTTGCTCTTTAAAGCAATACATAGCACTAGAGATTAAATTTCATATATTTCAAAATATTTAAAGCAAATTTTAATATAATTAAAAACAAAGAAATAGACAAATGTATAGTAATCGTTGTTGGAAATTTTAACACATTTCTTTCGGTAATTGCCAGAATAAGCAGACAAAAACTTAGCAAGGATAAATATTTGCTCATTATGATTTACCAACTTTACCTTACCTAGTTGACATGTATAGAATATAACACTTAATAACAGCAAAGCAATTTTCTTCCTTTGCAAGTACATATCAAACAGCTGCTAAAATAGACCACAATGCTGGCCCATAAAGAAAGCCTCAAAAATTTTCAAAGAAATGAAATCATATAAATTATATTCTCTGATCATAATGGAATTAAACTAGAAACAATAAAGATAAACTTCATTCATTACTAAGCTTCATTCATTCATAACTAAATGAGCAAAATTATATTCAAAAATTGACAAAAGAAGGAATTTAAAATCTGATTAGTCTTGCATATGTTAAGTAAATTAATTCTGTAATTTAAAAACTTCCCAAAATGAAAAATCCAGTGTGAGATGTACTCATGGTGAACTCTTCACCTCCAAATTTTTAAAACTCTGTAGAAGTCCGGTAAAATTCTGATACCAAACTTTAAAACAATATAACAAAAATAAATTCACAGATCTATATGCCTTTTAAAATAGTGCAAATAATGAAAAAAATGTTAGCAAATTGAATTTAGAGAAGTTAGAAAAATAAGTTCATAAAAAGTGGGGTTTATCTCACCAATGCAAGGTTTGTTCAGCATTTGAACATCAGTAACCATGATTCACCACACTAACAGAGTAAAAGAGAAAACCATAGGATCATTTCATTTGATACAAAGTGAATATTTGATAAAATTCAACTCACTAAAGAAACAAACAAACTGAGAATATAATGGAACTTCTTAGTTTGGTAAAGTCCACTAAAACTATTTACTAAACTAAAAACTATCTACTAAAAACCTTCAGGGACCATCATAATAATGATGAATTATTAAATGTTTTCTCCATTAGACACTGAACAAGACAAAGATGGTAACTATTAACTATGGTCTCAGTTTTATTTGTAGAGGGTAGAGATGACAAGTCTTACTATTCTTTTAATTTCTGTTTATTTTCATTTCCTAGGCTGGTAATTTATCCTTAACACTTGCCCAGCTATGTTTGTTTGTCTGTTTTTTTAATTTTTATTGGTATATAGTTGCTTTAAAATGTGTTCGTTTCTGCTGTAAAGTGAATCAGTTATACGTACACATATATCCCCTCTTTTTTACATTTCCTTCCCATTTAGGTCACCAGAGAGCATTGAGCAGAGTTCCCTGTGCTATGCAGTAGGTTCTCATTAGTTATCTATTTTATACATAGTAGTGTATATATGCCAATCCCAGTCTCCCAGCTCATCCCAACCCCCTCTCTCCTTGGTAACCATAAGTTTGTTCTCTACATCTGTGACTCTATTTCCGCTTTGCAAATAAGTTCACCTGTACCATTTATCTAGATTCCACCTATAAGCGATATTATACGATACTGTTCAGCTATGTTTTAATTAGATTAGTTAAATCTTTATCTACTTTTTTCTGCTTTTCAAAGAATCACTTCTTGAATTATTCATTATTCCCGATATTTTTCACTTATTTTCAGCTTCTCTTTTTAATAATTCTTTCTTTATGCTTCCTTCAAGTTCATGCTGCAGTCTTTTTCTATGTGCCAAAGTGTAATGCTTAATACACTCAGTTTTATTTTATTTAAATTTATGATTATGTTTGAGCAGTTGTGTGTTTAAATAAGTAATTTTGCATTTATTTCTCCCAGACAAAAGAGATTGGCACCTAGATAGCAGTGTACAGTTCAGAATCTCTTTCTCCTCCACTAGCTGATTGCAAATATATCTTATCTGTGTGATTTTTCATCCACTGTCTTTTACCCTGCTTCTTTTGGGCAAATTAGAGCTGAGAAGTTCCAAACTCCAGTTGCTCGCACTTTTCTATTCTCATTATCCCAAATATTTTCAGTTCTGTTCCAGAGTGTATGTCACATACTACAGGGAAATTTGCTTTGAGGAATTTGTTTCAAACTTCAGTCATGGGTAGTGTATTTAGTGTATTTAGTGTATTTTTCCTAACTTTTTTTTCTTTTTCTTTTTTTTTTTTTACTCAATTGTATTTACATTTTAGGGTTACAGATGAGCCTTGGTTTTGTTTAGCAATTGCAACATGAGCCAAGTGGCAATATTGAATGAATGTCATCATTTATTTCAGGCTATACCAAGATATCAGTATTAATATGTCATATTTGATATAATTCTCTTCAGAGTTCATAAAACGGTAAAACCAAATAGCTAATACATTTGTAATAAGTAAAGGTATAAATATATTATAAATTATCAAGTAAAACTGTAAACTGATATAAATATAAGCATTGGCATATAGAGTAGGAGAGACAGGACTATTGGGTCCAGAGTATAAAGATCACCAAGATGATAATTCCATGCAGTGGTCTTGGTAGCCCCATGTAATCTGTTCCCAGTTGATCTGTGTCTCCTGCTCCTGCAGGGTACCCTGAGCTCCACCCTCTGACCAGAACTCTAGCTTGAACTCCATTCAAGTAGCCAGTGACAATGAACTGGATCTCCTTTCAGCTTGTCCAGGATTCATTTATGGAAAAATACATCAGTGAGTGAAATCCTGGGACTGGCACCTATCCTAGGCCAGGGCCCTGCCACATTGACCCTTACTCTCCATAACACCATGCTTCAAGCTTGGTTTTGGCTTTTACACTTAAAATGGCTCAGTATCCTCTAACACCAGATACCCTGAAAATTTTGACAGGACTGAGGAAACAGGACAGGAACTAGCAGGGTGTGGGAGAGTTAAGAATGAGGGTAGTAAGAAGATGGAGGATAATAGAGAAAGAAAAAGACAGAATGGTGAAGAGATGGTTCAAAGCTAATTTTAAATACCTACCTCTGTGTTCTTTATCATCAAATAATCCTAACTTATATTTGATAATTTGGGGAGTATTTTTTGAACATTTTTAAGAAAAATAAACTGTGTGACAGTAGTCACCATCCATACTTTCTCCTTTATTATAAGAGTTGGAAGTCTGGAAACCACATTTCCCATAATGTTTACCAGCAGTTATAGGCTAGATTTTGCCAATGAGAATGTGGTGGAAAAACTGGATATCACATGCAAAAATAAATTAGTTAATCTAAACACTGACATGCTTTTCACAAAAATTAACTCAAAATGGATCATAGACCTAAATGTAAACTGCAAAACTATAAAAAATTCTAGAAGAAAACATACAAAGAAATCTAGGTGATGTTGAATTTGGTGATGAGCTTTTAGATACAATACTAAAATAATAATCCATAAAAGAAAAAAAATTGGTAAATTGGACTTCATTAAAATTAAAAATGAAACTTCTCTGAAAAAGATACTGCAAGAAAACGAAAACACAAGCCACAGACTGGGAAAAAGTACTTGCAAAATACATATCTAATAAAGGATTTGTGTACAAAATATCTGAAGAACTCAAAATTCAATGATAGGAAAGCAAACAAAACAATTTAAAAAGGCAAAAGATATGAACAGAAACATCTCCAAAGATTTACAAGTGGCAGATTAGCATATAAAAAGATGCTCAACATCATATGTCATTAGAGAATTACAAATTAAAACAATAATGAGATTACCACTACACACTTATTAGAATGGCTAAAATCCCCAAAACTGACAATACCAAATAATGGCGAGACTATAGAGCAACAGGAACACTTGTTCATTGCTGGGGGAAATCCAAAATGGTATAACCACTTTGGAAGACAGTTTGGCAATCTCATACAAAGCTAAGCAGAGTCTTTCCATAGGATCGAGGAATTGCACTCCTAGGTATTTACCCAACTGAGTTGAAAACTATGTCCATACAAAAACCTGCACATGTGTTTTTATAGCAGCTTTATTCATAATGGTCAAAAACTTGAAGCAACTAAGATGTCTGTCAACAAGTGAATGGATAAACAAACTGTGGTACTATCAGACAATGTAATATTGTTCAGCTACATAAAGAAATGAGCTATCAAGCCTTGAAAATATGGAGGAACTTTATGCCTATTGCTATAACCTATGTCTGGAGCTAAGAAAACCAGTCTGAAAAGGCTACATAATATATGATTCTAACTACATGACATTTTGGAAAAGGCAAAACTAAAGAGACAGTAAAAAGATCACTGGCTACCAGAAGCTTGAAGAGAAGAGAGATGCATAGGTAGAACACAGAATTTTTAGGGCAGTGAAACTATTTTGTATAATGCTGTAATTGTGGACATGTGACATTATCAATTTGTCAAAACCCATAGAAGTGTATAACACAAAGAGTGAACCCTAATATAAACTATAGATTTTAGTTAATAATAATGTGTCAGTATTGGTTAATTTTAACAAATGTATCATGCTAATGCAAGATATTAGTAATAGAGGAAACTATGAGCAGGGGAAAAAATGGAGTATATGGAAATCTGTTCAATCTACTCAATTTCTGTAAACCTAAAACTGCTCTAAAAAATAAAGTATTTTTATTAAAAACATTGTAGTATGCAACATGAATAATCAGATACACTGAAAATTACAACTAGCATATATTTTCCAATTTACAAACAGGTCACATTCAAAAGATATTTCAATTATTATTTATGTGAAACTTTGTATATAATTTTCCTTATAAAAAACATAACAAGTAGTAATTTATTATTATCCCAGTAAAATCTATTTAATCTATATTATGCCAAAATGAAATTTTATTAGAAAATATTATTATATGAATAATCTAGAAACATACTAAAAGCCTAAATATAACTTTCATTTGTCTCAAAATATTTTATGAAAAATGTATATAAAATTAGAGACATTCAGGTATCAGTTATCAACATGTTTTGTGTGCATTTTTTTCAATCTGACAGATAGCAATAAGGGATGGTTTAAGATCTTGGGTCTCTTGCTATTGATATTGCTTGAAACCAAATGGAGCAACTTCTACTGAACCTTGGGACACTCAGATCTTTCTTTCTCCTCCAAGTTTCTGGGAAATTCTGGGGGAAGGAGGAGGGCAGATGAGAGGAAATACTAGTTTTCTAGCAATCACAAGCTCTTCATCTTTCCAGTTTCAGTGGATGAGCTTCCCAGTTCCATTGAGGTCAAGCCACCTAAAGATAGTTCCTAATGCAGCAGGACAAATAAAGGTCATTGTGTAACTTCTCCCTATTTCATGAGAAGAAAGGAGAGATGATTCATTTGCATCTCATCATTCCCTGCAGTATAGGTATCATTTCTGCAAAAGATAATGTTGGTAATCATGCGAGAATAGTCAGTGAAGACTGCCCCCATCGCCTATTCAAGCTTACTTTACTCTCATATGCGGATGTTCATAAGCCAGATGCAACTTCCATCCCATATACTTACATATAATTGCATATTATATGTGTTTTGTCACAAGTGCTGGATTGGAGAATTTGGAGTGAGGAAAACGAGCATTATGGTCTTGTAAAGAGGAAAATCATCAACTAGGAATCATAAGATAATGTTCTAGTTCTCAGACACTAACTGCTTTACAGTTTCCTAGGGCTACCACAGCAAATTACCAAAAACTACGTGGCTTAAAATAATAGAAATTTATCCTCTCCCAGTTCTGGAGGCCAGAAGTGCAAAATCAAAGTTTTGGCAGTACAACCTTGTGAAGGCTCTATAAGAGAATCCTTCCTGCTTGGGGCTGTATAATTCCAATCTCTGCTTCTATTTTCACATGGGTTTCTCTCCTATGTGTCCTTTCCTCTTTCCTTTACCTTTCCCTTACCCTTACCCTTATCAAAACACTTGTTCTTGGATTTAGAGCTCACACTAAGCCAGGACAATCTCAGCTCGAGCGCTTACCCTAATTACATCTACAAAGACCCTTCTTCCGAATAAGGTCACATTCACAAGTTCAGGATGGAAATTTCCTTTGGAGGGTCACTATTCAACCCACTATACTAGTTTTGCATCTCTTATAGTCTGCGGATTTTGTTTTTATCATTAAAACAAAGAGATAGAAGAAGAGCACATTTAGATGACCATTAGGATAGTTTTCAACTGTTATATACCCTTGGTTTGCAAAAATTATAAAATCTCACAGTAACTAGATTTGGTGAAGATTTGGCAATGGCAACTCTGTTTGTTGGGGAGATTTTAAATTCATACGACCAGCTTAGAAAACAGTTTGGTCCCATCTAATAAAGTTGCAGGTGCACATGGTCTATAAGCCAGCAATTCTACTGTAGGTATGTAATCAAGAGAAACTTTTGTACACGAAGCAGAATATATATACAAGAATATTTATCTTTTCCATCAGTAGTAAGATGTACAGAAGTAAAAATGAACAAATATAGCAATACAGGAAAAACTGATGAATGTCACAAACATTATATGGACTGAAAAAAGGCATATATATGCTATGATTGCATGGGTGTAAAACAGAAAAATAAGCAAAATTAAACCATATGTTTTATGTATAATACAAGGTAGTAAAACTCTGAATAAAAGTCAAAAATTATTATGAAAATCATAATAGTGGATAACTTTCAGAAGGAAAAAGAGTCTGTGACTGTGGAGAGGTACCAGTAAGCTTCTAGCTTGCTGGGCAATGTCTTCTAGACTGGATGGTGGTAATAGAGGTGTTTTCTTTATGATTGTTCTCCAAATGAACATACATGTTTTCTATACTCTTTATGTAGGCTGTATTTCATAATAAAATTAATGATAAAAAAATGGATCAAAAAAAAAGAGAAAAGATGGGAGTCTATGCTTTCAAGGTTCTTTTTTTTTTTTTCCTGGTGCAACATATCATTTAATTCCCTTTCACAGGTTTACTCTTTTTTTTTAAACATTTTTATTGGAGTATAATTGCTTTACAATGTTGTGTTAGTTTCTGCTGTAAAACTAAGTGAATCAGCTATATGTATACATATATACCCATATCTCCTCCCTCTTGTGTCTCCCTCACACCCTCCCTATCCCACCCCCCTAGGTGGTCACAAAGCACCGAGCTGATCTTCCCATGTAATGCAGCTGCTTCCCATTAGCTATCTATTTTACATTTCGTAGTGTATATATGTCAGTGCTACTTCTCATTCATTCCAGCTTACCCTTCCCGCTCCCCGTGTCAAGTCCATTCTCTACATATGTGGCTTTATTCCTGTCCTGTCCCTAGGCTCATCAGAGCTGTTTTTTATTTTTAGATTCCATATATATATGTGTTGGCATACAGTATTTGTTTTTCTCTTTCTGACTTACTTCACTCTGTATGACTGACTCTAGGTCCATCCACCTCACTACAAATAACTCAATTTTGTTTCTTTTTATGACTGAGTAATATTCCATTGTATATATGTGCCACATCTTCTTTATCCATTCATCTGTTGATGGACACTTAGGTTGCTTCCATGTCCTGGCTA
>NC_041215.1:92063666-92065197 GCF_002837175.3 Physeter macrocephalus | reverse complement strand
GGAGTGTTCTAATTTCATTCTTTTACATGTAGCTGTCCATTTTTCCCAGCACCACTTACTGAAGAGGCTGTCTTTTATTCATTGTATATTCTTGCCTCCTCTATCAAAGATAAGGTGACCATATGTTTGCGGGTTTATCTCTGGGCTTTCTACCCTGTTCCATTGATCTACATTTATGTCTTTGTGTCAGTACCATACTGTCTTGATTACTGTAGCTTTTTAGTATAGTCAGAAGTCAGGGGGCCTGATTCCTCCAGCTCCGTTTTTCTTTCTCAAGATTGCTTTGGCTATTTGGGGTCTTTTGTGTTTCCATGCAAAATGTGAAATTTTTTGTTCTAGTTCTGTAAAAAATGCCATTGGTAGTTTGATAGGGATTGCATTCACTCTGTAGATTGCTTGGGGTAGTACAGTCATTTCCACAATGTTGATTCTTCCAGTCCAAGAACATGGTATACCTCTCCAGCTGTTTGTATCAACTTTAATTTCTTTCATCAGTGTCTTATAGTTTTCTGCATACAGGTCTTTGTCTCCCTAGGTAGGTTTATTCCTAGGTATTTTATGCTTTTTGTTGCAATGGTAAATGGGAGTGTTTCCTTAATTTCCCTTTCAGATTTTTCATCATTAGTGTATAGGAATGCAAGAGATTTATGTGCATTAATTTTGTATCCTGCTACTTTACCAAATTCATTGATTAGCTCTAGTAGTTTTCTGGTAGCATCTTCAGGATTCTCTATGTATAGGATCATGTCATCTGCAAACAGTGACAGCTTTACTTCTTTTCCAGTTTGGATTCCTTTTATTTGTTTTTCTTCTCTGATTGCTGTGGCTAAAACTTCCAAAACTATGTTGAATAATAATGGTGAGAGTGGACAACCTTGTCTTCTTCCTGATTTTAGAGGAAATCGTTTCAGTTTTTCACCATTGAGAACAATGTTGGCTGTGGGTTTGTCATATATGGCCTTTATTAGGTTGAGGTAATTGCATTCTATGCCTACTTTCTGGAGAGTTCTTTATCAACAAATGGGTGTTGAATTTTGTCAAAAGATTTTTCTGCATCTACTGAGATTTTCATATGGATTTTATCCTTCAGTTTGTTAATATCGTGTATCACATTGATTGATTTGTGTGTATTGAAGAATTCTTGCAGTCCTGGGATGAACCCCACTTGAACATGGTGTATGATCCTTTTAATGTGCCATTGGATATTGTTTGCTAGTATTTTCTTCAGGATTGTTGCATCTATGCTCATCAGTGATATTGGTCTGTAGTTTTCTTTGTGACGTCTTTGTCCGGTTTTGGTATCAGGGTGATGGTCACCTTGTAGAATGAGTTTGGGAGCATTCCTCCCTCTGCTATATTTTGGAAGAGTTTGAGAAGAATAAGTGTTAGCTGTTCTCTAAATGTTTGATAGAATTTGCCTGTGAAGCCATCTGGTCCTGGGCTTTTGTTTATGGAAGATTTTTAATCACAGTTTCAATTTCAGTGCTTTGATGCGTCTGTTTATATTTTCTATTTCTTCCTGGTTCAGTCT
>NC_041215.1:92045557-92056190 GCF_002837175.3 Physeter macrocephalus | reverse complement strand
AATGCAAGAGATTTATGTGCATTAATTTTGTATCCTGCTACTTTACCAAATTCATTGATTAGCTCTAGTAGTTTTCTGGTAGCATCTTCAGGATTCTCTATGTATAGGATCATGTCATCTGCAAACAGTGACAGCTTTACTTCTTTTCCAGTTTGGATTCCTTTTATTTGTTTTTCTTCTCTGATTGCTGTGGCTAAAACTTCCAAAACTATGTTGAATAATAATGGTGAGAGTGGACAACCTTGTCTTCTTCCTGATTTTAGAGGAAATCGTTTCAGTTTTTCACCATTGAGAACAATGTTGGCTGTGGGTTTGTCATATATGGCCTTTATTAGGTTGAGGTAATTGCATTCTATGCCTACTTTCTGGAGAGTTCTTTATCAACAAATGGGTGTTGAATTTTGTCAAAAGATTTTTCTGCATCTACTGAGATTTTCATATGGATTTTATCCTTCAGTTTGTTAATATCGTGTATCACATTGATTGATTTGTGTGTATTGAAGAATTCTTGCAGTCCTGGGATGAACCCCACTTGAACATGGTGTATGATCCTTTTAATGTGCCATTGGATATTGTTTGCTAGTATTTTCTTCAGGATTGTTGCATCTATGCTCATCAGTGATATTGGTCTGTAGTTTTCTTTGTGACGTCTTTGTCCGGTTTTGGTATCAGGGTGATGGTCACCTTGTAGAATGAGTTTGGGAGCATTCCTCCCTCTGCTATATTTTGGAAGAGTTTGAGAAGAATAAGTGTTAGCTGTTCTCTAAATGTTTGATAGAATTTGCCTGTGAAGCCATCTGGTCCTGGGCTTTTGTTTATGGAAGATTTTTAATCACAGTTTCAATTTCAGTGCTTTGATGCGTCTGTTTATATTTTCTATTTCTTCCTGGTTCAGTCTCGGAAGGTTGTGCTTTCCTAAGGCTTTGTCCCTTTCTTCCAGGTTGTCCATTTTATTGGCATAGAGTTGCTTGTAGTAATCTCTCATGATCTTTTGTATTTCTGCAGTGTCAGTTGTTACTTCTCCTTTTTCATTTCTAATTCTATTGATTTGAGTCTTCTCCCTTTTTTTCTTGATGAGTCTGGCTAATGGTTTATTAATTTTGCTTATCTTCTTGAAGAACCAGCTTTTAGTTTGATATTTACTATCGTTTGCTTCATTTCTTTTTCATTTTTTCTGATCTGACTTTATGATTTCTTTCCTTCTGCTAATTTTGGGTTTTCTTGTTCTTCTTTCTCTAATTGCTTTATGTGTACGGTTAGGTTGTTTATTTCAGATTTTTCTTGTTTTTTGAGGAAGATTGTATTGCTATAAACTTCCCTTTTAGAACTGCTTTTCCTGCATCCCATAGGTTTTGGGTTGTCGTGTTTTCATCAACATTTGTTTCTAGGTATTTTTTGATTTCCTCTTTGATTTCCTCAGTGATCTCTTGGTTATTTAGTAGTGTATTGTTTAGCTTCCATGTGTTTGTATTTCTTACAGTTTTCTTCCTGTAACTGATAACTAGTCTCATAGCATTGCGGTTGGAAAAGATGCTTGATATGATTTCAGTTTTCTTAAGTTTACCAAGGCTTCATTTGTGACCCAAGATATGATCTACCCTGGAGGATGTTCCATGTGTACTTGAGAAGAAAGGGTACTCTGTTGTTTTTGGATGGAATGTCCTATAAATATCAATTAAGTACATCTGTTTTAATGTGTCTTCTAAAGTTTGTGTTTCCTTATTTATTTTCATTTTGGATGATCTGTCCATTGGTGAAAGTGGGGTGTTAAAGTCCCCCACTATTACTGTGTTACTGTCACTTTCCCCTTTTATGGTTGTTAGCCTTTGCCTTATGTATTGAGGTGCTCTTATGCTGGGTGCATAAATATTTACAGTTGTTATATCTTCTTATTGGATTGATCCCTTGATCATTATGTAGTGTCCTTGTCTCTTGTAATAGTCTTTATTTTAAAGTCTATTTTGTCTCTTATGAGATTTGCTACTCCAGCTTTCTTTTGATTTCCATTTGTATGGAATATCATTTTCCATCCCTTCACTTTCAGTCTGTATGTGTCCCTTGGTCTGAAGTGGGTCTCTGGTAGACAGCATATATACAGGTCTTGTTTTTGTATCCATTCAGCCAGTCTATATCTTTTGGTTGGAGCATTTAATCCATTTACATTTAAGGTTATTGTCAATATGTATGTTCCTATTACCATTTTCTTAATTGTTTTGAGTTAGTTTTTGTAGAACTTTTCCCTCTCTTGTGTTCCTTGCCTAGAGAAGTTCCTTTAGCATTTGTTGTAAAGCTGGTTTGGTGGTGCTGAATTCTCTTAGCTTTTGCTTGTCTGTAAAGCTTTTAATTTCCCCATCAAATCTGAATGAGATCCTTGGTAGGTAGAGTATTCTTGGTTGTAGGTTTTTCCCTTTCATCACTTTAAATATGTCCTGCCACTGCCTTCTGGCTTGCATATTTGTGCATTTAATGTTGTCCCAGAGGTCTCTAAGACTGTACTCAATTCTTTTCATTCTTTTTTCTTTATTCTGCTCTGCTGTAGTTACTTCCACTATTTTATCTTCCACATCACTTATCCAGTCTTCTGCCTCAGCTATTCTGCTATTGATTCTTTCTAGAGAAATGTTAATTTCATTTATTGTGCTGCTCATCATCGTTTGTTTGCTCTTTAGTTCTTCTAGGTCCTTGTTAAACCTTTCTTGTATTTTCTCCATTCTATTTCCAAGATTTAGGATCATCTTTACTATGATTACTCTGAATACTCTTTCAGTTAGACTGCCTATTTCCTCTTCATTTGTTAGGTCTGGTGGGTTTTTACCTTGCTCCTTCATCTGCTGCATGTTTCTCTGTCTTCTCATTTTGTTTAACTTACTGTGTTGGGGTCTCCTTCTTGCAGGCTGCAGGTTCGCAGTTCCCGTTGTTTTTTGTGTCTGCCCCCAGGGGGTAAGGTTGGTTCAGTGGCTTGTGTAGGCTTCCTGGTGGAGGGGACTGGTGCCTGTGTTCTGATCAGTGGGGCTGGATGTTGTATTTCTGGTGGGCAGGGCAGTGTCTGGTGGTGTGTTTGGGGGTGTCTGTGACCTTATTATGATTTTAGGCAACCTCTCTGCTAATGGGTGTGGTTTTGTTCCTGTCTTGCTAGTTGTTTGGCACGGGGCTTCCAGCACTGGAGCTTTCTGGGCATTAGGTGGAGCTGGGTCTTAGCTCTGAGATGGAGATCTCTGGGAGAGCTCTCACAGATTGATATTACGTGGGGCTGGGAGGTCTCTGGTGGTCCAATGTCCTGAACTCAGCTCTCCCACCTCAGAGGCTTAGGCCTGACACCAGGCCGGAGTAGCAAGACCCTGTCAGCCATGTGGCTCAGAAGAAAAGGCCGAAAAAAAGAAAATAAATAAATAAATAAAATTAAATTAAATAATAAAATTTAAAAGTAATAATAAAAAAACAGCAACCAAACCAATAAACAAATCCACCAATGATAACAGGCACTAAAAACTATACTAAGATAAACATAAAAATCAGGAAGAAGTCAGTTGCAGACAGCAAACCCTAAGTCTATAGCTGCTCCCAAAGTTCACGGCCTCAATTTTGGGTTGATTTGTTGCCTCTTCAGGTATTCCACAGATGCAGGGTACCTCAAGTTGCTTGGGGGGAATTAATCTGCTGCTCCTGAGGCTGTCCAGAGAAATTTCCCTTTCTCTTCTTTGCTCGCACAGCTCCCGGGCTTCAGCTTTGGTTTTGGCCCCACCTCTGCTCTGTGTGTAGGTTGCCCTCAGGCATCTGTTCCTGCCCAGACAGCACAGGGTTAAAGCAGTGGCTGATTAGGGGGCTCTGACTCAGTCATGCCAGGGGGAGGGAGGGGTACGGTAGTTATAATTGGAATGTGGGGCAAGTCTGCAGCAGCAGAGGCCGGAGTGACATTGCACCAGCCTGAGGCATGCTGTGTGTTCTCCTGGGGAAGTTGTCCCTGGATCACGGGACCCTGGCAGTGGCGGGCTGCACAGGCTCCCAGGAGGGGAGGTGTGGATAGTGACCTATGCTTGCAGACAGTATTCTTGGTGGCCGCAGCAGCAGCCTTAGCGTTTCATGCCCATCTCTGGGGTCCAAGCTGATAGCCCTGGCTTGCACCCATCTCTGGAGCTCGTTTAGGTGGTGCTCTGCCTTCTGTAGGCAGATAGGGAAGGAATCCCCTCTCCTCGGGGCACCGATCCTCTGTGCGGGAATCTCTCCGCTTTGCCCTCCGCACCCCTGTTGCTGCGCTCCCCTCCGTGGCTCCGAAGCTTCCTCCCTGCCCACCCCCCACCTCTGCCAGTGAAGGGGCTTCCTAGTGTGTGGAAACCTTTCCTCCTTCACAGTTCCCTCCTAGAGGTGCAGGTCCCATCCCTATTCTTTTGTCTCTGTTTTTTCTTTTTTCTTTTGCCCTCCCCAGGTAAGTGGGGAGTTTGTCTTTTGGGAGGTCTGAGGTCTTCTGCCAGCATTCAGTAGGTGTTCTGTAGGAGTTGTTCCACATGTAGATGTATTTTTGATGTGTTTGTGGGGAGAAAGGTGATCTCCGTGTCTTACTCCCCCACCATCTTGACGGTCCCCCTGCTTTCACAATTCTTGAATGTAATGAGGAGGAGAAAATTTAAAAGGGGCAGCAACTAGAGAAAGGCACAGAGATGAGAGAAGTTTTATTTTTCTTAAGTTCAAAGAATCTGGACTAAATTTCTAGTCTGTAATAAGAAAATGGAAAAGGAGAGGGGAAAATGATGTTTTGATCTCAGCTGACTTCAATTTAAGAGTGCTACTAGTCCATCTACAATCTTCTAAGAATCAAAATGCAAAGAGATAGAGTGGTGTTTTGAATGCTCCCAGTGAATACAGCACTGGAGTCAGGTTGAGGCAGCACCGGAGGAAAGGTTAATACAAGGATCAACCACCATGTAGGGTTTCTTCCTCTTTCACCTCACCCAGAAATCCTGCCAATCCTTTGACATTGGACCCTAATCTACAATGTGCTAAAATAATATTGAGATAAAGTGAAGAATAAAGATTGAATGTGTTATGGGTGGGTACTTGGGAGAATTGGGGAGAGGGCACCAATGACTTTTGTTGTGAATGAAAGGAGGAAATAAAAAGGAAGAGGGGAGAAAATCCCAACTGGAGCAATAGGGGAAAAAGTAATTCTTGTGGCCATATGGAAAGGGGTATATCAAATAAAATTTAGAATAGCCTCCTGTACTTTCTGTTCCAATAAAATTGAAATATACTGCAGTCATTAGGCCACCAGTAAGCTATAATAAGGTTTGGAAATTTTAATGCAATACATTAGTGCAATTGAAAACAGAAGTGTCTATTTGACTTTAATAGATGAATATTGAAGACATATTCATCTGTAATGGAAGAGTGGTGGAAACTTGGTTTTTAAGTTGATGTACAAATTCAATCTCTGTCAAACTGGGCCAGCATATTTAGTTCTCTTCTTCTGCAGAATTATATCACAGTTTCTGAGGTGGTGGAAAAAAGCAGTAGCAATCATGTTTTTCAACCCTGGAGGAGAAAAATAATTCTTTTGATTCTATATTTTGTTTACTGAAATAGTATTCTCTTGTTTCCTTTGGAAATATATTTCCATGGCCTCTGCTCAACTACAAAGTCCTTTAATGTAAGAGCCAAGTAGCAAGGTGGCGTTTTTCTCTTTTACATTCATTTGTTCAGTAAATATGTATTGGGCATTATTGCCAGGAACTTCTCAAGGTGCTAAGGATGCAAAGAAAAGTAAGACATGTTCATATATGTGGGTTGGATGGTGGTGGAAGGAAGGGAGGTTATTAGAGAAAAACAAATGTTTTCAGTATAATATAGTAAATACAATAATAAAAGTAATAATTGGGCTCTGAAAGCACAGATTAAGAGCACCTCACCCAGGTTTGGAGGAGTGTGAGGTGAGTCAGGAGATTTTCATAAGTGTAATTTGATTCTTAACAGGAGAATGAATAGTAGCAGTTAGAATCTGCAACAGGCAAAATGAAAGAGTGTTCTAGGCAAAAGAAGACTTGAGTAAAGTGAAAGCATTGAAAAACACTGCAGTGTGTTTGTAAGGGAAATATACTAGCTGCTCCATGCTGCTGACACACAAATATTGAGAGGAGAAAAAAGATGATAAGTTAGGTCATAGAGTTATGACCTAACTCTATGTGGGCGCTTCATCTTGTAGAGTTTCAAACACAAGGTTAAAGATATTGGTCATTATTCTATAGCCAGAAAAGATGTTTTAAGCAGGGACATGACATGGTCAGGTTTGTGTATTAGCTAGGTCATTCTGAGACCTGTGTGGAGTATATAACCGATAGGAAATATGACAGCAGGGTAGATCAGCAGGGGAGGATTTGGAGCAATCCATGAAAGAGATGATGAAATCCTGAACTAAAGTAAAATTATACCGATAGAGAATCATGCAAGTGAGTCAGGAATCCCTCAGTTCCAAGTTCCAGGGAACCCAATCCAAAATGCCACAAGCAAAAAAGGAAAGAAAAGCCTGAGTAAAAGCACAAATTGATAAGAGGCACTAATGACGTCACCATCATGCATTGCCTTGGTTCCATATCCCAGACCTGCTTCCCCCAACTTAGCTCTATCTTCAGGCATTTTTTTTTTTTCTCTCGTAGTGACAAAGTGGCAATAGCAGATCCAGTCTCACAGCCTTGTAATTCCAAACCTAAAGGAAACAAGAGCTTCATTTGTATACCTAAATTTCACAAAACTCTTGAGATTTTCTTTGGTTATATCAACAAAAATCACATGTGCAACTCTGAACAAATGACAGCGACCGATTGTGTACAATGGATGAAGAAGGACTTAAGAGAATCAAGAGGGATCCAGGTTTTCTAGCATAAAAGAAAAAAAAACAGAGAGAATACCAAAAAAGCAATATGCAGGAAGGAAGAGTTCAGTTCTGTTACCCTGAGTAAGATAACTCAGTGAACATTCTAGGAAACTTTGGATACTGTTAATAAGATGGACTGAGCCTTTATTCTAACTGAAAATAATAATAAAAAACCTTATTTTTACTATTAATTTTTTTCCTGGCAAGAAAAAAAAAGATGTGTTTATAAAGAAATGAAAATTTACAAATTGAAAATAAGAATCTGAATCTCAGAAATCTGGGTTAGAGATATAAATTTGAGTAAAATAAAAATATATATGGTAATTAGACTTGTATGTAATCACCCAGGAAGAGTATGTAGGATGAGAAACATTGTATATTGGAGATAAAAAACTGACCTATCATAATAATTATTATACATCACTGTATTCCTGGTTCTCCTTCTTTATTTTTTATTTATTTCCTATAGCAAGCCTGTGAGTTCCAAATTCAGTTCAAAGAAACCGAGGCCCAAAAGATTAAAAATACTTCATAAGTGTAGACAATTTGTAAATGCAGCTTTCAGAATTCAAACACAAGTTATCTGAAGCCACGATCTTTTTTTTATACCTACTCTGAATACCACCTGTCCAAAGAAGGTCACATTGGTAAAACTATTGTTTCAATAAGGTTTACATACCTGAAAGAACATTAATACCAAAGTACTGACCTTTCTGCTTAAAACATCTTTTCTGCCTAGAAGATAAAGACCTCCTACAGGATGATTCACATCAGTAATTCAATATAATGTGCTGGTCTCAAAATCCTTGATGTATTTTCCATTTTTTGTTCTTTTCTTGCCTAGATTGATATACTCATAGGAACATTAAGGCCTAAGTTATTAAATTATTGGAGGAGGAGAAGGAATCTCAGTTAATCTGTCACAACTCATTAAGACATAGAAACACTAGTCTTCTGTTAAGAAGAAAAAAGTTGGGCGGGCACACATGAACACAGCAGTTAAAACTGCTTACAGAATTATTGATTACTTGATTCAATAAAATGAAAGTGAGTCAATGACATCAGCTCCCTTAACATTGGTAGAAGCTGCCAGTGATGCTTAGGCAGACATAGACTACTCATTCAACAAGGTCATTACGAATTCTATTTATGAATGATACATTAGTGAAATGTGACAGTAGTCATCTATAGGCATAGAATCCCAGAACTGTAAAAAATAACTTTGTGAATTCACATACCTTTTTCTAATTTCCTAACAAAAGTGTAGCTATCTAATATAAGAAATTTTCAACGTTTCTCAATTCTTTGGCTTTTAAGAAAACATAGAGTTACAAATTACATGAGTTTCTACTACTTGCTTATTTAGCATACATGACATAACAGATGAAAACCTATGACTACAAAACAATGGTAATTTATGTAATATAAATGATATATATTGTTAATTTAAAATTTTTTCCCTCATAAAGCATGGAAGAGTTGACTGGACACATTCATTAGGTTTACAATTATTGAATGTGAACTGACTTTAGCTAATTTTTTTTTTTTCTTTTGCAGTACGCGGGCCTCTCACTGTTGTGGCCTCTACTGTTGCTGAGCACAGGCTCCGGACGCACAGGCTCAGCGGCCATGGCTCACGGGCCTAGCTGCTCGGCGGCATGTGGGATCCTCCCGGACCGGGGCACTAACCCGCGTCCCCTGCATCGGCAGGCGGACTCTCAACCACTGCGCCACAGGGAAGCCGGACTTTAGCTAATTTTAACTGAAGCAAATATCTTTTTGTTTTGGGGATTGAGAACTTGTTCTTTTTTCCTTGCTACATTACATTCCTATCAAGGGTGCACTTTCACTTTCCCTGACACCTTCTATAATTTGTAGTCTGTTGAGTGAAGGATACAAATCATGCAATTTTCATCCCTGTGGACTTCCATGGCTCACGCTCACAAAAGCCAGTACCGTTTCAAGTACTGCTGGAACATCCTCTCTTTTCTCTCTGTATATTCTTGTTCTTTCCTACATGAAATTTACTGGCTTAAGGGGAGTAAAACAGATCCCTGAGCTCTCGTTTCTTCTTATTTGATTTCTTTTGTTCATATCACTCATCGCACATTTCTCATAATTAACAGAGCTTATCCTTTAGGATTTTTTTCTGTTGTCACTTCAGCATATTTCCATAAACTATAAGCAATTATATGAAAGGCTATACTAAATAATAAAACATTAGCTTCCTAAAAGGGAAAGAAAAAGCCCAGAAATTTCTTTCCCTCCATAATCTCAGAAAATTTTCATGGTACTTAAACTAATCCAGAGAAATAAACTCTGGAACTATATTCACTTTATGAGCCAAGATAATGCAAAAGACAGTTAACTCCTTGAGAGCATGATCCCTAATACTTTTTACTGAATGATACAGTATTTTTGCAAACCTCTTGTGGTAGAGCATAGCATCTCTGCTTCATTTCCTTTATAGATAATAAAAGTAATCTGTAGACTCCCTGTGACTGATGACTTTATATTCTCTCTTCTGAATTATACCTAAGGCAATTTTCCCCATATGGCTCTAGTCCTTCAGTGCTCTGTGAAATCAAGTTTCTTTAATCAAATGTGTTTGGGAAAGGCGGTATACACTTGAACATTCATAGTGCACATTAGTAATCTAAGAATTTTAAGCATTTGATTCACATATTCCTATCAATATGACCACCTGAATGCTTCTTTAGACAAGAATTCTCAAATTCAAAAATGTCCCAAACTGACTCATGCTATCAAACGATATCCCAGAAAATGGCACAATCATCTAACCAATGAGCCAAGGCCAATATCTTGACGTTATCCTTGACGTATCCCTAAATCTCACTGTGGTTAGGTAGACTTCTAAAAGGTCCCAGATGACCCAGGCCCTTTTAAAATCTCCTCCCTGAGACTGTGGAAGGGACCAGTGAGTATAATGGGATATTAGTCCCATGATTATGTCATACTGTGTGGCACAGTTGACTGTGAGAAAGGGAGATTATCCTCACTGGGCCAGATCTAATCAGGTGAGTACTTTAAAAGGATAGGCATTTTGTGCCAAAAGGAATCTGAAGTATAGAGGGATTCCACAGGAGGGAGATTCTGCAATGTAGGTTTTGAAATAAAGAATGTCACTTGGCAAGGAATATAAGCACCCTCTAGTTGCTGAGAAGAGCCCCCAGCTAACAGCCAGTAAAATATGGGGCCTCAATTTTACAATCCTGAGAAAAGTTGTTCTGCCAACAACATGAGGGAGCTTGGAAGTGCATTTTTCCCTAGAAACTCCAGATAACTCCTAAGAAATCCTGGATTTCAGCCTTCTGATACCTAAATAGAATTTCCAGCCACAATGTGCTGGACTTCTGACCTACAGAACCGTGAGCAAACAAATTGGTATTAGGTTGTTAAGTTGGTGGTAATTTGTTATGCAATAGAAAACTAGCATACTCACATCCCAGCATCACCAATTCCTGTCGATTCTATTTTGGACTTATTAAATTTGTCTACTTCTTTCCATCTCATCAACCACCAACCTAGTCCAAGTCACCATCATCTCTTAATTAGACTTCTAATAGCCCTGCTGACATATCCTCTGAACTCTCCATTCTTTACACAGAAACTAGAGGGTTCTTTTTTTTTTTTCCATCTTTATTGGAGTATAACTGCTTTACAATGGTGTGTTAGTTTCTTCTGTATAACAAAGTGAATCAGCCATACATATACATATATCCCATATCCCCTCCCTCTTGAGCCTCCCTC
>NC_041215.1:91961907-92045242 GCF_002837175.3 Physeter macrocephalus | reverse complement strand
CACACTACTATAAATAAAATAGATAACTAATAAGGACCTGCTGTATAGCATAGGGAACTCTAGTCAATACTCTGTAATGGCCTATATGAGAAAAGAATCTAAAAAGAGTGGATATATGTATACGTATAACTGATTCACTTTGCTAAAAAAACCCAAAAACCCTTAATCCAAACTCTGCCTATCTCTCCACCCTAATCCCATGCCACTTTTTTTCGCTACACGCCTGTCACACTGGTAATTTTTCAGTCTCAGAGCCATGTTTCTTTCCACCTCCTGTTCCCTTTCCTGGGGTACTCTGCTCTCTGCTTCAGCCGCCCATTTCCCCCAGCTAATGCTTATTAATCATATGGGAGACAACCTAAAGTTAGGTCCTCTGGGAAACTTTCTTAACCCCACAGGTCATTCTAGTCCTTCTTTTATACATCATTATGGCCCACATAGCATACTTTTCCACCATAGCATTTAATAGAATTGTTTTCATGGAATTAAAAAAAAAATAACATCTACCAACATTCTTCAGTATTACTACTCCTCAGCATACTGTCTTATTTGATCTTTGTGTGAAACAGTAACTTCAGAATTTCCAGAGTATTTCAACTGTCCCTTTTTTTCAATCCCTCATTCATATATTGCTAGAATGACCTTGTTAATATGCAAATATTAAAGCTTTCCTCTCTTTTTCTAAGCTGTTTATATATCCCTGAGGCATAGAACTTTTATGAAGGAAATATGGCAATAGGTATAAAATGAGATTTTCCTGGACTAACCCTGCCTATGAACAAACTATAGCCAAGTTTATAATTTTATCCCAAGATTTATTGACTTGTGGGAATTAAACAGCCTACTTTTTAATTTGAATACCAATTTATTTACATTAATTCTAGTCATCCTATTTTATAAGTATTCTATAGAATGTCTTTTGTGTGGTTTCTTCTAGTCAGTTGGAAGTATTTCGGCTTTTCCACATTAATAGTTTGGAGATATTCTATTTCAATCTTTGGTGGCTATACTAAATTTTTCACACCCATTTAATATTATATTTTCTATCAAAATCTAACATCAATCAGTCTTTGACTTCCCATTAAAGAAGACAAGAGGGCTTCCCTGGTGGCGCAGTGGTTGCGCGTCCGCCTGCCGATGCAGGGGAACCGGGTTCGCGCCCCGGTCTGGGAAGGTCCCACAAGCCGCGGAGCAACTAAGCCCGTGAGCCACAACTACTGAGCCCGCATGCCTAGAGCCCGTGCGCTGAGCCTACGCGTCCGGAGCCTGTGCTCCGTAACGGGAGAGGCCACAGCAGTGAGAGGCCCGCGTACCGCAAAAAAAAAAAAAGAAGACAAGAGTCTTCTTGGGCCTTTAAATCCCCCACTCCACTCACACCTATACACACTGATGCATACATACATTCCCGTGCTAAGACTTCCAAGATTTTAGTTGTTAATTATTATCTTGTTTTTTTAATGTTATGCATCAACAGTAACTTTGACTTAACCACAGATTGATTTTACAGTTCATTTGTTGTTATGGCCATTGTTCACCACACTTCCGTGAGCACATCATCCTCAGCCTTTAATTCATTTTTCATTTTATTAGTGTGCATATTTACATAATTATATCAAGTAAGGCCTGACAGTGGGTGAACTCTGGAAACGTATCTATTTTCCCATTTCATCCGAATGCTAATATTTTTCTGGGTATGAGAAACTAGGTCCAACATAATTTCTCCCTTAGTGCTTTGATGATACTGCTTCATTGTATTCTAATAACCAGTCTTAATGATGAGACATCTGATGCCAACCTGATTTTTTATTTTTTGTAGGTAACCTGATTTTCCTTTCTGAAAGCTGTTAGGAATATCTCTTTTAGTTTGGTGTGGCCTTCTATTTCACTCACTTGCTCAGGACGCTGCTCAACACCTTTTCCCAAAGCTAATGCCTTTTCATCTTTCTTCAGTTCTGGGAAATGTTCTTTATGATTTATTTGTTTCTTCTCTACCATTTTTCTCTGTTACTCCCTTATGAAACTCCTACTAGAGGAGTGTCGAAACTTTAGAGATCTCCTCCACTTGTTTAACTTTTATGTCACACTGCCAACTTTGCATTTTTTAAACTTCTTCTGGGAGATGCCTACAGTTCAGTTTTCAGTTAACAATTTACTCAGCAGCTATAACTATTCCTTTTAGCCCTTCTTTCAAACCCTAGTGTTAATGATCTTATTTTTTAAATCTCTAAGATCCCTAATTCTCTCCCTCTAACTATTCTTATTTTGTAGATGTGATACTTTAATATCTTCTTCTATTAAATGAATTGTCCTGGGAAAAGCCTTAGGTGTCTCTCTTTCACTGCTTTCTTCAAATATTTGATGACACTGATCTGTTCAATATCATTTTGAGAATACGTGTTCCCCTCTTTGTGAATACTGGTTTTGTTTACAGGAACATGTCCCTTGTGATAATGTGGACAAGCTGGATATTCTATTAGAACACTGAGACAATAGCTCATCTTCTGTTTTGGAGATCTCTTCCTTTTGGGACACCGATTGTCTGGCGTAGTGTCATCCAAATACTCAAACTCCCTGTTTCAGCTCATGAGTAAACAGTTCAACATAAGGAGTGGGGGCTGAGTACAGGGGGGATCTAACTTGTGCTGTCCATGTGAATATATACAGTTTAATATCCTTATACTAGGACTATCCTCTTTCTTCTAATATTGCTGTCCTTGAGACATAAATGAACTGCTTGAAGCCACAGAAATCCTCCCAAGTAGATATCAATTTATGAATTTAGGGCCATGGTTTCCTTCATCAATCCAGAAATGACTGTCTTCACATGGTTTCGACATTTGTGGTCCAGAGATTTTCTTGCAATGTCATTAGAGATTTATTCTTCATAAAATACATATGTTTTCTTTTTAAATCAACGGATTTAGGGTAGGTAGGAAGGTAGTTTCACATTCTCAGTTTATGCTGTTAATAATTACCTATCTCTTTTAAATGGGGTAAATTTAGGCACATAATAATGTTTTCATTCATGGTCAAAGTGTAAGAGAGTTGCCTAGGCCAACTGGAATATGAAACCTCTAGCTCCTCATCCACTTTCAGTCCTCTACCATAGGACTGCTTTTGGATATATATTTCACTCTGCTCTTTCCCTGAAGGATCAGTAGCAATGTCTTTTGTTAAATGTCAAGTGAGTAGATACAGAAATAACACCATTTTGTACATTATAAGAACTTCCTTTACAATAAGAACATTGATAGAAAAATAGTTACTGCAAATATTTAGAGTCCTAGGGCATTCTGACAAAACCTCAGTGCCACATTGGAATATCAATAAGACTCCAAAGTGAATCAGTTCTTGTCAGGAAGTATCTTGAGCAATATTCTTTTACCTGATAAGTTTAATAGAAGAGCAGAAACTTAATACATTATTAGCTGAACATTTTAATTATAATCGACAGGATATTTTACAAGAAGTTTAACATGATAATTATTCTTTTCAACAAATTGACAGTTTTCATCCTCAGGGTTCTTTAGCAAGAATAGCCTTAGTTAAATAATGCCAAACACAAAATTATCCTAAATCACATATTCTTATTCATTTGAAGTTTATCATTATGATTTTCCCTTTAGAAGCAGAATGAACAGAATTAAATCACTAATGGCAAGAGTAAGCCATAAAAGAATCTACACACAAGAAGTGTAATTTTGTTAAATTGCCAAG
This sequence comes from Physeter macrocephalus, assembly GCF_002837175.3. Taxonomy (NCBI): domain Eukaryota; kingdom Metazoa; phylum Chordata; class Mammalia; order Artiodactyla; family Physeteridae; genus Physeter; species Physeter macrocephalus. The sequence goes on along the minus strand of NC_041215.1, from coordinate 92,041,525 downwards.
TACACACTAATAATGAGATTTTATTTAAAAAGTGGTTATAAAATATCCATGTAAAGTACTATATAGCACATTAGAAATTTATTCAAAAATACCTTCTTACTAGTGAATACAACAACTTAATATGTTTTCTTCTGGTACATGTTCTTTGAGGACTTTATTCAAATGTGAAACACATATTAAATGTCACATTCTATACATGCTAAATATAATGAGAATAGTACTTTATTTTAGAAAAAATTTTTAGAAATGATAACAGTTGATGGCATTTACTGATGTTTTATTAAGTACTAGACACTGGGATAGGGGTCTTCTTATGTATTGTTTCAATTAATCATCACAACAAGGGAAAGGTCCTATTTATTTTCTGTATTTTTAGAGGTATAAACTGCAGTTTCAGAGATGAGGTAACTTTCCCAAAGTCAGAGTTTTGAGGTAGGATAACTGAGACTTGAATAGCTACTGGCTTATGAATAATTCCAGTTTTTCAAGTTATTGCTAAACTAAGTTTGCTATATTAATTTTTCTTCACAAAAGAAGGCAACTAGATCATCATCATCACCATCATCATCATCACCATCATCACCATCATCTGAGGTAACTTTCCCAAAGTCAGAGTTTTGAGGTAGGATAACTGAGACTTGAATAGCTACTAGCTTATGAATAATTCCAGTTTTTCAAGTTATTGCTAAACTAAGTTTGCTATATTAATTTTTCTTCACAAAAGAAGGCAACTAGATCATCATCATCACCATCATCATCATCACCATCATCACCATCATCATCCTGGCCCTCACATAGTAAATTAATGCATAGCACCACCTGTTGGGCACCTGAAGAATAAGAATACTGTTCCCAATGCTCATCACTGAAAGTTATGAAATTAGACCAGGTACGGTTTGTCCGGATTTTTATAGCCTTGATTCATTCAAGACTTAAGTGTGAGTACGAAACTGACAAATTTCTATATACACTGTCTCTAGTATATGAAGTCAAATTTCAAAGCCTGTGATGGTTGATTTTATGTGTCAATTTGACTGGGCCACAAGGTACTCAGATATTTGGTCAAAGATTATGCTCCATGTGTCTCTAAGGGTTTTCTTTTTTTTTTTTTTTTTTAGATGAAATTAACATTTGAATCAGTAGACTAAGTAAAGCAGATTGCCCACCCCAGTGTGGGTAAAAGCCTGTGATGGTTGATTTTATGTGTCAATTTGACTGGGCCACAAGGTACTCAGATATTTGGTCAAAGATTATGCTCCATGTGTCTCTAAGGGTTTTCTTTTTTTTTTTTTAGATGAAATTAACATTTGAATCAGTAGACTAAGTAAAGCAGATTGCCTGCCCCAGTGTGGGTAATTCTCATCTAATTAGTTGAAGGCATGACTAGAACAAAAAGTCTGACCCTCTCCTGAATAAGAGGAAACTCCTCCTACCTGACTGACTGCTTGGAGCTGGAACACGGGTTTCTTCTGGATTTTGAACTCAAACTGAAACAGCATCTCTTCTTGGGTCTCAAGCCTGCTGGCTTTTGGACTGGAACTTACACCATGTCAATCCTGGGTCTCCAACTTGTCCACTGCAGATCTTGGGACTTTCTCAGCTTCTATGATTACCTGAGCCATTTCTTTAAAATAAATTTCTTTGTATATGAGTATGTAGATGTAGATGTGTGTGTGTGTGTGTGTGTGTGTGTGTGTGTATTCTGTTTCTCTGGAGAACCCTAATACCCTTTCCTTTCATTTATAACCACATTTCTTCAAATCAGGAACATATTTTAATGAAGGTTAAAAGGCAAGGTTCTCAAATCCCTTTTTTAAAAAGTAGGCATGATTAATCCTCCTTAACAGTTAAGTTAGACAGAGTGACATCCTTCAGAATTGCTGTAGCAGAATAAACAGAGCAAAGGCTGATGTTACACAGCCACATGCTGTCATCACTGACTTGCTGTGTAACTTAAGCTACAGGTCCCTTCGAGCATGACTTCATTTTTAAAGTAAATTATTCAGTGTGATGACCTCACCTCTAAAGGTATATGAATTATCAATCATGTGCTTTAACAGTACCTTGGTGCTTGAATCCTTCCTTACCCTTCTCCCTGTCATTTCACACTGCTCCCACCCTGCTCCTTTCAGGAGCCTACAATAGAGTTTTAAACCCTCACTACATAGTGTTGGTGTGGGGACCAACCACATCAGCATCACACAGGAACTGCTGAAGGAACTTTCCAAAACCAAGATGGAGCTGCTCCTGCCAGGGGCTCCCATATCAGCAAACTGAAATGTAAATGTTAACTTTCATGCCCCTGTAAGTGCTCCACTTGACCAGAAACGTGGTATATCCAGTCAGCCAAACACCAAGCCAGCTCTGGGTTCTATACTTATTTCCTTGTCCTTTCTCACCCTAAACAAGGTTGACTTTGTGGTCCCAGCCAATCAGACATTTTCTATTTGTCTCTTCCTTGCTCTTTATTCTTTATCCTATAAAAGCTTTCTGCCTTCTGCCCTGCTTTGCAGTTCTCCCAAAGGAGACTCTCTACTTCATGAAGTGTTAAATAAAGTTTGTAGGCATCACCTAAATTGTCTTCTTTAATCATGTTTAACCCAACTTATTAGACATGCAGAATCTTAGGCCCCAATCCAGATCTACTAATCAGAATCTGGATTATAGCAAGGTCTGTAAGTGATCTGCATACATATTTGAAAAGAATTGTTCTAGCCCTACTCAAAGCTACTATGCTTGAGTGGAGGGAGTAAAGAAGTTTATTGGCACTAATATTTGTATTTTTACAGTTTATGGAGATCTTTCAGACCATGAACTCTGAAGTCAATCCAGATTTCATATCGCAGCATTGCCACTTTTAGGGGTGGGACTTCGGTGGCTGTCACTTAACTTTCTGCAATCCAGTTTCCTCCTCTGTTAAGTAGGAATAATATTCACAGATGTTCTTCATCTCACAGAACTACACACTGCTGGTATCAAACTTCAGTTATGCAAGCCTCTTCTTATTAGAGAATATCCCTAATTTTCCAATAATTTTCAATCTCTTACTTTTGCTTCTCTGCCTTGGTTTTCTTCTCTTTTTGCCCTTTTCTCCTTCCCTTTTCCCATTTTTTCCCTTTCTTCCTATCTTCATTTTGCAAAGTTGAGTATCTCTGTCTCTCCTCCCCTTCTCACAAACATCCTTTCTGGTGTAAACCTCAGGGATACTTTAAAAAAAGGTATCAAAACATTTGTCTCTGATTTATAATTCTGTTGTAAACCAAAGCTGGAGGCATGAGTACTTGGCATCCCAAAAGAAAAAGAAAAAAAAAAACAAACCCATGGGTTAAATGTATTATTTCTTTTAGGATGGACTCTCTCCTTTGAAGAACCTTTGGAGAGATAGCAAAGCAAAAGCAATAAGGACCCAGGCTTTGGAGTTGGAAATCAGTTATGCATAGTCTTTCTTTACAACCCTTACTAGCCTTGTGGCCAAGAGCAAATTTCCTATCTCTTTGACATTAGTTTATTCATCTGTAAACTCTTATAGAGTTATTGTAAATGTTCTGAGACAATACATGTAAAGTATTCAGCACAGTTCCTGAAACAGTAAATTCTTTGACATGTTAGTTCTCATCATCACCATCTTTATTATAATAAACAGTGCTTATCAATGATGTAGCCAGAGATAAATTACTCTCAAAAGGGCAAAGCCCAAATAAACAACACTAACTGATCTTAAACTGATCTTAAAACAACTTAGATTTCCTCCTAAATTCTGGTACTCTCCTGACTCTTTCACTAGAACTCTGCATCTGGCACACACGAGAGATTTTCCACCTCATTTTCTTTCTCCTATTATTCCTCTCTCTATGTGTAACTTTCTCCACTCACTGCAATTCTTTCTTGTTTTCTTTAATTTGCTCTTCCTTCTCTCCACTCCATTCAATGCTTCTAGTTGTTTTTGTATTTCTAGAAAACTAGAGTTAACTTGGTCACATATATTTCTAGGAAAGAAAATAATTTTACATGTGTCTGAGTCATTGAATAATTATGTGTTCTCCTTTTTATGTGATGTCCCTGCCATATCACATACAATTTTAATATTTTAGTAAATTTCAAATATTCATTAGGTAACTCATCTCCAGTCAAATGTGTCATTCATCACACCAGTGGCTGAGAAGTTGCCATTGGTTCTTGAATTAAGTACGAATCATTTCTCTGTCTTAGGGCTTTTGTGATTTAAATTTTATTTTACTTTTTCTGTGTGATAATATAATGTAAGAGACGTTAAAAAAATCAGTTTTTGAGCACATTCGGTAGTCTCTCCAATAAGTAATTTTTATTTTGTCTTCATACATTTTCTACCCATTTGGGTTTTTTAAGTACTTATGTTTTACTATAATCACTCTCAGCTGTGTTCAAGAAAATCTGGTCTTATCATTATGTAGGTCAAATTCCATTTTTTTCACCATGTAGGGTGAACTCTTGATCTAGAGTTTAAATAAATGATGGATGAAGCATCTATTTAAATACACAATTATCTCCTTTTAGCACTTATTTTTGTATTTTAATAATGATGGTGAAAATAAAAGTGTGATTTCATGTTACTATAAAGATAAAATATATGAGTTGAATTTCTTTTAAACAGAAATTTTAAATGTCATCTCCTATTTTATTAATTCTTTATGAAAAAAAGACCCTGTCATTTTCACAATTTATTTTGTGTTGCTAATAATTTCCTTGGAAATCCCCAAATTAAACCCAAATGTCTTCCAGGGCAGGATAATATGAGCTAAGTAGTATTGACATGTGCTGGCAAAACATGCACAACAATACAAAGGGAGAATTATCCTTGGGTTTTGCAAATTCTGTGTAGAAGTTCTTCCTTCATCAATGAAATGTTTCTATGTATTTTCAGGGCAAATAGAGAAAGATTCAAATGAGAAGAAATTTAACTTTGTTGCTATGTCGATTTTGCTCTCTTGAGTGACCTCTCCTGGCATTTCTCAGATGTAGCTGAAATCAAGAGTGGTCAGTTGACTGAATGAGCCAGTGCCTTATTCATAGAAAACCATAATTTAATACTAAATCTCATACTTGTGTAATAATTTATTAAAAGTATTATAGTAATAGCATTTCAAATAAAACTAGAAATTTCTCTATTTAAAAAATTGTCTAGAATATCTAGAAACAATTATTACCTTATAACTATTCTGTTTCCACTCTTGCTATTCTCCTAGGACACACCACTTTCCAGGTAACCCAGCTTCATAATCATGCAGAAACCATCTGCCAAAAGTTTTGGTTATTTTTCTTTCTCCTATCTTTCTGAAACAAAATGTCATGGTAAGTATAGAGGCCCCAACTTAGCAACACTTCCCGTAAATAAAGGAAATGGTGTCTCATCCCAAGTGCTTCAGAGCTCCTGTGAAGGCAGTGGAAAATCTGCAGAGGAAATCTTTTGAAATGCAATCAGCAACAGCTTTGGGTGGAGCCCTGAAATAAGGCCTTACCTTTCTATATTCTCAGTTAAGGAACCTGAGGTCAAATGTCAACTGGAATATTATAAAATGCTGTCCATAGAAATACGGTTAGGTCTTGTGTGTTATAATTAATTATTTGAATATATATAGTCCCATGCCTCATGTCTCCACGAACTAATTACACAAATTGGCAACAGCAGATAACACTTAATCAAAGGTAAAGTACATATCTTAGCGTTGTTTGAGGTTACAAAATTTATTCTTTTTTTTAAATTTATTTTTTATTGAAGTATAGTTGAACTATAATGTGCTAATTACTGCTGTACAGCAAAGTGACTCAGTTATACATATATATACACACATTATTTTTCGTATTCTTTTCCATTATGGTTTATCACAGGATATTGAATATAGTTCCCTGTGCTATACAGTAGGACTCTGTTGTTTATCCATTCTATATATACTAGGTTGCATCTACTAATCCCAAACTCCCAATCCAACCCTCTCCCACCCCAGCCCCTTGGCTACCACCAGTCTGTTCTCTACGTCTCTGATTCTGTTTCTGTTTCACAGGTTAATTTGTGTCATATTTTAGATTCCACATATAAGTGATATCATATGGTATTTGTCTTTCTCTTTCTGACTTACTTCACTTAGTATGATAATCTCTAATTGCATCCACAAAATTTATTCTTGTGTAAAATATTTAAGTGACTCATTTCTCCACCTATAGCCAAGTCTTCCAAAGAAGAAAGTAAAAACAAGCAAATTTATTTATTCCATTATTAATGTGATTGAACAAATAAATATGGTCTTGACAAACTAAAGATCTGAGATAAAATAGGTGCTTAAAACTAAATTTAAAATAATGTGATTTTCCCCTAAATTTCAAATTGTATAGCTTTCTATCTGCTTTATACAATATTTTAACTCTTTAATAGTGGTGAATATACTACGTATACCACCTCTATTTTAAAATATACCATTTACACTGTACTTACAATTTTCTTTAAAGTTGCATTTATATAAATGAGATTTATATAACTCAGGATCATTTGTTAGAAAAAAAAGTATATCTAATTCTATTTGTTACAGTTGCCAGCTGAATACTGAGTATAAATTTGGACTCTCAGAAATTTAAAGTTCATAGGGCAATTAGCTAGAAGAGAAAAATTTCATACACCAAATTGGAAAAAGGCAGTAGTAAGCCTTTATCCAAATGTGTGGGGTTTTGTTCCTTTTATGGAAAAGTGGAAAAATATGTTTCTTCTTCATGTTACTGAAATCTATAATCTAACCAGATAGAAACAAACCATGATAATGCAGCTTTCTCTAAGACACGAGGCTTATTCTTTGACACCAAAATCTTAACTCTAATAGATCAAGTCCACAGTCTAGATATTGACTATAGAAACACCTAAAGAGATTCTTTTACTCAGAATATTTGAAAACAACAAAAGGATTTGTTGAGATCATAGCCAATTCTATGAAAAAAGAATTGTTCACAGATATGTCATTTAAAACTTATAATAATGTTCTAAAAGGTACAGTGATAACTTGGATTTCATGATGAATTCTCTCTCCTTACTAAGCCTAAGCAGCAGCATTTGGCACAATTGATCATTCCTTCCTCCTTGGACTGCGTTCTTTACTTGGATTCTGAGACACCACATTCCCTTAGTTGTGCTCCTAGTTTACTGGTTTCTTCTCAATCCCTTTTGTTGATTTTTCCTCATTTCTCTAACCTGTAAGCTGTAAAGGGCTTCACTCCCTATCCTCTAAACTTTCCCATCTACACTCACTCCCTAGGTGATCTTTTTGGTCATATGGATTTAAATACCATCTATAGTCTGGCAAATCTCACATGTATACATCTGGTCCAGATCATGCATCTGAACTTGACTCCTGTATTCAAATGCCTACTCAACATCTTCACTTGGATATTTAATAACCATAACAAACTGAACTTGTCCAAAATTGAATCCGGAGCTGTCCTAACAAATTTCTGTTTCCACAATCTTCTCCATATAAATGTGGCACCCTCCATCTTCCAGTTGCTTAAACCATTAGAGATTAGTGTAATTCTTGACTTTTCCCTTTCTCTTATACTTACATCCAATCCATCAGCAAATCCTGTCTTCTTTACCTTCAATATACATATATCTAGAATCCACCACATCGCTGACCTGGGTTATTTTAATAGTCTTATAATAGCCTCCATAAATTTCCTTTGCCTTTACAATTTACCCAATTAAAACATGTCAGCTCATGCCACTTCCTGTTCAATATCCTACAGTGGTTTCTAAACTTTTGAGTCTATCTGAATTGTCCTAAATTTTACTTCCCAGGTTTCATTGTCATGGGGCCACATTTTTCAAGTAATGTCGTCATGCTTCAAAGGTGCTCTTGATATCTAGTAGTTTTCTTTCACAAAATTGATCATTTTACCTTGCTTAAGAACAGTGTCTTAATACTTGATACATAGGTCTCCTTTTATAAAACAAGTTTCTTTTGCTATTCTGTATGAACTTTTTATGATATAAGGGCAGGATTTGGGGTAGGATAGGTTTTTGAATCCTTGCATGGCCAAGGTACAATTAAATTTCTACATTTACTGTGAAAGCCTGTTAGTCTGTTATGTAAAGAGTGGAAAAGTAGGGGTAAGAGGAGACAAATGAAGTGCTTATAGATAAACACATTCTGAAACCACTGAACACTTGATATTCCAGAGGTTTCATGTATAATAGATTTTTTGTCTAGTAAGAAATAGCTATGTTGGCTAGATAAGATGGAAAGGAGAAGCCACCTCTGTGCTTTTAAAGGTACAGTGTTGGACCGGAAATCAAATTGCCATTGGCTCTCATGACCAACTGGGTAAATGGTTATTTGTGAGACAAAATTGAGGAGAAATGTCAAGATATGATCTAGATTTACTAGCAAGTCTCAGTCCAGGGGTTGAAACTTTGCCATATGGCCAAGGCATCATGCAGATTGAAGAGCATTACAGAATGTTCAAACTGACTCAAGAATGTCTAAAAAGCTATGTCCATTCACTGCATCTGAATGAGGTTGTAGGCACCTAGCGTTCTAAGGGGCACTGTAATTTGCACAAAGATATTAAAAGGAAGAAGTATGAGAAAATGTCATGTTCACTCTGAATTAAGTCCATACTGGGAAAAGATCAGATTCAGCAGGACAAGGTAAGGAATTAATTAAAAAATGCTCAGTGAAGTTTGATATCAATAAATTCTCCAGCCTCTGACTCTGAGAGCAAATAGACACATACGGTAATTATGGACGCCATAATCCAGGCTTACTATGTAGATAATTCCTTTGGTTTCTAACATCAAAAAGCCTTCTGCAGCCAGTGTACACATTTTGTATTCTAAGTGTCTAGAGTGTTTCTGGATTTAAATAGCTTCTCTCATTTGTTGTATGATAGTGCTCGTCACAGAAAGTAGAAGTGAAGCTTAGCACATGAGTATCTCAGGGTATATGGCGTTCACTGCTTTGTTTTTGGTTTTCTTCCTGAGATTTGGACCAGTGGGACATGTAAATAATGTGTAATGAACCATAGCAATTACCTGAAATGTATGCTCCATATTTATTTCCTGGGACCTATTTTGTAAGTTGTAGGAGACCTCAAGACTGAGAGTATTCATAATCAGCTTCAACTGGTCTGCCCTATTGCCTCAAAAGATACCTTCTGAATGCAAGAAGAAATAGATGAATGTTTGAATGGATGAGTGGATTAGTGAATAAATGAATAAGTGAATGAACGAAAGACATGTCTGTCCTTAGTGATCTCCCCGCCTATGAGAAAGGTAGAGGCAGTAAATCAAATAAATGTGGAAGTGGTATGCTGGAGGTAATTCAAAAGCAGTATAGTGTCACAAAGAATAAAGTCTTACTCTCCCTAAGAAAGTCCGTAAAGAATGTTTTCATGGAGATGGAGAAGAGGGAGTGATGTTTGAATTTAGCCAACCATGTTCACAAATGTTTTAGCTTATTTGCCATTCCCCTTCAACAACATTACTTAATTGTGCTTCACTAATAGTTTATTTGAGAGCATCTAAGGCCCTCATTATTTTACTAAGTGACATTTTTTTTTACTTTTTGCTTCGTATTTTAAAAAGCCAAACATTCCTGGTTATAACTGCTGTCCCTAGTCGCTGAAAGCTGTCCTTCCCGAATACCAATAAAATGGGTGATATTCAAAATTATTCCCTTTGAAAAATTAATATGCCTTTATGGAATGAATTTATTTCTCAATTTACATTTCCAATAATGCTTCTAACGTCTATGACTGACTTTTGAGTTTGACTTAAGATATAGGATACCTGAGATGTGGGAATTTTTACAACCTTTATCATTGTAGTTATGTTGTAAGTATAAATAGAAAATCAATTCGGCATCATGCTATATGCACAACAGTATTCCAGAAAAGACAAGAAGCATGTGTTTGAATTGCTCAACTTTTGAATGCAGAGAATGGGCATACTAGCTCTTGAAAAGCATAGACCCACACTGCAGCAAGGGGAAAGCAAAATAATTCCCATAAACCAGAGTAGTGAAAAATTACTAATAAAAAAACTTAAGCTTCATAGGAAAGAGATAATTAAAGGAAACATTTCCAATCTAGAAAGAAAGAAATATGAGCAGTGAGGAGGCTAAAAAGTGGAAAGCCCACAGTTACAGAAAATGGGTGACCTCATCTATTCTCAGCTTTGCCAATGCCTAGCTAAAGAGCTGTTAGCTATTGGACATGCTTCTTCACTTTTCTGAGCTTTGGCAGCAGAGAGTACAATTGGACAATAATCTTTAGAAACTCATATATGTCTATAATTCCATGACTACATAACATACAAAGGAACAACTTAGCAGCAATTTTATTCAAACTTTAAGAAACACAATGGGATATATCTAATGTTAAATGTACTGGGAGCAACCAGAGTTAGATTTTTAATTTACTTAAGATTTTGTGCAAAAATAAAATCACAAATCTAAAAATAAATTTTCTATTATAGGTCAAATTTGGATTCTTGATTTGTAAAATTTGATTTTCCACTAGTAAGAAATAACTGCCTGAGGTACAGAATACTCACATTTAATAATCAAAACAGTATGTTTCCAGGTCATATTGGAAGCACAGAGATCATTGGAAAATACCCAATTCCTTATCTTTGTTCTCTATTAAACTCATAATCAAAACATTTACATGAAACTAACAAATATTTATGGGTCCTTGTTTGGTCCCTGGACTATTATATTTTACTTTCAGCTTTATATGGATGACCCCATCATATTCTCATAATCTGATGAAAATTGGTACTATTATTTTCATTATTATTCTTATTTTACAGAGGAGGAAAGTGAAGCACAAAGAGGTTGAAAATCTTGCCGAAGGTCATACAGAAAGAAAACAGCAGAACCAGAATTTGAACCAAGCCAGTTAGGTTACATAGTTCAACCCTTTCAATCAGATGTTTCCCCAGTTAAAGTTAATGACTTTCTTCTTTGTCCTTACTTATTACTTTGTTTATATTCCTAGTAGGATATTTGTTACCATCTGCCTTGCATATTTTTAATTATGAATGTGTCTGTTTCCCACTACAATAGTTCCTATAGTAACCAGGGCTTGTATCTTATATATTTGGGGTTTCCCAAACATTTAGCACAACACCTTGTTTATATCTTTTGTACCGTCTTCATAATAGTTTTTCAGTAAAAGTTTAATGAACTTATTGCCTCTATAAAATCTCAGTTCAGTCATTCCGCCTGTGTACATTGTAACAGGTGTCTCTCACCTAAGCATTCTCTCTATTCCTGGCATGCAAAGCCTATAAATACATTGCCTAGTCCCCTTGTCAGCTATGACTACCTATTAGTCACCTCTTGTCCACAGAGGCACTGACAGAAGACTGAAAGTTAGAAAGAAGGCAGAGTCCATGTTTTTCCAGCTCCGGCAGTGCCTCTAGCAGTGCCTACAGTGGAAGCAGCAACAGCAACAGCAGGCAAGTACAGTATGTATCCTGCGTTCCTGCACAGACAGCTCAGCTCCAGGAGCAACAGCATCAGTGGCATAGGATGATGTCCTATCATGATGAACAGAATACAACCTCTATTACCTGAAAATGGCATTTCATTTCTTTGGTCATTCTCCCCAAAACCCATTGCCATAGTCTAACTATGAGAAAAACAACAGGCGAACCCAAATTGAGAGCTATTCTGCAAAATTCCTGGCATTCCTCAAAACTGTTTGGCTTTCATTTTCATGAACATATCACATTTTCCATTAAAAATAAATTTGAAAAACCTTAGTCACTTCTGCCCCAACACTAATACATTTGTTGTTACATTTCTTTAGCCTTACTGTAAACTTCTTTTTAATGAATCTTGGTTTCCAGCCAAACATCCTTGACATTACTCTTCAGACACCTTATTCATCAACTTTCTTAGTAAGGCATCAGCTCCACCTCCACCCTACCCGACCTACACACACCACAATGAAGCCGCATGCCAGATTTTATACTCTTTTAGGCTTCATATCTGCACTATGAAAAGCTTGAGAATAACTGATAGAAATCTCCATATAATTTAGGCAAGATATATCATTTTATGGAAAAACTTTGTCCCTGTTGATCTAATACACCAGGTAAATGTTCTACCCTGTACTCACATTGTTTTGGAAAAGGCAGACCAAATGCAAATCTTACAAATAAAACAATCATCATTTCATTTAGAGTTTACTACAGATTTAGATCAGGAGAAGTTATAGCCACCGTCATAACAGGAGTTTTCCATTCTATCCAATATAAGAAATAAATCTGGCAATTATGCCAAGGGGAACGGGAAAGAAGGGAGGTGAAGGGGGGACGGGAGAGAGGGGGAGAGGGAAGGAGAGGAGGAGGAACATGACTAATAGAATCTTTGCCAATAATAAGAAGTAGCACCTTGTGGAAAGGTTCCCATAGATGTTTGTAGAGTAGTATGTCTTCAAAAAATTGCAGACTTAGATAGATATACATGAGATGTTTCCTAAGTTTGAAGGTTGCAATATTACTTGAATAACTTGTCAAGTGTATCTGACTAAATGGTAGGATTAATTTTAGCCATTTTAGGTTTTTTTCTTTAAGGTATTCCTATATAGGTGATTTGACATAATCAGAATCACTTAGAGTCACTATTTTGGTTATTCATATTTGTTACTTTAAAATGTACTATTTAATGGAGCTGGTAGTTTTGTTCACAAAAATTCTTTAGACAATTTCTATCCAAGGCATTTGTATCCCCTGAATTTGATTTATATTTCATTTCTACTTAAAGCAATTCAGCAGTTCTAAATACTCAATAAGGAACCAGTAAAATTAATTTGGATCCACTCCATGAATTCTGACATGAGCTTTCATAACTCAGTCTCATAAATTGGGAAACATGAACAAAAAGCCATGTATCATGGTGAGTTTTCAAAGCTGCATGTGAATTAGAAATCAGAACCCCAAAATAACATTATGAATAAAATCCAAATCCCATAGTCTTGCTTTCCAATAGGGAAATGGAATGTCTGAGCTGTTTTGAGGCACCAGATTATATGCTTATACAGACAAATCAAATCTAACCTCTCAGTTTGTTGTTTTGAATCTCAGTTTTCAAACTATTATATATCTATATCCCTTTTATGTATCATTTTAAAGAGGTTAGATTTTTAGCTTATTTTAAAATTATTTTAAATTTACAGAAATTTTGCAGTAGCACAAATAATTCCCATTTACCATCACACAATTCCCCAGTCATTAACATTTAAAATATTTGATTTCCTCCTCCCTCTCTCTATTTTATATGCTTATTATAATATATAATGGTATACAATTATGCATTATATATTATTTATATATATATTATATATATATTTTTAATAAACCACTGTAGCATAAGTTGCAGACTTGATGCTTTATTACTGATAAAATTTTCAGTATGAAAATGGGCAGAAGATATGAATAGACATTTTTCTAAAGAAGTTGGACAGATGGCCAACAGGTTCATGAAAAGATGCTCAATATCACTAATCATTAGAGGTTATTAACAATGAGGAAAGGATAATTTCTTCAATAAATGTTGCTGGGAAAGCTGGATATTCACATACAAAAGAATGAAACTGGACCCCTATCTTACATCACTCACAGAAATTAACTTGAAATGGATTAAAGACTTAAAAGTAAGACCTGAAATCATAAAATTCCTAAAAGAAAACACAGGGAAAAAGCTCCTTGACATTGTTCTTGTAAGGACATTTTGGCTATGACACCAAAAACACAACCAACTAAAACAAAAAACAACAAGTGGGACTACATCAAGCTAAAAAGCTTCTGTACAGGGACTTCCCTGGTGGTGCAGTGCTTAAGAATCCACCTGCCAATGCTGGGGACATGGGTTCTATCCCTGGTCTGAGAAGATCTCACATGCCACAGAGCGGCTGGGCCTGTGAGCCATGGCCGCTGAGCCTGTGCGTCCGGAGCCTGCGCTCCACAATGGGAGAGGCCACAACAGTGAGAGGCCCGTGTACCGCAAAAAAAAAAAAAAAAAAAAAAAAAATAGAACTACCATGTAATCCAGCAATTTTATTTCTAGGTATTTACTCAAAGAATACAAAAACACTAACTCAAAAAGATTCTGCATCCCCATGTTCATTGCAGCATTATTTACAATAGTCAAGATATGGAAGCAACCTAAGTGTCCATCAACAGATGAATGGATAAAGAAGATTTGATTGATATATATAATGGAATATTACTCAGCCATAAAAAAAAGAATGAAATTTTGCCATTTGCAACAACATGGATGGATCTGGACAGTAATATGCTTGGTGAAGTAAGTCATATGGAGAAAGACAAACACTGTATGTGGAACACTTACATGTGGAATCTAAAAAATATGAAAAACAAACAAGCAAAAAAACTGCTGAGCTCACAGATACTGAGAATATGCTGGTGGTTGCCAGAGGTGGGGGCTGAGGAGTGGGTAAAATGGGTGAAGGAAGTTGAAAGGTACACACTTTCAGTTGTAAGTCATGGGATGTAATGCACAGCATGGTGACTATAGTTAATAACACTGCATTGTATATTTGAAAGTGGCTAAAAGAGTAGATCTTAAAAGCTCTCATCATAGGAAAAAAAAGTTTTTTGTAGCTATGTATGGTGACCAGTGGTAATTAGACTTGTTGTGACGATCATTTTGTAATATACACAAATATCAAATCATTATGTTATATACCTGAAATATAATGTCACATATAAATTATCCCTCATTTTTTAAAAAAAAAGTTCAGTGTGCATTTCCTAAAAGACAAGGATACTTTCTTACATAACCAGAGTACATCAAAATCAGGAAACCAAGATTGATATAATACTACCATCAATCCACAGGTTTAGTCAATTTTGGCAATAGTTCCAATTATGTCCTTTATAGCAAAAAAAAAAAAAAGCGGGGAGGGGGAATTCTAAACACTTACAGACCTACAGGTCATGATCCAGTGCAGAATCACATGTTGCACTTAGTCGTCATGTCTACTTACTCTCCTTCAATCTGTACATTTCACTGTATTCCTTGTGTCTTGTAACCTTGATGTTTTTCAAGTGTATAGGTCAGTTGTTTGGTAGAACTCTGGGTTTGTTGCCTATTTACTTTTGATTAGATTCAGGTTATCTGTGTTAACCAGAACACCCCAGAAGTGATGTTGTGGTTTTCTATCAGTATTAACCATTCTTTTCGAAGAGTACCCCGGGAAAAGAGGCTCACTGGTATCCCAGAGGAGTGACTCAAAGAATTTAAAGAAGTGTCCTTTCTTCCAGAATGGCTGTGAATCCTCCAGACCACTGGACACCCCACACCACCCCCAAATTTTAGTGTTGTAGCAGCCCCTTGCATCTTCATAAGGCTTACATCCCACTCTCTTGCATGCAAGTGTCTTACCAAAGTCCTTGCCATGTATGGATAAACATGATAATCAACATCATTATGTCTGTATAATGGGCCAACATGATGTTTTACAAAATGTCCAGTTTCTTCCAGACTATATCTGACAGAGGATAGAGAAATTTAAAATAGTCTTGGGGCAAGACTGTAAATGTATTTAAAATTTTTTTCCAGCTTTGTTGAGGTATAGTTGACAAATAAAATTTATACATATTTAAGATGTACAACATGATTGACTGATAAATGTATACATTGTGAAACGATTACCACAATCAATTTAATTCACACATTTATTTTCCCCCCTTTGGTGTGGTGAGAACACATGATCTACTCTCTTAGCAAATTTCAATTATACAATACAGTATTATTAACCATAGTCACCTTACTATTAGATCCTCAGGACTTATTAATCTTACAACTGAAAGTTTTTACCCTTTTGGTAAACATCTCCTCATTTTCCCCACTCCCCAGCCCCTAGTAACCACTATTCTACTCTCTAGTTCTATGAGTTTGACTTATTTAGATTCCATATATACCACACTTTCTTTATGGATTCATACATCAAAGGACATCCATATTTTGGCTATTGTGAATAATGCTGCAATGAATATGGGAGTACAAATATCTCTTTGAGATACTGATTTCATTTTCTTTGGATATATACCCAGTATTGATACTGCTGGATCATTTGGTAGTTCCATTTTTTTTCTTTTGAGGAACCTCTATACTGTTTTTGAAAGTGGCTATACCAATTTCATTCTCACTAATAGTGTACAATGGCTCCCTTTTTTTCCCATACCCTCAGCAACACTTGTAATATCTTCTCTTTTTGAGAAAAGCCATTCTAGTGGGTTTGAGGTGACATCTCATTATGGTTTGATTTGTATTTTCCTGATGATTAGTGATGTTGAGCACATTTTCATGTATCTGTTGGCCACCCATTTGTAGGTCTACTTCAGAAAAATGTCTATTCAGGTCTTTTGCCCATTTTTTAATTGGGTTATTTTCTTTTTTGCTATTTAGTTGTTCCTTACATATTTTGGATATTAACCCCTTATCAGATACATGGTCTGCAAATATTTTCTCCCATTCCATAGGCTGCATTTTCATTTTGTTGATTGTTTCTTTTGCTGTGCAGAAGCTTTTTAGTTTGAGGTAGTTCAACTTGTTTATTTTTGCTTTTGCTTTTAGTGTCATATCCAAAAAAATCATTGCCAAGACCAATGTCAAGGGGTTTTATTTCTACATTTTCTTCTAGGTGCTCACAGTTTCAAGTCTTACATTTAAGTTTTTAATACATTTTGAGGTGATTTTTGCATTTCGTATAAGGGTCCAGTTTCCTTCTTTTGCCTGTTTATATCCAGTTTTCCCAGCACCATTTATTGAAAGGACTATCCTTTCCCTGTTGTGCATTCTTGGCATCCTTGTCATAGATTAGCTGACCATATATGTGTGAGTTTATTTCTGGGCTCTCTATTCTATTCCATTGGTCTCTGTGTCTTTTTTATACTGGTACCATACTGTTTCGAATGCTATAGCTTTGTAATATAGTTTGAAATCAGGACGTGTGATGCCTCCTGCTTTGTTCTTTCTCAAGATTGTTTTGGCTATAGGGGTCTTTTGTGGTTCCATATGAATTTTAGGGTCGTTTTTTCCATTTCTGTGAAAAATGTCACTGGAATTTTAGGGATTGCATTGAACCTGTAGAATGCTTTGTAGTAGTATGAACATTTTCACAATATTAATTCTTTCAATCCAAGAACACAGGGTATCTTTCCATTTATTTGTGTCTTTGTCAATTTCTTTCATCAATGTCATAGTTTTCAAGGATAAATGTATTCTTCCTCCCATGCACTGATTTCTGCCAACCTCTCCCTGCCTCAACAGCCTTCTCATTCCATAGTTCTTATTATTTCTACTTCCTCTGAATCTTTCCAATACTGAGATATTGCATTTGTAGTACATTTCATACACTGTTACCCCTATTTCCTGTTCAAAGCCAGTGAAACAATTTTAGCACTATATCACACCTGGTGTTATAAGTATTCATCTACTGTCAGTATAAGGTCCTTATTGCTAGCTGACCAACTAGTGATCCAGCTACAAAATTTCCATTTAATATGTCTCCAACACTACTCTTGATAGCATCTGCCATAGTTCAAGTTCCTAGAAAACAGACTGAGAAAAATTTGTGTGAAAATGGCTTATTGGGAAGTGCTCTCAAAAACCACACCTATAAGAGATGAGGAAAGGATAATTAGGTAAGGGAAACGCTGAACTGCAATGTAGTTGCAACAGAGATGTGGTTAAACCCAGGGGAAGCTCTGAAGTTAGGGTGGCACTTCAGAAAAGTCCCAAATTGAAAGAAGGTGGCCAGGCCTTCATAGCCTCTTAATGTGAACTGCCTCTGCAGAGGCAGCCATCTTTGACCCAGGGTGATTGCCTGGGAGAAATACAGCTATTACCCATCAGCAATCAATACTCCTGGAAGAATGAGTGTCTCAATGCTGAATGAGAGAATCTGGTGGCACACCACAGCATCCATAACACTATAGTTCATTTATTTTTCAAGTGCTCCATTTTGTGAAAATATTACAATTTTTAAAGTTAACTGCCTTCATCAGTGCACATTTGGTTTGCTTCCAGTGTTTTTCATTTGCAAATCGTACTGCTAAAATATTCTTGTACATGTCTTACTGTGTACTTGTACAAAAGTTTTTCTAGGAATGAGTCCAAAAGATATTTTTACAACAGAGTGCTCAATTATTTTGAAAATAGTTGAACAAATTTTGACTCTCAACAGCAATTTTGATCCACCAACAATCTCCCAACATTTGATAATCAGACACTTAAAAATTTCCTCATCTAGAGAACATAAAAATATATTCCCTTGTGTCTTATTTTAATTTTCTTTTTACATCAGTATTAGGTATAAATGAGTTAAATTATAATTGAGGCACTCCTAATAAAGATAGCTTCTAAAAAATAAGAATATCTTTAAAAACAGCTAGTTTAAATGAACATTCATTACAGCTAGCTGAGTTACAACCAGCTGGATAGCTCTGGGAACCTAAGTGGAGGGGTATTTGTTCTCAAAGTTTTCAAAGTATTATGAGCTCTTCAAGAATTTTTTATTCTAAAGGATTTGTGTTTTCTTTATAATTACCTCGGCATGACTTTCCATAAGCCTGTTTCATTCTCTTTTAAATTATATCAGTTCTTTTTTTTTTTTTTTTTTTTTTGCGGTACGCGGGCCTCTCACTGTTGTGGCCTCTCCCGTTGCGGAGCACAGGCTCCAGATGCACAGGCTCAGCGGCCATGGCTCACAGGCCCAGCCGCTCCGTGGCATGTGGGATCTTCCTGGACCGGGGCACGAACCCGTGTCCCCTGCATCGGCAGGCGGACTCTCAACCACTGTGCCACCAGGGAAGCCCTATCAGTTCTTTATTTAAAAAAAAAAACAACTTTTATTTCACATAGAATTTTAAAGAGTTCACCATATTTTTTTTTAACATCGAGTTTGTTTTGGGGAAATGCTTTAGCTATACTGAAAATATACTTGGCTTATATATCTCCATGTCTATTAATGAATGTTGACATTGAATCTTGAAATGATATCCAGAGAACAGAGGCTTTTTCTTTTCTTTATATAAAACTAATTTTCTTCACTGACTAAATCAAAGTAGCTTAACCTCTACTCTTAAATACAGGGGCAAGCTCTGTAATTACTTAAGAAATGGAGTTGCTTCAGTGCAATATTTGTGAATACCATGATGTTTCTTTTTGTTCATCATTCATTCAACCAATATGTATTGAACTTTTCTTCATTCCACGTGCTATGTGATGACTTGGGGTCACTAGATAGGGTCCCTCTTGTGTGTGTAAAAGAATGAACCTCCCTCACACCTTCTTTCACCCAAACAAGGTGCAAGAGAGTAAACCAACCATGCAATTTGGACGTCTCATATTATGTTATCCAATAAACAGTTTTATTTGGTATACACACATAGCAACCACTAATTGGCCATAATAATCAAATGCTCTTACTAAAACAATTGCTAACAACTAACGCCATGTATGTATCATACATTCAGCTCATCACATTACTCACTCAAAACTCACCTCCTAACAACTATATCAACTGTATGATTTGCAATTACACATTGTGTTGCTGTCTTACACAACCCATCTGGAATCTGCATGAATATTGTCGCCTCCCCTACCCTACCCTTCTGCCTGTCTTGCTCAACTGGCTCTTCAACCTTGAGCAATTCTATAAATATATTTTCTCTTCTTTCTCAAATAGAACATTCTCAATCCAACTTTCTAATTTAACTCTTTGTTGCTCTTTGAGTTTGTGTTTCCTTTTCCCTTGCCCTTTCAATGTCAAGATTTTCTTTTTCTCCTTTATCCTTCTCTCTCCCTCAATTTTCAAGTGCCTTTCAACAGTCTCCTCTTCCAATGTTTTTCCTCCCTTTCTTTATATCAGGACAGTTCTATGGCTACTAACTTAAACATAATCATGATAACACATATTTAGTAATGTTAACAGAGCTCCAACATTTTATTCATTTTTTCTTACACTTTACCTACCACAAATATTTCTCGACACAAAAACTTCAATCCTGAAATCAATTTCATTTTTAGAGAGCATCTTTTTACAATGTAAAAGATACAGTGTCCTATGAAATATAAAATTTGAATCCTTCCTTTACCAAACATAATAATATGTCTCTATTTAAAATTTAAATTTGTTGTTACTTTTTTACTGGGTATAGTAATCTGCTGTTTTGGACAGATATAAAACATTTACTTTTATGTTTTGATAAGGGAATATTAACTCTCAAGGGAATTTCTTCCTTATACTGCTCATTTTAAGATTTAATACAATAATGTTATTTATTTTTCCCTCTGAAATGATTTTTAGTTTTAATATACATTTAGGGTTATTATATTTAACAAATAAAAATACAGCATGCACAATTAAATCTCAATTTTAGATAAACAGCATATAAGTTTTTAGTATAAGTATGTCCCATGCAATACTTGGAACATAACTATACTAAAAATTATTCATCATTTATCTGAAATTCAAATTTAACTAGGCATCCTATAACATATTTGGCAACCATAAATATCTGTCAACATTTTAAAACCATAATTTTGTTTCTATATTTTAATACTCTCACAAATAAAGGACACGCTCTACCTAATCATCACCAACAATTTCACACTTAAATTCCTCCCAGATGATACTGGTTGCTTTACAAATTAACACAACATTAACTAAACTGGGCAGAAAAATCTAATTCCAATAGAAATACAGAAATGAAATATTGTGAAATTGTGTTCATTCTTAATGAGGCTCTTTCCATTGGAGAG
The DNA here is from genome assembly GCF_002837175.3 of Physeter macrocephalus. Lineage (NCBI taxonomy): Eukaryota > Metazoa > Chordata > Mammalia > Artiodactyla > Physeteridae > Physeter > Physeter macrocephalus. The sequence goes on along the minus strand of NC_041215.1, from coordinate 92,020,706 downwards.
CACCACTTTAAATGAATTTCATCATTTTCAACTTATAGTCAAACTTTTTTCTCCTGGGTTATTAGGTTCATGGGAAAACTTTCTCTCTTCGTGTTGCTATGGGCTAATATTTGCTTTCTATACTGCACATTTCATTCCAATTAAAAAAAGACTAATTAGTTTATTATTTAATGCTAACTCTCTGGGAATGATCACATCAATGTTTTAGATTTTTTAAAAAATTTACATTGAACAATCAGGACAGACAATGTAATAACCCCTCACCTTTTCTGGGTCACAGATACTTTTTACAAGCAGATGGAAACTAAAGATTTTTTTCCAGAAAAATGATTTTTCACGGACACACAACAGTTTTTATTAAAATTTCAGTAAGTTTTCAGATCCTCTGAAGATCAACTATGAGCCTCAGTTAAAAACCTGGAAGTACTGGGTAAATATAATAGGCATATAAAATGACATATATTGATGGCTCACACTTTCTGTTTTATGATATGTTGAAGTTCTACTTCTACTTGATTTTTTTAATCAATAAATGATTCCAAATATAAAGTGGCTCACATACTAAACCAAACGTATACCACATACGCACACTTTTAATTACTATTTTTTATTTTCCCAATTTAACAACCCACCTCACTTTACAGTTATGTCTCATAAGCAAGATGAGAGGGTAGTGGAGTTACAGTTTTGTACTTTAGTCATTATTATTGTATGCATATTTTATATAAGTATAAGAGTAAAATCTCTGAAGGCTGGAACACTAGCTCATTCTCTGACACATTGTGTTCCCTTAATTAACATTAGAAAAATCATTTTAACTAATTCAGGGAAGTAGTTGTAAGCCAAAGTTTCGCTCTCTATAACTTACTGAGTGATAAAGACATTTGAATTGAGCCATTTGGCTACATTAAAACAATGCTAGAAACAATGGAACTCATCTTACTAATATAACTTTATTCCTACCATTCTAGAATGTATTTACATTGCTTTAAAATTTTTAAAGTACAATGTTGGGTGAAGTTTTAAAAATCAGTTCAAAAACAGTCAAATTCATAGGATCAAAGAATGGAACTGTGATTGCCAGGGGCTTGGGTAAAGGGGAAGTTACTAAATCAACAGCATAAAGTCTCAATTAAGCAAGATGAATTCACTCTAGAGATCTGCTGTACAACATGTACAGCTAGTCACCAATACTGTACAGTACACAAAAATTTAAGAAGGTAGATCTCATTTAAGTGTTCTCACTACAATAAAATTTTTAAGCAATACCACAAAAATGAGTTATTTTCTCATATGTCTTTTTAAATTCAAAAACAAATTATTTTGTTATTTTATGGCAGTACACTTACTTTCCCACTTCTCCTTTTTCATTCTAAGATGAAAATAAAACTCTCTTGGCTTAGGGAGGGTGGTATAACTAAAAGTGAACTATCATCTCATAACCTAGAAAGCCTATCACACGTTGTGTAAACAGGCAGTTATTTTTGTTTCCAGACGATTGTCATGGGGAAATAAAAGTTGAAGAGGGAGGCTGAATATGACCAATCCCATGAAGCAGAAAGTGCCTTCAAGTTACTTCTATTTTTCCGGAGACTCTTTTGCCTTTTGTATCTGAGACTTCCATGGTATGATACAGTGAGGCTGCCCCCAAATGTGATGCATGGAGGCAAAAGCTAAAAGTACCCCAATAGATGTCTTTCCCCTCTTCAAGCACACAAATATGCATCAGGATGGTCTACAGGCTTCAGGGGGTCTGGGAATCTTTGCCACTGTACATAAGATGGTGCCTATGCACAGGAATGGCATTGTCAGAAACTTAAAGGAGTCTAAGACCCAGAAAATGTAAGGACCAAGTGCTTTAAATTCCTGAAGGTAAATTTCAGGAGAACTGAGCTCATTTATCATAGGAGGATGTTAATGAAGTGGTGTGTCCTACAAAACACACAGACACTCTGCTACTGGGAGAGTCACCCAATCAGGTCATCCACAGATCATTTTCATTTTGAGTATTTTATACTGTGTGTACTCTCTAGCTTTTCTATTTTTAAAAGAATGGTTTAATAGTACCACCTGAAATGTAATGTTTCACATTTAATGCACAGAATAAAGTATAGAAAACATAACACCACTGTATTTAATATGACATATATTTTCTTCCATATAAAATTGCCTGTAGTTTTATGCAATATTTTCATCATCTCACACTAACTAAACGTCTGATACAATGTACAAAACCCAGTGAGACTGAAATACTTGGAAAGCAAAACATCAATGACCTTCAAATGAACTTGTTAAGGAAATCATGTTGTGAGTCAGTATGAAAAGTTGATGACTAGATATGTATTTGCTGTGGTGAAAGAAAAGGAAAAAATATTTAATTTGGACAGGTTAATTTTTTGAGTACAAAGGGTCAAAAATTTATCTTAAATAGGATAAAATTGGTCTTCCATTAGAGTTGAAAAGGCTCTAACATTTTAAAAATGTATATATGATACATTAAAATGTCTGATTAAAAATTTAGTCTCTGTACTTGCTATAATAGAGTTATAATAAAAACTGTTTACTTGTGTTTAATCCAGTGTTTAAAGGCAATTTATAGAACTGTATAGATTCTGTGCTCTACCTATTGATAATTCAGAAAAATACAACTCTATTTCACACTTTTATTACCCTCTAAAGAAATACTATTAAATATATTTTTTCAAAGTAAATTATAAAAGTATTCGAAGATAAATATCCAGATATCTTTTACTTAAAAGTTAAAAACCAGGTATCTGTTTTAAAATTTTGATAATTTATAGAACATGATAAATTTGCATTCTTTTTCTTAATGAATCGTTCTCTGTAATCTAGATAATTGCCTTGTATAGTGCCAAGCATAACTGGGAAAAAATCAGTCCGTTACACAACAGTATAGAAGCAAGCGAGTAATATAATTACAAAAAGAAAAAAAAAAAGGCAGTCTCAACACAGATAAAAACTACTCCATGGATGGGGGATCAACTATCTTTTAATCCTTTCTTTTCATCGCACAGTTGCCTGTGGAAAATGGCTACCATTCATAAGGTTGTAGAGCTATAAATCACATGTAATAGGAAACATACCTTCACACCGCTAAAACAATACAGTTATAATAATAATCTTTTAAGAATGAATAATCCAGCAATTTTTTCTTTTTGCTCATAAACAACTGAAAGCATTAACAGGCATTGTCTTCCTGCAGAATTTCCAGTTAAGGTTCCAGCTGGCAGCTTTGAAAAATGATTTTGTCCCTTTACAGTGATTCATTCTGATACTAAAAGGACATAAAAAAAGGCCATCGTAGTATTTCTGTGTTTACATAGAGAGTACAGTTAAAAGGCACAGTATCCTCACTGTACCTGGGGCTGTTGCTTGCAGAATTTCCTTGCCCCTGAATTTAAAAAGGTAAACTGGATATCCTACAAGTACCATGAGTTCAATATATTCAAACGTATTTAAACTGAATGAACTATTTTTTCCCCAAACATGTCCTGTCAGTCACACAAGCCAGAAACCTAGTAGTAATATTAGAAGAGTTGACAGTAATAAAAAGAAATGACTCCACTGTACTGATTTACCAAAAATGAATGTCATAATATTTGGAGCATGAAATAAGGCCATTTCCATCTGCTCCACCCCCAGCGATTCTTTCATTCTGTTAATCACCTCTGTGCACAATAAGTTGTAGTGGAAATACCGTAGATTTGGGAATGAACTCCCAGGATTGCCACTTAATGGTCATGTATTCTTGGCAAATTATTTAACCTTTCCAAGTTTTGATTTTTTTTGCATACATACTAAAAAGACAATACTATATGTCTAAGGTTAATTAGAAATGTCTTAAATCACTTAACACATAGCCTGACATATAATAGGTACTCATTAAATAGCAGTCATTTCAAGTATTAGTCTACCAAGGCACATTAGCCTTGACTACAATAGCCAGGGTGACATAGAAACTAGTGGTTTCAGGTGAGACACATAAGTATTAGGGTTGGCCAAAAAGTTCCAAATGTTTTGGCCAATCCAATATCATCAGAGGCTTATCTGCCAGCCTCAAGCTCAGATATGAATAAAATGTAATCTGACCACAGAGAGGGTACTCATTCTGTGACGTAATTACATGATGGCTCCCAGAGGAAGCCCGCTTTTATTAGCTGGAATGATGAGTAAGGTACAAATTTGGATACAAAGTGAAAATATTTTGGGGGTGGAAAGGTATGTTGTGTGATGAAATTATGGATTCATCACAGAGATTTTTAAAGCTCCTGACTTGAAAGCTTTCATTGATCATATAATAGTTTTTGGATTTTATTATTCTACACTAAAAAAAATTCATTTAACCTTAAAATATGTGGGCCACTAGCCTATTCTCAAAGAGCAACCATGGTCTTCCTGTTTTCTTGACTTCTTTTTTGCCAGTTTTGGTTTGAAATAGCTAAAGGTTTCTAATAGTATACAAGGGTCAAAGTAATAGTTCACCAGGATATGAAGAAATATTGCTGTAATTTGAGGGTAGATTGCAGAAGCCTTTTCTGATGACTCCAGATGCCCTGGCCACATCCCTCAACACCAATAGCTATGCTTTACAAACTACATCTGCTGAGGACTTTTGACTAATTGTTTAGTCCAGAGCTGGTATCTGACTTAACAGATTTCACTGTTATTTTTTCTTTCTTTCTTCCTTTCTTCCTTTCCTTCTTTCTTCCTTTCTTCCTTTTTTCTTTCTTTCTTTCCTTTCTTTCTCTCTCTCTTTCTTTCTTTCTTTTCCTTTTAAAATTGTAACAGGGATTTCTTGAGTTAAATAATTTCCAAGCAAAATTTTAGGAACGTTTAAAAATAAATCACTTGCAAACATATTGAGACCATGCTTTGAAAAGTCATGAAAAGGTTTTGTCTGGTTTGGAGTGTCCCTGGAGAAAATTCTGAGGAATGTTTGACCAGAGGAGCAGTTTTGTTTACTTTGAACATGTGAAATAATTTTATCCTGACAGCATATATGGCTTCACATAAAGAAAAGAAAGAAAAAAACAAAGATAAAGACGTGTAATGGAGAGATGCTTAAGATCAAAGGTTAACTGCTGTTTCACTTGCCCTCACCTGTGAGACCTTTGGGGTCAGCATCACATAGAGGGTTCCTAGTGAGGCAAGCAGCTGGTATATAAATGTAAGCATTTAAGTGAGCGATGTTTTTGCTTTTCTCCTTAGTTACATAAGCATCTGAAAAAGCAATCCTCATTTTTTTCTCAATTTTTACCTTAATTTATTATTTTAATTTTTTGAAAATAAAAGGTTTTCCTTTTCTGTTTCACTGCCTAGGGAGATGGGTGGTAGAAGTGGAAATGCGAACGAAATGAGAACTGTGAATAAGAGAAAATGGTGCTAATTTTTTCCTGTTAATTCAGAAACCTAAAAATACATGACAAAAAGAAATCAAAGTTCAAGGGGAAGGTCAAATTATCCTCAGGATGTAGCAGCAAAAAGAGACCTGGATAAAATTAGATAATATCAAGTACTGAGTACACATTCCTTTTTTTGTCCACTGATAAGTTATAGAGACTTTATGCTGGAAACATAGAGACTGAATGCACAGAGCTTTGGAATCAGACAAACCTGAGCTCAAATCTCAGAACTACCACTTACTAGAGAGTTGAGAAAGTTTTGTCCCTCTCCAAGATTTTTTTTTTCATATGTAATTATCTTCACTTCACAGGGTTGTTGAGGAAATCATACAAATTCACAAAACATTTTGGACACTTAAGAAATATAGCAAAGGCCTAATAAATGACTGACATAATCATAGTCACTATAGCTATACTATTTATCTCAGGATACTACATACTTAGCACTGAACTTAATGAAACATTTCTCCTAATCTTGTCTCCTCCAGTCACCCAAACTTCACTGAGGGTTTTTATATGCATTGCCTTCAAGTGGGGGTAGAGAAAACAAAGATTCAAAGCATTTATACTTAAATCAACGTTTTTTTCTGTTGAAATTTTTTTATTTATAAACAATAGCCATTCCTCATAATGGCCTTTGTAATTCTAGTCTTAGTAAGATTTTGACATTTTTATAGATATCTACAGATTCCAGGACCACAGTTCTTAGACATAAAATAATCAGGTGTGCTGGAAGGTGGTGCACTCAACTCTTTGAAACTTGAGATCCCACTTCTTTAGCTAAGCCTGGAGTCTCTTGGAGCTAAATTAACAACTAAAAAGGATATGCTGTTGGTAGAGATTTTGTGGTGTTTTACAATGTACCTCACTGCACAAAATTATTCTTGAGGTTTGTGGGTGACTTTGTTTGATCTAACCCATTCTGTAACCAACTTATTCTAGCATAGGAGCCTTAGAGTTAGGTGACAAATGTTCTATCGGCTATTAAATGCTTGACTGGTGCCCACCAATTTTGTGGCTTTGGCTTCTGAGATTTCCAGTTGCAATAAATTTATTATTCTTTTCAGAAGAAGATTTCTTTATGCTGGCAGACACTATAATGGCTTTCAATGGTTTGACTTGTGCCGACGTAGATTTTGATGTGCCACTGGTCAAAAAAAGTCTAAATTTCTTGTCTTATTTCCCCAAGTCCCCCCAGTGGTCTATGCTGTGGACTTACCTCAAGGCTTTGTGGGTCTCCTAATGGCTGCCATCCTGCTTTCTTTAGATTGAGGGTACCCATTATTTTCCCTTGAAATAAAACTACAAAATTCAAACACACTTACTGTTTCTGGCTGCCTGGGCACAATTCCTAAGGTCTGCAGGACCTCCTGAAGGCACTTACTTTGAAGTTGAGGTCAGCCACAAACTCAAATGTTCTACCCACTAAGTCTCACCATGAAAATCTGAAATCTGTAACACCCCAATTTTTATCCTGTGAGAAATATGGAGTCTCTCATACCCCAATTTTCTACCCAGAAGGATTTGAACAAACTAACTGAAAGAGCTCAGAACACACAACAAGCAAAACTTGATCCAAGAGAAGCTTACCAGAAATCCCAGAGAGAGGCTGAAGAGACGACAAACCAAAAGGGCTCTGTGGATACCTTCACCTGCATCTAGGAGCCATCCCAGAATCTTCAACAGCTGTCTTAAGGTCCCATCTCATTGTCAAAACTGTAAGTGACAAAATTAAAACAATTTAGTAATGAGTTTGATGTCCTTTATTCAAGGGAAAATAATTCATTGATTATGGGAGTAGAGTGCCTCACATGCAGTAGAGCACTGTTCCCCTAAATTGACTTGCATAAAACTATAGAAGACTGTAATTTTGAAATTTCTGTGTTCCAATTAAAAGGGTAGATGTTTGAGAGAAAAAGGATTTGTTTGTATGTTGTTAGTAATTTTAAAATCTTGATATTTAAAAATATAAAGAGTTAAAGTATGTATGAATATAACATAGATTTAATTCATAATACCCTATCAAGTGGGAATAATAAGTGAGTAGATAAGACCCGTTATATCACATGGTAATATTTGGCAAGTTAGCAAGGAAGGGAAAAACAGAAAGAACGTGACTGGAACTTAAGCACTGATGAGTCTCTGATAATGAGCCTAATGACCTGAACTATAGGCTAAGCTCTGGCAGTTAACTGGGACAACAGAAACCATTATGCATAGATCTCTCTCTCATATGGTTGGAAGAATCCAGAGCAGAAATCCTCTCTGGAGAAAGATAATGTGATGTAAAAACAATATCACATCTAACATATTTTATATATAATATATGGCACTCAATAGAAAAGAGGCAGCATTGGGGAGAAAAAACAGAAAGAAAATAATTGACTGAAAATGAAATAAACAGAAAAATCAGCCAGTAGAAACAGACACACCAGAGATCCAGATATTGGAATGTGGAGAAAACAGTTTCAAATAACAGAGATAAACATGTACACATATTAAATGACAAAATGATTTCAGCCAAGAACTAGAACTATATAAAAGAACCAAATAATAATTCTAGAATTGAAGAATAAAAGTAATTGAAATAGATAGGTATTCTAGAGGATTAGATAGCTCTGAAGAGAGAAGCAGTGAACTGGAAGGTGGCTCAGAAAAAAATATCTAATTTGAAGCACAAAGAGATAAAAGAATAGAAAATAAGAAAAATGTATAAAGATACATGAATCATAGTGAAAGGGTCAACCAGTAGGTATTTGGAGTCCATAAAGGAGAGGAGAGGAAGGATAGGATAGAGGCAATATTTTAACAGAAAATGGTCACAAATTTTTAAAAACCAGTAAATACTTCAGAAAGCACTACACACCATAGAAGAATACATTCAAATAAAACCAGTTCTTGGCACCTCGTGGTTAAAATGGCTGAAAATCAAATACAAAAATAAACGTGAGCTAACAGAAGGTACAAAAGGAAAAAGAAAAAAGACAAAGAAATGCCTGGTTAAGAGAAAACACGAACAAGTTGAAAAATAAAAATTAGTAATGACAACAAATATAGCCTGATTGTATCATACATTAAGACAAAATTTGTCAGACTTAATTAGAAAAAAAACCTCTTACACACTCTATCAGATACATACTTAAAAGAAATGTTACATAGAAAGTGGGAAGGGAGAAGCTATACCAGACAAATAACAGTAAAAATGAAACTGGGACAGTATAAGTACTATTTTATTAGTGTTTAGGAAAAAAAAAAACAACTATTTTAACTAGAAGTTTCTGAGTTACATAATAAGAGTTTTCAGCTATCACACCAAAACGTGCGTTTCTTTTTAGTCACAGAGAAATTAAGCCAATGTTTGTAATCTTAAAAAAAATTCTAAGTGTTAAAGATAAAAAGAGAAGTAATAAACATATGTTGGAGGAGAATTAGCATTCAGGCATTGAATTTAGGCTGAATTTGAACAGAAAGAGAACACTGGCAGCATTTGTTTTAAACATTCAATAAATATTCCTATTTTATTATTTAATGCCTCCCTCATAGGTTTCTTGTGAGAATCAAATGAGTTAACACCTATAAGGCACTTAAAACAGAGACTTCAATATCTATTCAGTAAGTATTATGTATTATTGTTGTTGTTGTTGTTAGAATATTGTCCCCTGTAATAATATTTTCTAGGATAAATATTCCACTCCCAATGTCTTACTATACTGCAATTAAGGATTTTAAAATTTTTATAGTGAGACTATTTTATTGCAATTTAAGTTATTTCCATGTATTCTAAAATGTGATGAGAGAGATCAAAGATATTGAATATAGTTCAATTCCATTCAGAGTTTGAAACAATACTGAATAAGGTGGTCATTTAAAATGAAATAATTAATTCTTAAAATAAGCCCTTCAAACCATTAAGGCAAGTATTATAATTCCCATTCTGCAGATGAGGAAATTCAGACACAGGTGATTTGTCTAAGATCACAAAAAAAAGTAAGGCAGGACCTGAATTGATATCTTCGAAGCTCAGAGGTCTTTACGTATACCCATAACTAAATAGCTAAAACTTTAACTTAGAGCTAACAGGCTACAATAAATTATTATGATATAAGAAGAATGTTATCTAAAACTGATTAATTTTCTATAAATTCAATTTGAAACCAACAACATTGTCAAATCAGACAGTTCCAGCTTATAGAAAACATTTCTGACATTCACTAGCTCACTGCATTCTATAGCATTTTACCCCTCCCTGCTCCCTCTCCCATCTTGTACATCTATCATTTCCCCTGCCTGCACTGAAGTCCATATCATGTTCTCACCCATGATTCAGATAAAGTTGGAAGTGAGGGGCATATTTGTCTGGAACATGACAATTAAAATGAACACCAGAACTCACCCAGCATTGTCCTATGAGATTTTTCTCCTATTTAGTTTATGCTTTTTATCCTTACTAATTGTATTACTTTTCTAATGGATCAGGCCCTTTTCAGTCTCATTTCCTCAAATCTATTCCACATCCCACTTCCAGGTTAATATTGCCAAATTACCTGTCTCCCCATTTCCTGGCCAATAAAAGACAGCCTCCTCAGACTTGTGATCACGTCATCTCCAAACGGCACTTCCCGCCAAGTCTCCATAGTACCCCTACATTTTAGCTCCAGCTGCTTAGTTCTAAGAGGGAATTCCTATATAAATATTGCATTTTCCACTTCTGCTTGAGCTACTCCTTCTCTCTGGAATGTTCTCTTTCTTGTGGAAAAAAAAAGGAGATTTTACAGTATTACTGTACTGGTCAGTGGTCAGTTGCAGAGACAAAAGTCTAGCTAGTTTAAATCCACAGGGATTTATTACAGTGTTCCCAATGGCTTACAGCATTCTTAGGGCTGCTGAGGGAACAGGCTCTAGGTTGATACTCAAACCAATACCACTGATGTAGACCACCAATCACCTCTTTGATGTGGAGATCACTGGCTCCAGATCCACACTGCCACAGGGAACTTGCAAAGTCAGGAGACAGCCACTATCAAGAAGCCACCACCATCACTGCCGGCTTCAGCACTATATTGAGACTGCTGGAATCACAAATTGATTCTGCATGCTCTATCTCTCAACACCCCTAAGGCTAGTGGCAAGACACTCTGCTACCACTACCAAGGAAGGAAGGAGGAAAAAAAGTCACTTCATGACTGAACTTGGCAGCAGAAACAGCAGAATCAGGCCTTCACTTCAATTCTGTCTTCCAAATCTCACATGCAAGCACATCATCTGTCAAAGGTAAATTGCATCATCGCCCTAAATCTATTATTTTTCCACCCTGAGTCACCAACTCTTGTGGCTACTACTTTCCCTTTCAAAAACCACTATTATTTTCCTCCAAGGACCTTTTCTCTGCTTCCAAGGCCCTAAGTATGTTCATATTTGTTCATTCATTCATTTATTCATTCACTCATTCAGCCAGTTGCAAAGGTTTATGAGAAATGTTGTTTTTAGCTTTCTGGCCTCTTAACTACAGGAAGGACACTAGTAGAGGAGTGGAATAGATGTTGAGTGCTAAGCCACCATCTCTGCTGCAATTCTCTCTTCATGGTGCCCATTCCAAACCCACCATGAATATTCCCCAAGTGGCCCCTCCCTTCTTTGTCCTCTTATACTCTGTAGTTTCTACATTTGCACATTTTCTCTTCTTTTCTAAGTATGTGTGTATTCTTCTATTGGATTATAAATTTCTTGAGAATAGGACATTGGGTCTTTCTACAAATTCGGGGACTCCACAGTGGCTTTCAGAATATGGATGTTGTTTCTCTATGAAACCTTCTATGATTATAATGGGTATATTTAATAAACACAGGCTGAATGAATGAATAAATTAACAAGTGAAAAAATATGAACATACTTAGGGCCTTGGAAGCAGAGAAAAGGTCTCTGAAGGAAGATAAATCATACTGGTTTTTAAAAAGGAAAGTAGTAGTCACAAGAGCTTGGTGACTCAGGATGGAAAAATAATAGGGTGATAAAACAACTAAGAGTACAGAAAATTCACACACAAAAAACAGATTTATCTACATAAAAATTATTCTAGGATTAAACCCTTTGTATTAGGAACCAGAGTTTTGTTTTTTGATTTAATTTATTCAACAAGAAGTAAAGAAAATATGATATAAAATGTCTTCTTTTTTGAGATTTTTGAAAAGCGACAAAGAATTGAAAGATAGTTATAAGATGGATAACTTCTGGGGAGTCAACGTACAGCATGATGATTATAGTTAATAACACTGTATTGTATACTTTACTTTTGTTAATAGAGTAGATCTTAAGTGTTCTCACCACTACAACAACAAAAAAAATGGTAACTATGTAAGGTATTAGAGGTATTAATTAACCTGATTGTGGTAATTATTCCACAATGTATACTTATATCAAACCATCACATTGTACATATCAAATATATACAATTTTTGTCAATTATACCTCAATTTATATATTTCAGATTTTCCCCAGCTTTATTAACAAATATTTGATGTGATTTAGAATCATGTGACCACCCTCTCAGGAAGAAGAACAGTGCAACCACGCCTTCAGGTTATACTTTACTGTCTGAAGAAACACAAGGAGGGCTAATAGGTGATCTTATGCAGGAAGTGGGTGGTGCAACACACTGTAAGGAGGATCACTGATTAGAACAGAGATGATATTTTGATTTGTGGGCCTGAAGAGCACAATATAAATATGCTTTTAATATAAACTCTAGAATCTTACGTGAAACATACCAGTTGTCATGGACACCTTTATTTTTCTTTATACACAAACACAATCCAGTTGTTCAACTGTGATTTATAGACAACCTCTCTTAGATTACTCATTCTTTAATCTGAACCCTTAAGAATATAAAATTCTCAAATGCCATTGTTGTTTTATTTTCAGTGATCAACATCTGGGAAGTGGGAAAGACTTCTCAAAGTCCAGTTTCTTTCTTAATCCTTCCTATTAATATGTAATTTTAAATAACTTTTCAAAAACTTCATCAGAGTACCTCATGAAAAAAGTGCAATGATAATGGAATAAATACAAAGATCATATTTAACTTCTGAAAACATCTCAGTGATTCTTGTCATTGTTTTAACTTAGCATTGCATTGTTCTTTGCCTATTATTAATGAGACACTGGTTATTACTCATTCTTTGGTTAGTTGAAATGGAAAACTCTTCAAATTAACAGCTGCACTATATTATTTACTCATATAAACTTTCATTATAGTCATTATTGTCATTCTTATAGTCGTTATTGTCATTCTTATAGTCATGACTATAAATTAATGTCATTGATTTTTTAATGCATGTCTGCGGCAAAATCTGCTATTATTCACCAATGCCATTCTTCCCTTTTTCCATAAGAACCGAGCCCCAGTTTTCCGCTAGATTCATAATCAGCTAAATAGAATAAAGACATTTCTTAGCCTGTCTGCTAGGTGTAGGCATGTGATTAACTTCTGGCTAGTGGAGTGGTAATAAAAATGATGTGTGCAACATCAAGTCACACTCCTCAGAGAAGGGCCCTTTTCCTCTGACTGGAATGTGGCCCTGCTGGTGAAACATCATGGCCACAGGGATGAGGAAGGGCAGCACCCAGTGCTGTGCTGGGGCTAAGCTCATACCAACTTGCCAGAGCTGACTGTTCAATTTTCAAGAATCTTGCAAGCCAGTGGTTAAACCACTGGTAGCTTAAAATTGGCCATTATAAGTATTTACACCACAAAAATCAGCAAACACAAGTCAGGGATTTTTTTTTTCCAGAGAGCCAGTTTACCTGCACGCCTCTGACAATTGGGATAGGGAGAGTAACAGGACAGAAAGGGCCTGGCTCCTTATATAATCATAGTACCAGAGCTGGACTCCTTATGCCTAAACTATTATAGTAAGAGATAAATTTCAGGTTGTTTCAGCAACTGTTATTTGAGTATTTGTTACAGATGCTGGACATACTACATAAAATGACTACAATGTCTTCAATTTCAGATCTGAAAAGTGCTATAATCTTCTGTGGGAGCCTATGTAGTGTGACAAAGTTGCTATGTATGTTTCACATATAAAAATCAGTCTTATATGTGAATTATTGATCCACAAATATAAAATTTCAAATATTCCATTTCTAGAAGTTTAAAATTTAAAAAACTATATTAAATATATATAATAAATTTCTAGAAGAGAAGTGAAAACTGTGTGCGAAGAGGCAGTAGCAAATACATTTGCCATTGAGGCTGATATAATTGATGTGATTTAGCAAGAAACTTAGCTTGAGCTTTCCAGAAGTCCCTGCAGAAAGGGAAACACAAATGGATTACATAATTCTTATCATCTCAAAAGAGATGATTCAGTATCTGCTTAAGAGAAAGAAAAATTTCACTTGTTCTGCATTCACAAAAAGAATAATTTCATGAGTTCTTTCGTAAGAGTAATTAAATAATTTTAAAAAATAAGTGATCAACATTTTAAGGAATTTTTATGCAACAAAAGCATTCTTAAGAAAATAGTCTTTGTCATTAACCTGTAAGAACCAGACTTTCCTGAATATAGATTTCATTTAGGAATAGGAAAGTAGGTTTGGACACTCTAATACTGCCAAAGGGCCAGCTGTTGTGATGGAATTACACTGTGACTCTGTCAAAATTTCTCATCAACAAAATGACAAGACCAACAAATATCATCTGAGGCCACTTTCATGTTTAAATAATTCTGTATTATTACTGAAAGGTCCAAGTGTATGCCATTTTCAGCTCACACAGGGTCATGTCAGAACCTGAGCACAATGAAGAGAATATTTGAATTAGGGGATGCCTAGGCTGGGTGTCAGAGCATGAATTAAGTAAAAAGGGTGTCAGTGGATGGGTGGTGCTAACAGAAATGAGAAGTTGGTTATATTGAGGGGTCATTGGCCTAAGAAGTTAATATATTGATGATTACAGAATCCAGGTTTCTCATTGTCAGAAAAGAGTTCCAAATATAGAAAGGAATAAAACTAGAATGAATCCCGTGGTGCTGAATTGGTATTGACGTTGACTCATAGTGTTAGATAGACAATAGAGAGAGAGAGAGAGAGAGAGGGAGATGGGTAAATAAATTTGTATGTGAACATACATGTGAATAATATTCTCTTGCATATAATACATATTTGAATATATATATTTGTATGTGCATATATATAACTTATTAAAAATATAAACTAGTCCTCGCTATATCCACTCAGAAGCCTAGGAGCAGCAATATTCCAATAGTAATAAGCTCACTTGACAGCTAAAGTTGATTTTCAAATACCATTCTTTTCTAAAAGGAACCAGGGATCTTTAAAGAAATGGTGAATTCCAGGACTGGGACAGAGAAAGTACAAGATAAGCCTGGAGCATCTTTAGAAGAAAGTAAAGAACTGCTCAAAAGATGTAGGTATGTCAAAAGGATGCAGAAACCATTGTGAAGGAGCTCTAACTGGGCCAAATCTGAGAAAATCTGAGTATCAAAATAAATAATGATATTAATGGATTATAATCCATTGACTAAAATATAAATCTATAACTCCCTATTTTAATTAATTAAGGTGAGAAGAAAAAGCTTTTCCTTATAGTAAAATGCCAACCAGTAAATGTAGAAGGAATGACGGCATTAAAAATAACCATGTGGCAAGCATCATAATAATTAATTCAGCTGAGAAGCATCAATGGATGCTAAAACAAGTTTGTGAAAGCTTGATGAGGAATGGAATATTTACATGTTTTCAAAGGACCCTCCCCACAAAATCATCATAAATTACAAAGGGAAAAAGGAAAAAAATTACAGAGGAAGTCTGGCAAATTAATCGAGTGATAAAATCAGAAAAGAAACAAATCAAAACTGTGTACCATCTGAGTGAATACAAGTATAAACTGGCATCACATTTATGATATTCCTGACAAAAATATCCTGAATCTATAATGAGGAATTATTAGACTAAACCAAAGTGAGGGACATTCTACAAAATAACTAGATTAGTAACTTTCAAAAGTTGCATGGTTGTGAAGTCAAGGAAACACTGGGGAATTGTATCATGTTTAAGGTGGCTAAAGAGACATGACCAGTATCGCTACATGTAATCCTGACTGGATGGTTATTAGGAAATCTGGTGAAAGTTTGAGTCTGAGCATCTGATGGTAATAATTTATCAGTGTATCCTTATTCATTTCCTGATTTCAAGGGTTGGATTATGGTTATGTAAGAACATATCCCTTTTTATAGGAATTACACACCAAACATTCTTGGGTGATAGACTGTCATGTTAACAACTTACTCTCAAATAAGTCAGGAAAAATCTTTTATACTATTCATGTAAATCTTCTGTAAGTTTGACTTTATTTGAAGTCTAATAAATTTAGAATTTTTGGACTCTTATAGGTAAAATCAAAATCTGGAAAATTTGTGGCTAAACTATTGCCAAAATATTCTACAAAGGAAGTTTGCTTCTGATAATTTATGTTTTCTTTAAAAAAAATAAAGACTATATTTTCCTGATATAAAAATATGGCTCACACAGGCAGAATTAATAGTTCATGTTAGAAGTCAGAATAGTGATCAGACCCTTGATGACGGAAGAAAATGAAATTGATTGAAAGGTGGCAAAAGAGGACTTCTCAAATTCACTGTAATCCTTATCAAAATTCCAACACCCTTTTTTGCAGAATCGAAAAGGCCAATTCTCAAATCCATATGGAATTGCAAGGTGTCCTGAAGAGTAAAAGCAGCCTTGGAAAGAAGAATGAAATTGGAGGACTGACACTTCCTGACTTCAAAACTTACTGCAAAGCTACAGTAATTTAAAACAGTACAGTGCTGGCATAAGGACAGGCATATAGACTAATGGAATAGAATAGAGAGCCCCAAAATAAACTCTCATGTATATGGTCAATTAAATTTGACAAGGGTGCCAAGACCATTTAATGGAGAAAGGACAGTGTTTTCAATAAATTATGCTGGGAAAACTGGATATCCACCTTCAAAAGAATGAAGTTGGACCCTTATCTTCCACTATCTACAAAAATTAACTCAAAATACACCAAAGACCTAAACTTAAGAGCTAAAACTACAAAACTCTTAGAAGAAAACTTTGTGGAAAATCTTCATGACACTGGATTTGGCAAAGATTACGTGGATATGACACCCAAAACTGCAGGAAACAAAAGAAGAAATAGATAAATTGTTCTAAAAGTTCAAAATTAAGAACTTTTGTATATTAAGTGATACTATCAAAAAAATGAAAAAACAGCCTACAGGAAAAATATTTATAAATCATACATCTAATAAGTGACTAAGATCCAGAACATATAAAGAACTCCTAAAACTCAACAACAAAAAACAACTCAGTTCAAAATTGGGCAAAGGACTTGAATAACTATTTCTCTAAATAAAGTATACAAATGGCCAATAAGTACATGAAAAGATGATTAACATCATTACTCATTAGGAAAATGCAAATGAAAACCACAATAAGATACCACTTCACACCTACTAGGATAACTAAAATAGAAAATAATGTGATAGCAAGGAAGTGGAGAAATTGGAACCCTCCTGCATTTCTGATTGGTAAAGTGATTCATTGTGTTTAATGAAATATGCTAGACACAGGAGGACAAATATTGTGTGATTTCTCTTATATGAGGCACCTAGAAAAGGCAAATTCATAGAGCAGAAAGTAAAATAGGTTTCCAGGGACTGGGGGAAGAGAGGAAGTTGAGTTATTGTTTAATGCATACATATGGGGATGATGAAAAAGTTTTGGGTACAGACCATAGAGATGGTTAAACAATATCTTGAAATGTATTTAATGCTACTAGATTATACACTTAAGAAAGATTAAAATGATACATATATTATGTAATTTTTCCAAATAAAAAAAGAGGGCACTGAGTTCTACTAATGTACTTATTGAGAAGCTAAAGACATGTATATGTATGTATATGTGTATATACATATACGTGTGGATATACGTACATGTATTCACATATGCATACTTTCTCAAGATTCATCCAGCTGTACATCTATGATTTGCCCTTTTTTTAAAGTATGTTATACTTCCATAAAATTTACATAAAAATAACAGAAAAAGTCAGTTTATCCTACTGATACATATATTTTCTCTGGTAAATAACAACATAAATAATATACAGTAAAAGCTAAACTTTATTAAAAGTCATTTACTTGGTCCTTGGAAAGTTACATAAAATTCTTATACTCAGTTTGTTAAGCCATAAGTTCAATCATTTAACATAAAAATACAAATGAGATGTTTGCATTGCTATATCAGTTAGCTAAGCCTACCATAACAAAGTAGTACAAACTGAGAGACTTAACAGAAATTTATATCTCATAGTTCTGGAGGCTAAAAGTCTGAGATCAGGGTGTCACAGCGTTGATTCCTTCTGTGAACTGTGAGAGATTCTTTTCCATGCCGCTCTTCTAGCTACTAGTGATTTACTGACAATTTTTGGCATTTCTTGGCTTGTAGAAACATCTCTCTAATCGCTGCCCTCATCTTTAAATGACATTGTCTTTGTGTGCATGTCTCTGTGTCCAAATTTCCCCTTTTAATAAGAATACCAGTTATTTTGGATTAGGGGGTCCACCCTAATGTGACCTCATCTGAACTAAGTATGTCTACAACGACCCTCTGTCTAAATAGGTCACATTCTGAGATACTAGAGGTTAGGACTTCAATGTATGAATTATGGGAGGACAAAATTCAACTCATAACAATTACCTTGCCCTTGAGTTAGGTTTATTTATTTATAAAGATCAAACAGTAGACATGTTGGTGATTCTTAGGTTTATCAACAGATTTTTCTCTGTAATACTGATACTGCTGAAGTCAATAAAAAATGCAGGGACACTGGTGAATTGGGGGCATATTTTTGCCTGACATCATTCTTCTAGGAGGCTAGTTCTGAGCTTTATATTGTTTCCAATGCATTATGAAGTTTGGGTTTTCTCACTCTTAAATAAGTTGCCCAGATTTATTTCACTAGTTAATAATGAAATAAATATTTGAAACTTAAATTTCAGTAACTGTCTCTCCTGTAGTCTCCATTTTTATTTATTGGAAGTTTCTTTATAAAAGCCATAGTAAAGGCATCTTTCGTTTCTAGGAATGTCAGGAATTACAGGAATGTTTTAACATATCCTTTGATAGTTACCTACCCGTCCATTACCCTTCATATAGAACCAACATTCCCAGGGGTGGCAACCAGCTATCTATTTTACTGCAGCAGTAGCTGAAAGCCTTTTTCTGCAGTCAGTGTTGCAAAGAGAACTTCCAATAACCACTGGAAATCATTCTAGCACACATGCTAAGTACATTACAGTAGTAAAACTATTTAAATTTTCCATCCCTGGAAAGAAAGCTAACAGTTATGGAGACCACGTGGTACACCAAGGATGAGTATAAAATCCTCTTTGATATTAAGGTATATTGATAAAAATAATTAATTGTGCTACAAAGATTATAATTTTATTCTTTGAATCCTCTCCACAGAACACTTACGTTTTGATAAGGGAAATCAGATTTTTGTTGAACAGAATGATAGTAACCATCTGTTGAGTTAAGTAACTATTTGGACTTAGCACTAAAATCAGAAAAATTTCATATCTCGGATACATCAAGGGTATGATTTAGAGAGAGCTAGCCTATTGTTGGAAAATCAGCAAATGTAATAATGAAACATTCTTTCCTCTATCTTTTATCAGAAACTGGCATTCCAAAGTACAGAGTGTACTTTACACCCCTCCCAGAATGAGGCTGCTAGGGCTTATACTTCTGAAGACCTGGCAAAACATTAATAAGCAAATCTTCTCACTCTGACTTAATAAGAGGAATAGTCTGTAACAAGGACCAACAGGGTAGAAAACCACCAGCTTTGTTTGGGAAATTTGAGGGGGAAAAAGTGCTCTGTCTGCCCAGATAACTCTTGCATTTCCAGTCCAAAAAGCCTTAGTATTTTTAAGTCAAGGATTACTTCCAGGAAGCCAAAATAAAACAGGATTTGCCATGAAGTGTTAAAAAAGTAATAAAGCATTAACAAGGATTTGTTAGCCAAAATTTCAATACAGCTGTGGGAACTGAGGAAATGAGGCAGGGCAAGTATATCCTGATGGGTAATTAAGGAGGAAAGGGCCAACGCACTCAGCTAAAACGGACAGGCTGAGGGTGGTGCTTCAGAGGCAGAGTCTGGATTCTGGAAACTGGGGAGACATGAGTGGGTGCTTGCAAAATAAGGAGAGAAGGAGAGAGACGCAAGGCTTTCCTCTGCGGATTCCATGAAGTTCATTCCACGTCCAGGCCAGGAAGTTAAAAGAATAAAATTTGGAACTTATATGGATAATCTCTAAAGAGCTTCTTATTTGTCATGTGAAACATATTTCCATTGAACATACTGAAACAGAAGTTTGTATCAAGTATTATGTTCCCAACTAAGGTGGGATGAAGGAACAACTAGAACAAAAAAGGCAGCCCCTGATATCCAGGAGCTGGTATGGCACTGACAGCAAGGCTTTGGTGGTCTCCTACCTAACACAATCACACAGAATATCAATATCAGACAAGGCCACTTTATGTCCATGGTGAATCAAGGCAAAGACAAGACCACTCTATAATCATGTCTGAACACACACAAAACAGGAACACTGCCCAAGGACAGAATTCCAAATAGTCCCCATTCTCAGCTAATGGGTGCTTTACCAATCTCTGCTTTAGTCTTGCTCTAGTTTATACTCCCTAAAAATTTATTTAGAACCCAATCATAGACAATGGCCAATCTATAGCAAACCCCTAATTCCTTGGACTCTTCCCCAAATCACCCAACCAAAGCCAAAATACTGTAACAAGTTCTAACACCCTAATACTAAGTTACCCCATAGTACTTCATGATGTATATTCTCCCTCACTGTAATGAGTAACAAACCCAAGTTTCTCAACTGCAGATATTTTTCTGGTGGTCTCTGGCTAGGACATTGACAAGAATTACTGAAATTTCAAAAAAAATTAGATTATTGAGGATTATTTCTGCTACTGAAATGTGAAGCCTTACTTATTTAATCTCTGTAATACTATGATGGCAACAATAGAGCTTTAATTTGGCCTTAAATAACCTATTAGCCACCTTATTTCTACTCTCTATAAATGAAATGCTTGATAGGCCCATTTTGACCTCTGAGTAGAAGGCTAATGTGTACCTTGTGAAGCAGTTAAAAAGGTAAATAACCTGTGCCATGCTGACTTCTGCCATAGAAAAGAATTATCTAAAATATAGCAGAAATGATTGTCAGAGAGAGGCTGTTTCTCCTTCCCCAATTTGTAGACTATTGGTGGATCCTCAGTGAGCCATGCCTTCAGTGTTCCTGCTTCAGTGTAGTACTTTTCCATGTTGACTCTGGGCTTAGCTGTGTATTTTGCTCTGACCAATGGGACATTAGCAAATGTTATATATTGAATTCTGTACCCCCCAAAATGCACAGGTTGAAGTCCTAACCCCCAATGTGATTACAAATGGAGAGAGGGCCTTTAAGGAGATAATTGAAGTTAAATGAGTTTATAAGTATAGGGCTTAAATCCAGTAGGATTGGTGTCCTTAGAAGAGGAAGAGACACCAGGGATGTGTATGTACAGAGAAAATGCCATGTAAGGACACAGTGAGAAGTCAGCCTTGTGCAAATCAAGGAGAGAGACCTTATGAGAAATCAACCTGCAGGCACCTTGACCTTGGACATAAAGCTTCTAGAACCATGAGAAAAATAAATTTTTTTTAAAGCCACATTTTCGGTGCATTTTGTTATACCGCCCTAGCAGATTATTGCAGCAAATATGATGTAAGCACAGCCTTGATACATGCTTGTATATTGGAACCTTCTTGGGACCCTGAAACCACTATGCTGTGGAGAAGTTCAAGTCTGAAAGACTGCATGTGGAAGAGAACCAAGAAACTCAGCTAACGTTCAGAACTGAGGCCACAGACATAAGGCCCCAATCAAACCATCCCTTCCATCTTCCAGCCATTTGATCCACCCCAGCTGATGTCCTAGATATCATGGAGCAGACATTTTTGCCCTGCCCAAATTGTTGATGCACAGAATCATTAGCAAAAAAAAAAAAAAAAAAAAAGAAAAAAAAAGGTTTTAACCTCCTAAATTTTGATATGGTTTGTTACATAGCAGTAGATAAAACAAAAATTGGTACTGGAAATGAGATGCTATCATAAAATAACACCTAAAACATGTAACATTGCCTTGGTGCCTGGGCAGTGGGTATAATGCTTTGTATTATTGTTCTCCAGAGTAAAAGAACCAATAGGAGATACACACATAACGCACACACCACCACACGTAATATGTCAGAAACAGAAAGAGATTTCAAGGAATTGTGAAATCTCGGGTTTATGGAGCCCAGCAGCTCTAAATCTTCAGAGTAGGCCACCAGATTGGAGACCCAGGGAAGAACTGATATTGCAGCTCAAGTCCCAAGGCAGTCTGGAAGCAGCATTCCCTCTTCATCAGAGGGCTTCAGTCTTTTCTCTTAAGGCTTTCAACTGATTGGATGGGGCCCACACACACTATGGATGGCAATCTGCCTTACTCAAAGTCTACTCATTTAAATGTTAACAGAATATAATAAAACACAAAGAAACATAAAGAGAAAAAGAAGAGGGGAAAAAATAACAGAACAGAGCATCCAAGAACTATGCAACACATCACATGGTCTATCATATGTGCAGTTGACATCTCAGAATGAAAAGAGAGAAAGGAACAGAAAAAACTATTTGAAAAATTAGTATCTGAGAATTTTCAAAAATTAATGAAAAACAACAAATCACAGATCAAAGAAGCCTAGAGAACTCCAAGCAAGTTAAACACCCTTTAAAAACTACAAATAGAAATCAAATCAGACCCTAAGCAAGCAGAAGGAATGAAATAATAAACAGCCAAAATCAGTGAGGTTGGAAACAATAAAGAAAGTCAATAAAATAAGTATCTGGTTATTTGAAAAGATCAAAACATCTGATAACTCTCCAGCCAAATTAGTCAAGAAAAAAAGAAAGAAGAAATAATTAATGTCAGAAATAAAAAAGGAGAACCACTGCATATCCTTATATATTTAAGAGGACAATTCAGGAATATTATGAATAACTTTATATCAATAAATTTGAAAACTCATATTAAGAGGAAAAAATTCCTTTTAAAGACACAAATTACCAAAGCTCACTCAAGAAGATATTAAAAACTTACATAGCTCTGTATCAATGGTCACCACACTTTTCATCAAAGAACCACACATTTTTTTTAGATTTTGCAGATCATAGAATGGCTATTCTTCATTACTTGTCTCTGCATAGTAGTGCAAAAAAAAACCCATAGACAATACATAAACTAATGTCCATGTCTATTTTCCAATAAAATTTTATTCACAAAAATAGATGCCTGACCCATAATCCAGTTTGCCAACCCTTGTCCTATATCTAACAATTCAATAAGTTATTACTGAATGCCTATAACAGGTTATCATGCTAGGTTCTAATGATACAACACTGACCAAAACAAATTCTTAGCTCTCAGAGAATTTATGGTCTAGTCACTGATACAAATAAACAAATTGTCAAATAAAATATGATGACTGTAACAACTGACGTACAAGCATGTATGAAAGACACCTAACCCAGACTGTGGGGCTCAAAAAATTACCAGAAATAATTTATATCTATATTAAGAAATTCACCAGAAGATGAAGGGGATAAAATATACCAGGAACAAAAAAAAAATCAGGTACAAGAATATCATAAAGATTAAAAAACTATGGGAAATTCTAGAAATTAAAAAAACTTCAGTATGAATGAAGCTTGAAAGGCAAGTTGTAGAATAGCACAAAAGGAACAGAGTCCACCTGTGCAGAGGAAATGTCAATTGTCCTTATTGATGAAGTCACCTCTGCATGCATATGTGTGTGTGCATAGATGGGTGGGCGAAGTACCAATGGAAATTAGGAAGAGACTAAAATTCTCTAAGGCCTACCTTGAATTTCTACTAAGTGGCTTACTTCTTTCATTTTGGTTTGATTTTGGAAATAACATCACAGAGTTTCATTTTCATTGTAACAGGCTTTTAAGTACCAGAAAACTATAGTATTAGTATCTTTACTAAAGACAATTGAAGCAAAACAACTTTCTAAACATCTAAGAAAAATTTTAAGATCTGGTTAAACTGTAAATGGTGACTGAGTAAAAGCTACAAATGCTGCAAATGTATGAAGACTATGCACTGGTTGGTGATAAAAAGCTGACTTAGTTAGATGGACCTCTTAGAATATCTTTCAGGTACATAAAAACCACGGAATTTTAATCTATTCTAATCTAGTTAAAACACCAGAAAGGAAATCTCCCCCCCACAGCCAGTGTTATGGTATTACTGAATGGATAATGGATTTCAAGAACATAGAGCTGAATAACGATGGGCTAGTTCACAGAGGAACAAAAATACCACTGGCACTGACTGAACGGCTTTTACTGGCTCTGCGTGACCTTTGAAAGGTGATTCCTGCCACCAGAGTAAGCACAGCAGAGGATGGCTAAAACAAAGGTAGAACAGCTGACTCTTTTAAATGGACCAGAGAGAGTTTCATGGAAAATTTGAGTACTCTAAAGTTGTGCTCTTTTAAACAATGTCAGGCTGTTCTTAAATCAAATAGAGGGAATGAGTTAAAGTGATTGCCAGGATAACACAGTCGACCCACAGCCCCCCACACCCGCAAATAGTTATTTAGGAAGAGAATTTAAGTTGAATCTGAATACCAACATCACCCATATTCACCCAAATACTAATTAGAATTTCTTACTTCACTAAAGCATAACTTTCATGCTACAAATAAAAACCAGGAAAACAAGAGCCTAAACCACTGTTTTAAAGCAAAGTAAATCCACTCCAACAACTAGCACCTCAAATGTGCTATTGAACTATGTTCTGAAATTTGTAAGTTAAAATATAAATAAAACCTAATCTCAAAACTAAGCTCTTAGTTGTAGAATACAGTAATAACAGATGACGTCATTAGCTGGAAGTCTGCAGAAGCTGACTTTGACCAAAGGAAATCTAATTATGAATGTAGGTCTCTGTCAGGAGTTAATCTGTTATTGAAGGAGTAGTGATAGCATCTTCTTGATTAACCAAATCACCTGAAAAGGGTTCTAGGATTTTAGCTCATTACTCAAACAATACAAACTTCAGAAATTAGAAAAAAATTTTATAGTTACATTTTCTGAAGGGCCAAAAAAATACCATCTGTCCTGTGCTGTTATTCATTCATCTAACATGCCTTAAATTACTCCTTATCTGGTATTTCACTTTCACCTCACACACTCAAGGTGGCCTGTTCAGATTCCACTTCTGAAGAACTTAAGAAAGCAAGCTGTTAGCTAGAATAGGAGAGACTATTGCTAAATAAGCACTCTATAAACACAACCTGTACTTAACACTCTCCTAGATGTGTAAACTGTCATAGTAATAAGAGATTCTGTGAGAGGTAAGGGCTCAGGAAAAACAAATCATATTAAGAGATTCCTTCAAGATTTTATGTCATATAAGCAGAACTGTAAACTATCTTCATATAAGCAGAACTGTAAACTATCTACCTTAAATATAATTTCAAATTTTATGATTTATAATTTAATGCAGATGCAAAAAATCACAGGTATTCTTGGAAAGGTAATTAAAATTCCTTCTAATTATTTGGATAGGATTAGTCAACCTCAATGGAAAAATTCACCATTTATGTCTTGAACTGTCTTCTTCCAAAGTAAGCAGTGTTTGCCCTAAGAGAAGATAGAGATGACTGCTTGGGAAGAAGGCACCTAACCAAGATCTCTCCCATCTGTCAACATTAAAATTCTCAGCTTCTTTTGGGGACATCTAGTGAAAGGCAATATAACATTTGGGGCAAAAAAAAAATGACTTCTTCCAATAGCCACAATTACTTAATCTTTTACTATATAATCAGAACAAGTTATACATAGATCTTTTTAATCCTCACCCTAGGTGGTATTATGTTCCCCAATTTACATGGGAAGCTGGAGGCCTGAGAAATAAAATAAGTGGTCTGAATTCACATTATTAGCTGAAGGCTAGTGTCATGACTCTCATCAAGGGTCTCTGAGTTTGACTCCAAACCCCATGATCTGTATTCTGTGCTTCCTCTTACATAGCTAATACCAAGGCAGAAATTGATTTATCTGATTATTACTACCCATCATGCCTTGGCGGAGACTTCAAGGGGTTTGAATAAATATAAGGAAGGTATTTAAAAGATAATAGGACACCACTAGTAAACAACTCAGTATGGGCTGCTGCCATAATGCTAGAACAGCCAGCACAGAAATTCTGAGCTGGGAGAGAACATACCTCAGAAAGACAGGAAGATAAAGACAAACTGCTCACTCCAGAAGTTTATTGAGGAAATTCCTTAGTATAAAGGTAAAACATAGAGTCTCCTTTTTGTAAAAATATGTCTTGATAATTCATTTGTCAAGTGGATAGTGTCAAGACAAATTTATTCAAGTTTCCATTCATTTATTAAGCAAATATTTACTGAGATAGGTATATTAGATGTGATTCTTATGTAATACACTAGTGAAAAGACATACAACAACCCATTTTTGCTGAATTTTACTGGTTAAGGAAAGTCACAAGATCAATCCAAGATTAAAAAGGGGAAATTAGTCTTGATGAAAAAACAGAATTTGTGATCATATTTTATCCAACACTATTTTGATATATTCTTATTTCTTTTAAAGTTTTCCTTAAGTAATCTCTGGAAAGAAGTTAATTCTCTGGCAATAACAGTTACTCAAAATTGAGTGGTTCTAGACTTTCTGACTATACTATAGAGAAGCTTATATGTTTAATCAATGCCTTTTACTAACCTATGAAAATTAAGCAGACCAAAACACAAAAAGGCCAGCCTTTTTTGTGATGAAGAATATTCTTTGGGGATTATTTATGATCACAAGGGGTAACTGTTAAGAAAAATTATCCAAAATGGCTATTAAATCAATAGAATATCTGCATGTAATTTCAGTATTATACTGGGGCATTAACTAACAGGATCACACAAGAATAATTTAATTCCCTAGGGTATGTACCTCTGTTTACTATTTACTATTGATTAGGCCAAGAATCAATGAATTTACATGTTCACTTGTAGTTTTTTTTCCACTGGAGATGTACATAGTTCCTATCCAGAAGAAAGGTAATCTTAAAGGTTGTAATTTTATTGCCCTGTAGGATATTAACCAGTTTTATTCCTAACTTGGCAAATTTATTTCAGCATGTGTTTCTTAACAGACTTTATCAATCTCTGTTCTTCAAATGCTCCTTGAAGTAGCTTTACCTTCCTGATGATTCCCTCATTAATGATTTAAATAGATGTTTGGCATGTGCTCACTTGATATTTGTAAGAAAGTCACATTTCTAACTTTAAAAATTATACCTTGACAGTGCAATTATAAAGTGGAGGTGCAAAAATATAGTGTGAAGACTCACTGATGGATTGGATGTGAGAACTGAGGAAAAGAGAAAGGTGAAATATAACTTTCAAATTTTCTCAGACTTTGAAACAATCATTTGTGAAAATAACATCACAAAACCTAAAATCTCCCAGGGTAAATTTTAAGGCTGTGGATGAATTAATCTCGCCTGTTTTAGATCAAAAGCAAAGAGTTTCTGCTTTTGTCTCAAATATCATTCAGTAAGTACTGTAGGAGCATTTAAAACATTACTTTAACATTTTCTAAGATAGTATCCCTGGGAAAATTATCTTTTAGCCTTGAAAAAGTTAGATAAAGTTTTGAATCGCAAAACACACACTACACACATTTTGGCTAGGAAACAGAAAGAACAACATTATCATTAAAAAACTATTAATGTTCACCTATTCATCACATGAGATTTATTTCCTATAGCCTAGTAACATAGTGGAAAAGAAAAATAAACCAACGTGAAAGAAGTTTTAAGGTAAATGAAGTGGAAATGAAGGAAGGAGGTAAAATTTAAAAGGAAAAACCAAGTGCGATCACAGTTATAATATAAAAATATGATGAAAAGCTGTTCAGATAAATGTGACAAGTTGAAGAAATTAAGAAAAAAGAGAGGTGATAGACTAAAGTAGTTAAGAGCATGCTCCTCAGGGTTGAAAGTATTTGTGATTGAATCCTGATTCTGTCACTTCCAATGAATGAGCTTGGGCAAGTTATTTTATTTCTATGTGATTCAGCTTAAAGAGCTTTAAAATAAGGATAATAATAGAACATCTGAGGATTGTTGCAAGGAGTAAATGAGAAAATAAATGTGAAATACTTAGTTTTGCTAACATAACATATACGTCTTAATAATAGTATTGTTATTATTATTTTTAAATTTATTTAATTAATTTATTTTTGGCTGCGTTGGGTCTTCATTGCTCCGCATGGGCTTTCTCTAGCTGCAGCGAGCGGGGGCTACTCTTCGTTGCGGTGCTCAGGCTTCTCATTGCAGTGGCTTCTCTTGTTGCAGAGCATGGGCTCCAGGCACGCGGGCCTCAGTAGTTGTGGCATGTGGGCTCAGTAGTTGTGGCTCGTGGGCTCTAGAGCACAGGCTCAGTAGTTGTGGCGCACGGGCTTAGCTGCTCCGCCGCATGTGAGATCCTCCCGGACCAGAGCTCGAACCCGTGTCCCCTGCATTGGCAGGCAGATTCTCAACCACTGCGCCACCAGGGAAGCCCATAATAGTATTGTTATTAAATGAACCAATCATGATAACCTCTCTGGATATGAAGCTATTTTTGAACGGTTAAAGATAGATACAGGATGTTCAAATGGGAACTAACAGGCTGTCCTCAGTTTCTTATAGCATTTTAGGTTCTTGTTTACATTTGGTGTCACAGTAAATCTATGGTTCTTAGCTTTATTTGTTGTGTTACATCTAAACTACACATTTCTGTGGTTTACAGTGTGTTTATTGTTTACCATAGTGCCTTGTCCAAAAAGGTACTAAATAAATATTTACTGAGTACTGATAACATTTTTTAACTAGAGTTTTTGAGGGAAATGAAAAGAGGGATGTGTTTTTCCAGATTTGGTTTTCTCACCTATACTTATTATTCTACTTGGTGTCACCTAATATCACCCCCAAAATTCTGGGTGCACAAGGAAAATATGTTGAATGAGTTCTGTTTGAAACTCAGATTGTGAAGATCAGACTATTATGCTGGGGAAGTTGCTAAGACATGTAAAAATGACTGGGAAAACTTGTAACCTCACTAATGCAGTTATTTCCAATAGACCTGAAATTACAAAAATAATGATGTTGAAATGTAAGACACATGCATTGGTTGTTTTTTTTTCCCCGCAATAGTAACAATAATGAATTTTTACTGAAGCCTGCCTAAACTCTTTCACCCAAACCTTCCTACAATCAATTCCATAATATTAACTGAATTTGTGGTTCAGCACTTGACCATGAACATTAACTGACCATTATCCCTCAGCTTTCTTTCGTGTTTTAACAATTGTTAAAATATGTTACTGTACATAACTATTGAGGTTTAGATCCTGATGTATATATTTGAAACTCTTCTGACTCTTCTGAAGTTTTCCTTCTAGAGAGAATTTTGCATCTTTACTTTTATAAATCTATACCTTTATTCTTTTTAAACGAATAACTAAACCCATGTATTTAACAATAAGATTGAACTTTAGGTGCTTAAATATCTCCCCTAGTAGGACACTCAATTTTCTTCTCTGTATTTGACATTTGAAATGGAAGTAGTACAGAATAAAGCTACTGAAATAGTAAGTCTTGACATGAAGTATATTAAAACAGTATAATTTTTCCATAAGCATATACAACCTGTGCAAATTGAAAAAGAGCCTAGGTGCAATGTTTTATAAAGTGAATCTATTTAACTATGCCTGAAGACATTGTTCAATAATTCTCAGGAAATAAAATGCTTTGAGCATAGGTTAAAGTTCATTTTTATGTTTATGAAGTTGATGTTTTCAAGCTTATTTGATTTTGCTGATCAAATCCATTTACTTGAAAAATAAAATTAAATCTGCTACAGTGAGTGCTTTTGGATGACATGGATAATATAACTGAACGCATGTTATATTCTTTATGTCCATGATTGTGACTAAATTTAGATCCTAACTAATGCCTAAGAGCATGAATTTAGTCTTCAAAATGACCATGAAGAGTTGAATAAAAAGATCAACATCAAGGAAATTCACTAAGGAAGAGTCACTGTATACTGTATATACATAGTGTTGTATATACATAGTGTTGTATATACATAGTGTATACTTGGGCTTTCTATGTAAAACAAAGTCAAACGGGGTCTAAATTCATCAAGAAGTAAACCTTTAAAAAACCAATGACTTCATTCTTCTGATCTTCTTTATTCAGGACCTGGTTATAATCATTATCTCAACTGTGTTGATATCTGCTTGGCGGCCTCCAAGCTTCTGTGAGATACTAAGAATTCCAATAAGAAATGAACATCTTTAGCATTTATAATATTTGTCCTGTAATCATCCAGCTGTTGGACTTTTCTGCAGCTGACAAATAACTTTTTAAAAGAATCTAACCCGTGTTAGGTTCTGTGCTATAAATTTTAAGTATATGTTATCATTTAATTCTCAACAATCTATGAATAAGTAATATTAACCCTACATTAAAGATAAGTAACTTGCTCAGGTCATTTGGCTGTCAAGTTTCAGAGCTGTACTATTTCTCTCTAAAACCTGTGGTCTTTACACTTGAACTAAAGATGAACTTAATAAGAAGTGGGAAGGTTTTACACCGTTAGTCACATTTGTAGCAGGGAAATCTGTTGTCAGTTACCGGGCAATTCCAAATGTATACGATATCTTGGGCAATATTTCTAGAAATTCCCAGAGATCTACTATCACAATGGCATTTTTGTTAAAAAAAAAAAAATAGGATAAATAAGCAAATACATAGAGATATAAATATATATTGCTTAACCTGGAGAAAGTACTTATACTAAACATTCTATAATATACCTATATTCTTTCTTAAGGATTATTAGTTTTATAAGGGTTAAAGAACATTATCAATAATTTGAATATCATTAACTCTAAGAAGAAGAAAAGCATACTTCATAAGCAACTTATACTAAACATTCTATAATATACTTATATTCTTTCTTAAGGATTATTAGTTTTATAAGGGTTAAAGAACATTATCAATAATTTGAATATCATTAACTCTAAGAAGAAGAAAAGCATACTTCATAAGCAACATCATACATATATACATCTCCTTACCCTCTTCTCCAGATCATTAAATTCTTAAGTAACCATATCCAAGTCAAATGCCTTTTCTTCTCCCCTGTTATCCCATCCAGATTTTGTTTCTACCAACAGCACACTGATAATAAAAATTTCAAATACCAAGTATAAAGCTGTTCTCTACAAGTCAAGATTTTTGGAAAGATTTAAAATATGACAATAAAAAATAATATTTTTTTAAAAAAATAAATACAACATTTCAAGAAACTCAAACTTTTTTCCCATTAGAATCAATGGGGGAAATCAAAAAAGCAGTCCTGGACCCAAATTCAGAGATTGTGAAATAGTTGGTCCCCCATAAATCTATATTTTAGTAAGTTCCCCTATTGATGGTAATTCACAACAAAAACTGTCTTAAAAGTTAAATCTGGAAAGTGATGTTCACTTAAAGAATGGCCTTCGCACATAGAGAATAAGCTATATTTAACAGAATATGAATCGCCTAAAAAACCTTAAGTTGAAGTGTTGGCTTTCCTTTATCTCCGTAATTTCCCTGGATCTACTGTAAAATCATTGTAAAGACTTCTCTTCTTCATAGCATTTTTAATTTGTATTTGAATTCTAGCTCTAATTGTTTGTCCCTTATAGTAGGTTGTATAATGGTCACCCAAAGATGGCAGGTCCTAATCCCTGGAATTTACAAATGTTTCCTTTTTTGGAAAAAAGACTTCTGCAGATGTTGTTAAATCAGGATCTTGAGATGGGAAGATTATCCTGGATTTTCCAGGTAGGCCCTATATGTAATCACACGTGGAGACACAAGCCAGAGAATGCTAGCAGCCCAGAAACTGGAAGAGACAAGGGATGGATTCTTCCCTAGAGCCACTGAAGGGAGCATGGCCCTGCCATAAACTTCACGTTAGACCTCTGGCCTCCAGAATTTTGAGAAAATAAATTTTTGTTGTTTTAAGCCACCAAGTTTGTGGTAATTTGTTACACCAGCCATTGGAAACTAATACAGTCCCCTATGAAGGAAGGAACTTCATCATTTTTGCATTCTCATCACCTGGAATGTTGTTGGTTTAGAACAGTGGTTCTAAATCTTGACTGCTATTCAGAATAACACAAAAAACTTTTAAAAATTACTGATGCCAAAACCAAATCTCCCCACTACAGAAATTCTGATTTAGGTGCTCTGAGGTGAGGTCTGGGTGTATTTTTATTTTTAACTCTCCAGAATATTTAGTGTGTAACCAAAGTTGAGAACTACAGGCATCAAGAATGATTGAATGAAAGGAGATTTATTCAGTAGGGTGTAGTAGCTAAGAGCAATGGCTCTGGAATCAGACTGCTAGGGGTCCAGTCCCAGCTCCACAGTGTGCCAGCTGTGAGAGCTAAATCAAGTTGCCCATTCCTCAGTTTCTCCATTTTTAAAAAGTGAGAAAACAGAATTCTCTTCATTTAGGGTTATTGTGAAGATTAAATAAAATAATGCAGATTTTTTAAAAATATAGTGCCTAATCCATTATAAATTCTCAATAAATGTTAGATCTCAATGTTAGAAAAAAATTATTTCACAAGTCTTCAATCATTACTTTGAATTTGGGTTAATGAGGAAGACTAAGGATTTTAATCAAAATGAATATTTAATATACGTAAATAAATCTTATCCAAACTTCAGTTCAATTGTTTCAATTTACTGAGCTTCTGAAATTCTTAAATATAAGTTTATTGCCAGTAACCCAGAGATTTGCCAAGCAACTTCTTTAAAATCCTGCAACAGAATTCCTACTATTGACTCATACAATGTGTTCTCTTTTAATGTAATTACATTAGAATTCCCTTGTTTGAGTTAAAATTTGTATTACTTTACATGGTAGAGAATGGAACAACATTTTGTATAGAGTGGAGCCATGCAAATCTTTCCAAAGTTTTTTCCCTTTTTTCTCCCCCTTTCCCAAATCCCCATCTGTTTTGCTGATGTGCCAATATCTGGGGTCTGTTTTTCATAATGTCATTTTGTTTGTGAGGATGTCTGTTCCTGAGAGTTCACGAGCTGGCTGACAATGAAAAAGTGATCACAATGAGGCCAGGAAATATCCTGAAAAATAAAGCAAAAGCCAGGAAAACCATTGCACCCTGCTGGCCAGTGCACAGAGGGCCTAGGAGAGCAGTGGCAGCAGTTATGGACATTACTGGAGAGGATCTCCTTGGTGGCTAAAGAAACTTCCAAGAAGGGGCCA
Source organism: Physeter macrocephalus (assembly GCF_002837175.3). NCBI lineage: Eukaryota > Metazoa > Chordata > Mammalia > Artiodactyla > Physeteridae > Physeter > Physeter macrocephalus. The sequence continues at coordinate 91,987,710 of NC_041215.1, read as the reverse complement.
CTGAATATTAGAATCACATCACAGCTGCTGACATTCCCTCCAGAATGGTTTAAACAAAATAACTCTGTGTGGAAAAACAGTTTCATTTTACAAAGAAAGAAAGCAAATAAGAGAAATGGCAAATGACATTTTTTAAAATCCTCTCTGAAACATCAAGAAAATGGAGATGGGAGGAGGGGAAAAAAGCAAAAACAATTCAATACTTCTATTAAGTATTCATTAGTTTTGTTTCCCTACTTAACTAAAAGAAGACAGTCTAAACACTGCTTGGAATAAAAGTTTGTTTCCTTCTGATATGTTTTGCATAGCTGATAATTCTAATTCCTTCAACACTGAGTGGATGAATATGTCAGAAAGGAGGATTTTTTTTTCCCTTTTTTAAAAAAGGGGCATCAAAATTCTAGGCAATTTATCTTAGTTAGAATTTTACATAAAATTTCCAGTGTCACATGTGGGTTGGCTTTGATTAATAGTCTATGTTGTAGATGTTATAAACATAAGAATACAACCCTTAAAGTTTTACATACATATGAAAATTGCTAAAGAAAAAAATTTATTTTAACAAGAGTAAATCCCCACTTGATGTAATAATAAAGAGAAAATCTTTAATCTTATGTTATTTTCTAATTTTATGCTGGGTAGAGGCATGGATGTTATACTTTTACATTGGCACTGGATTTAAAGATAAGTAAGGTCATCTGTGATGTAACACAATTTTCATACTAATAGAAAATAGGATTTCTCTTCTCTTGGGTAATACGATAGTGTGATTTCCATACAGGAGGTGGTGGGTAGAGGTTTGAAAAATGCTCACAAAGTAGCCTGTGCAACTTCCTGTGATAGCACATCACTAGGAAGAATTTACAGACTGTTGTTCTCTTTTTTTTTAACCTCCATTTTATCAGTAAATACTTCAGAAAAAACAAGTGAGAGTACCTCAGAAATGTGCAGGCTCTGGACTAGTCCAACCGAGACTATACACTGTGGCCCATCAGCTTGACAGCCATTGAGCAGGGCTTCTATTTGGCAATAGGAAACCAAGAGGAAAAATAAAGAATGCAATTCCTCTCCAGCTCTGTTTAATGTTTCAAGTAGAATAGCTTATAATGACACAATATGTAAAAAGATGAGGGTGGGGGAAGAACATTTCAATAAAAATGTAAACCTAACTTTGGAAATTCCATTCCCTAGTTGGTTCTACATCTATGCAAATTAAAGCCCTCATAATTAGCTCTAAACTTTTTTTAAACCTTTTGTGTAAAATTCCATTTTCAGTGGAGATGTCACCTTGTGCTATATCCCTTTCCCCTCCCTCTGGCTTTAATTCAGGTGATAGACAGGAAAAGGAGAGTTCCAGAATCCCGCCTTTTCCCAGCTAGGCACAGCTTTTTCAGCTTGAGGTATAACAATTGTAGGAAATGGTGAATGATGGAAACTTTTTCCTAGAAGGGGAGTTTGAAGCCTAGAAGAGCCACTCCTATTTGAGCCATAACTACTTACAGAAGCATGAATCGGAGGAAGCTTGCCACATTGAGAAGGCCCGAACAGACCAACTTGACAGAGGACTAGATTGTCACTTCCTGAAAGTGATGGACTAACACACTCCCAGGATGCACCTTCCTCTGACATTTCCTGAGCTTTGCCTCATTATTTATCTACTCCCAGGATTCATGAAAGGGATTACAACCTGCATTTTTTAAAGAATACATAAAAAAGCAGCCACTATTAATAATTCTCTGAAGCAACAGATCGCATATGTATACAACTTTCCTAGGGCTAGCATTTCTTACATGAGGTTAAGTTGCAAAGGAAACAACTTAAATATGGCCTTGCATTTTAAAATGCACCCCTCACCTCAAAAAATGAGCTGCTGAGAGACTGAAAGAAAAACCTGACTGCCTGTAGTTTAAAAATAAAGCATTTCCATTCCTCATACATGGACTTTTCAGTCAGTGTTCAAATGAGAGCAAATCATTAGCTGTCAGGACTTTTATGTCCCTGAAAAATAAAAGTAAATTGCTTCGGTTGTCCTTTTTCAGCTTTTTGTCTTACAGTTACAAATAAGATTATACATGAGAACTGATCTGGATTCAAGATGACTTGAAAATTAATATCATTATACTAGGCAAGGATGTCATTTACAGGATGAAGGTGGGGAGAGTTGAAATTGCATTTTGCTTTAAATACCATTATAACAAATTAATATTGTCATGTGTTACAATTAAGAAATAAACTAACATATATATTTTATACGATGTCTTAAGAGTAATTTTTTCTCCAGAACATGTGTTGGGGAGTGGGAGGAGTATATGGATATTAAGTCACAGAAAAAGACTAATTATTATTGAGGCTTCAGTATTAATAATTAACAAAAACTTAAGGAGGTAGCAGATTAAATTCAAGCAAGGAACTTTCAATTAAACAATGATGATAAGGATACAAGGCATTTCCTGAGGATTTATCTTTGATTAGGAGAAGTTGTTGAAAGCATATGGCCTTTAATTCTAGCCAGTACCTAATCCCCAGGAAGTATCCTTAACTTTACTGCTATTTTAAAGATAACACTAAACACTGTCAGACAGAAAATGGCAGATGATCTGTCTTTTTTAAGCCTGATGTAGCTCAAAGATATTCAGATCTCTCTAACCATTTCTCAGCATTTCATACACTTCTGTGCAGCTTACATGTAGTACTCCTACATACAGTCTAAGATCTACAGTACAATGGTTAAGGGTAGGACTTCTCAGTCACATAAAATACCTTTGAATCTTGGTTCCAAAAGCACTAACTATATGACTTTGAACAGGTTACTTAATTTCTCCAAGTAACTATTTCATAAACTGTAGCATGGGGATAATACAATCCTAATTAATGATGATTAAATGAAATAAGAAAATAATATTATGCAGAGTGCTTAGTACAGTGCCTGGTGCACAGCTGAGTTCCCTCATAGGTATTGCTAAGTTTTCCTGAAATTTTAAAACTCTATAAATAAGATAAACATCTCCATTATTTAATAATCACTTTCTTGCATGTTTTTCCTCAAAAACTTTATGAAATGAGGACCTAGCTATTCCTGTATTAAAACTCCCTCAAAGTTTGCATGTTAAGACCTTGTTGGATTATTTTACTAATACAGTTATATCCAGATAATTACAAAATGCACATGAAAATAATGTGTGGCTGTCTTTGGATTTTGTTATACCCATCTCACAATAAAAGATCTCTATTTAAGGTCCAAGGCTACAGAAACCCTTTATCTTACAGCTTCAATTTTGACTAAAAACAAAAATCAATTTTGGTGTTGAGATCTTTTAGCATGCAGTTTGACAAAGCAAAATGAAAAGTCTGGCAAAATAAAAATTTTAATCAAAAAATATATTTTACATATAATTTACATAGACATAATTTCTTATAATGGTAAATACTGACAAAGGAGGCAGTAAAAATTAAGAAAGTAATTTATAATTATTTCTAAATTTGTAAGGCATAAGAAATGTTGAAGGCGCATGCTCCATCTCACGAACAAGGTAAAAGACCAGATTGATAGATTTAAAATAAAAGAAATGGAAAAAAAATGAACAGAAGCAGCCACAACAGGGAGAACAGGGCAAAAGGTGATATAAAGTATTCCTCCTTCCTTTTATAAAAACATGCAATAAGCTTCTACATAGAAGCCAAAATGTAGGTTGAGGAGGAGATGTTAAGATAGACAAATAAGACCTCTGTGCTTGAATGACCTAGGTTTTGGCAAAGAAGACATATGCTCAAATAAATAAGCACAATATAATATAAAAAGCATTATAATCATGGAAGGTATAAAGTGGGCAACCATACAGAAGAGCAGGAAACAAGCTATAGGGAACCAGAAAGTCTTCATAGAAGGGGCCGTATTTAACCTGAATCTTGAGGAATAAGTAAGCATGTACTTAAAGGTAGAGAGATGGGAAAAGATGTCCAGGAAATGGAAAAACATTCAGTTTTTACATAGAGATGTGAAAGAACACAATGTGTATGGAAAATTTAAAGATGGAAACTTGAGTGTCTGGAGATTGAAATGCAGAATGAGGCCAAAAAATGAATGTGGGACATAATATAAAGACCTTATATGTCTTGCCAAGATGGTTAGACTTTTAGTGTGCAGCAAGAGACTAGAGAGAAGACGACCAATTAGGAAATGAGTGATTTATCCAGACAGACCTGCCACTAACATTTGTAGGACAAGGCAAGTGTATAAATGGAGCCCCCAGCCTGTGCCCCTCTTCAGGCCCCTCCTCCAGCTCTCCTCTTCACCTCGAGAGACCTCAGACAAAAAGCAATCTACCACCACCACCACCACCACCCTCCCCCATAACATTCAGGAAACAAAGAACATTTGGCTGTAACTCAGTCCTATGAGTCCCCACCCAACCCCCTGGAAGGTAGGACCAGGGAAAGGCCCTTAAAAAGCCCTGGGTTCCTGCAGTATAGTCTAGAAGGGTGAGAGACACAGGTTCTAGGAAGCACATTCCCCTTGGCTCCATAGACTTCTCACCCATGGGAACTTGGCTAGGAAAAAAACAGAGAATGTTCCTCTAAAGTATGGTCTAGAACAGTGGTCCTCTCACTTGGGTGGTACCTGTACAAAGATGAGACGATATGGCCCAAACTAACTCATGACTGTGGGATAGAGAAGGAAGGCCAGTCTCACACAATGAGATTCAATTACAGCCATATGATAACACACAATATAAGGCAGAAATATGTACAATGGCTATAAACTTAACACATGAAGGGAATGAATGAAACTGGAATTTCTAGCTTGGTATATATAGGAAATAATGTTAAGAACACCTATAATAATGACTACTACTACTATTGCCACTATATTACTATTCAGTTACAAGGTACCAAGACTAAATCAGAGAGAAATAGAAAATTTGAATAGACTAATTACCAGTAAATGAAATTGAATCAGTAGTTTTTAAAACTATCAAAAAACAGAAGTCAGGACCAGATGGCTTCAAAGGTAAATTCTACAAAACATTTAAAGAAGAATTAATGACTATCCTCCTCCAAGTATTCCAAAAAATGAAAAGGAAGGAACACTCCAAACTCACTCTATGAGGCCAGCATCACCTTGACATCAAAAGCAGAGACACCACAAAAAAAAATATTGCAGGCCAACATTACTGATGAATTTAGACGCAAAAAATTTCCGGGCTTCCCTGGTGGCGCAGTGGTTGCGCGTCCGCCTGCCGATGCAGAGGAACCGGGTTTGCGCCCCGGTCTGGGAGGATCCCACATCAGCCAGAGCGGCTGGGCCCGTGAGCCATGGCCGCTGAGCCTGCGCGTCCGGAGCCTGTCCTCCGCAATGGGAGAGGCCACAGCAGAGGGAGGCCTGCATACCACAAAAAAAAAAAAAAAAAAAATTTCCACAAAAATTTAGCAGACTGAATTCAACAATGCATTAAAATGAACATACACCATGATCAAGTGGGATTTATTCCAGGGATGCAAGAATGGTTTAATATCCACAAATCATTCAGTGTGATACATCACATTAACAAACTGAAAAGTAAAAACCATAAAATCATCTCAATGGATGTAGAAGAAGCTTTCAACAAAATTGGACATCCATTTATGATAAAAACTCTCAACAAAGTGGGTAGAGAGGGAACATACCTCAAAATAAGAAAGGCCATGTATGACAAACCTGCAGCTAACATCATACTCAATGGTGAAAAGCTGAAAGCATTTCCTCTAAGATCAGGAACAAAACAAAGATGCCCACTCTCACCACTTTTATTCAAAATAGTACAGGCAGTTTTAGGTACAGCAATTGGATAGATAGATAAATAAACAAACAAATAAATAAATAAAATAAAAGGAATCCAAATTTGAAAGGAAGAAATAAAACTGTCACTGTTTGCAGGACATGATACTGTATATAGAAAATTCTAAAAATGCCAGCAAAAACTACTAGAATAAATGATTCAGTAAAGTTGCATGATACAAAATATACAGAAATCTGTTATATATTTATACTCTAATAACAAACTATCAAAAAGAGAAATTAAGAAAAAATCCCAGTTACAATTGCATCAAAAATAATAAAATATTGGGCTTCCCTGGTGGCACAGTGGTTGCGCGTCCGCCTGCCGATGCAGGGGAACCGGGTTCGCGTCCCAGTCCGGGAAGATCCCACGTGCCGCGGAGCGGCTGGGCCCGTGAGCCATGGCCGCTGAGCCCGCGCGTCCAGAGCCTGTGCTCCGCAACGGGAGAGGCCGCAGCAGAGGGAGGCCCGCATACCACAAAAAAAAAATAAAAAATAAATAAATAAATAAAATTAAATTAAATAAAATAAAATACCTAGGGAAAATAATCTAACCAAGGAGGTAAAAGACTTGTACTCTGAAAACTCTGAAGACAGTGATGAAAGAATTTGAAAATGACACACACGGATGGAAAGATATATCATGCTCATGGACTGGAAGAATGAATATTATTAAAATGACCATACTACCCAAGCAATCTAGAGATTCAATGCAATCCCTATCAAATTTTTTCACAGAAATAGAATAAATAATTCTAAACTTTGTATGGAAACACAAAAGACCCCAACTAGGCAATGCCACCTTGAGAAACAACAACAAAGCTGGAGATACCACACTCCCTTTTACCAAGCTATACTACAAAGCTACAGTAATCAAAACATTATGATATTGGCACAAAGATACATAAAGCAATGAAACAAGATTAGAGAGCCCAGAATAAACCCACACTTTTATGATCAATTAATCTACAACAAAAACAGCAGGAATATACAGTGGGAAAAAGATAGCTCTTCAATAAATGGTGCTGGGAAAACTGGACAGCTACATGCCAAAGAATGAAACTGGACTTTCTCATACCATATACAAAAATAAACTCAAAATGGATTAAAAATGTATGTGTAAGACCAGAAACCATAAAACTCCTAGAAGAAAACATAGGCAGTACACTCTTTAACATCAATCTCAGCAATATTTTTTTTTTGGATATGTCTCTTCAGGCAAGAGAAACAAAAGCAAAAATAAACAAATCGAACTATATCAAACTAAAAAGCTTTGGTACAGCAAAGGAAACTATCAACAAAATGAAAAAGCAGCCTAATAAATGAGAGATGTTTGTTAATGATATATCTGGTAAGAGGTTAATATCCAAAATATACAAAGAACTCATGCAGCCCAACATCAAAAACAAAAACAGCCAATTAAAAAATGGGCAGAGAGGGCTTCCCTGGTAGCGCAGTGGTTGAGAGTCCACCTGCTGATGCAGGGGACACAGGTTCGTGCCCCGGTCCGGGAAGATCCCACATGCTGCGGAGCGGCTAGACCCGTGAGCCATGGCCGCTGAGCCTGCACGTCCAGAGCCTGTGCTCCGCAACGGGAGAGGCCACAACAGTGAGAGGCCCACGTACCGCCAAAAAAAAATAAATAAATAAAAGGGCAGAGGAGCTGAATAGAAATTTTTCTGAAGAATACATACAGATGGCCAATAGACACATGAAAATATGCTCAACATCACTCACTAATCATCAGGGGAAGCAAATTAAAACCACAATGATATACCACCTCACCCCTCTCAGAATGGCTATTATCAAAAGGTGAGAAATAACAAGTGTTGGTGAGGATGTGGAGAAAAGGGAACGCTTGTGCACTGTTAGTGAAATTGTAAATTAGGGTAGCCACTATGGAAAAGAGTATGGAGGTCCCTCAAAAAATTAAAAATAGAAATGCCATATGATCTAGCAGTTTCACTTCTGAGTGTTTACCCAAAGAAATCAAAAACACTAATTCAAAAAGATATATGTACCTCAATGTTCATTACAGCCTTATTTATAATAGTCAAGATATGGAAGCAATCTAAGAGTTCTCCAATAAATGAATGGATAAGGAGGATGTGGCATATATATGTAAACACACACACACACACCCCACACCCCCACATACACTCACAAATGGAATATTCCTCATTAAAAATGAAATCTTGCCATTTGTGACAAGATGGATATATCTAGAAGGTATTATGCTAAGTGAAACAGACAGAAATATAAATACTGTTTGATGTCACTTATATGTGGAATCTAAAAAATAAGACAAACAAAAATGAAAACAGACTCAGATACAGAGAAATGTAAACAGATTCAGATACAGAGAAAAAAGGAGGGGTTTCCAGAGGGGAAGGGTTTGGGGTGGGGGGTTAAATGGGTGAAGGAGATTAGGAGGTATAAACCTCCAGTTATAAAATAAATAAACCAAAGGGATATAATATTTGGCATAAGGAATATGGTCAATAAGGAATATGGTCAATAATATTGTAATAACTTTACATGGAGGCAGATAGTTACTAGAGTTATAGACTTATTGTGGTGATCATTTCATAATATATGAAACTATCAAATCACTATGTATTACACCTGAAACAAATATTATACCTCAACTATATTTCAATAAAAATAATTTTATTTAAAGCATAACAGAAAAGAAAATCTACACAGACAATAAAGTAGACTTTATTTACTTATTCATGCATCAGTTTGTTCTCAAAAGGATTTTATGTGACTTAGAACTATGTATAGTCTAAAATCAAAGTATATATAACTCATTTAGATATAAACATGAAATTATCTTATTTTCCAATGTTTACCAGCAGTGTTCTATCACACCACCTTTTCCACTAAATAGAAGACTTTAGAGACCCCCTAGCTCAATTTTATACCTTTTGTTTTTAAAACAGGTTTATTCTAGTTATTTGGACTTAGTCCTCTTCATTTAAAGACTTCAATCTCATGGTCATTTAAAAGTCAAAAAAGGCATTATACATTTTTTTCTACTGGTGAAATTGTAATCTCCATTCTTCTGTTCATCATGGCTGATCTACTTCTTGCTTATAGAACCAAGATGCACAGGTTGGCCTCAACACACCTCACGGATGAGTAACTCAACCACAAGTAGCTTCTTTAAGTATTAGTGGTCCCTGGCAAGATGAAACCACAACTTGCAACTGATGCCCAGTTTTTGACACCATACAAATTCTTCTTATGTCTAAGCTTCTTTGTTTCTAATGTTCAATATGTAGTTTTCTGTGAATAGGCATGATTTATCTTTTATACGTCTAAGGAATCAGGAATTTAGGGAGGGAATAGACCTTGACTCACTCTATCAAGATGCACTGCCATATCCTCAAGGCTCTGACAGGATGAGATTAGTCAGCAATCTCAGGGGCTATTTGTTCAACTGGAAGAGATGTCAGTCTCTTCTTACATGGTTTAAAATGATTTGGGTATGACAAAGTGAATAAGCTATATGTATCACTTTGTTATACAGCAGAAACTAACACAACAATGTAAAGCAATTATACTCCAATAAAGATATTTATTTTTCAAGTGGTTTGGGATCTTTCAATTGGGGACTAAGGAATAACTTCTATTCCAAAACATCAAAATACCCCAAAAGTCTGCCTTCCCCTCATACCTCTAGATGGTAAATGCTGCCAAAGAAAGCCTCTCTCATCCCCAAGAGGCATGATGAGTCTCATGCCTAGAACTGAGCCTTCTTTGACCTCAGTCTTAGAGAAATGGGAAACGTTCTCAATAGATGCCCTGGAGACAGACCACCTGGGACTAAATCTTCATTTGAACACTTATTCCAGCAAATTAGTTAATGTCTCTGTGGTTTGTAAAATAGGGTTATTTCTTATTTGTAAAATAGAGATAATAATAGTACCTACTATACAATGTTGTAAGAATTAACTGTGTAAACAAATGTGCATGTTTTACATCCTTTTGTTCATCCAAATTCATTTCCACTCTTGTCTGTGCCACTCTGTGCCCTGGGAGGCTGACCTCTACAGACTGTAGCAGCCAACTTCCCTCACCTTCAGACCCTGAATTGGGTTCAGCCAATGGGAGGCACCAGCAGTATATGAGACGGGTGGGAAGAAACAGAGGTCGAGGTGTTGCTTTCTGTTTTACTTCCTCTGGGTTTTGTAATTAGGTCAGGCAGAGAAATGTTTCTCCATTTCTAAAGCTCCTTTCCAGGAGCCCCTCTTCTAGGGACCAGCTCTCACCCAGCTCTAGTACCATTGCTCCCTCCTCTTCCTTCTTCAAACCCAGGGGCAGCATGGCCTCCTACTGTTGCTAGTTCCTGGTTCCAATGATATTCAACATACAGTTATTAATCATATCATCTTCCTATACATACAACAACTAGGTTGTCATTGAATGTCCTTGTTATTTAATTACATTTTTATAGATGCATTTTTCAATTAGTAGAGAGAAACTTTTGCAGAACCATTTTGATTTAATTCATCAAATCAAATTTGATTTCAATCATTCATCAGGTCTGATTTCTCATTATCTATTGATATACATATTGACATTCATATCCATACACATACAGAAACATATACATATAGTTTGGCCACAAAACGTAGCACAAAATGTTCCTCTCCACACAGTCATCATATTATTCTTTTTGCTAGACAAATCACATCAGACATCTTATTTAGATTTTACAATGACTTTTTTTGAAACCCAACTCCTCATAATACCAACACATTTTCTGATGCTAATTACTTCTTTCTACTGATACCTCCCTTCCTTTTGCTCACCATGTTCTAGCAATACTGGACTTATTATTTCTTAGTTAAGTTCATTCACATGACTTTTGACACTTCCTGTTGCCTCTGAAAGGAAAGCTCTTACCTGGGTCTTTACATGGGTCCTTCTCACCTTTATTTCTAAAGAGTCAATATCTGGTTAGTGGTAAAATCAGCACATAAACTCAAGTCCTCTGGTTTCCTTATTAAAGTTGTTTTCACTGTCAATAGTTTATGCTTTCAAATTAAAGGAGTAAAGATAAATAAAAAGTCAATATAATTGTATAGATTGCAGAAAATGGCACTTAATACTACAGAGCTTTGGAAAGTGCTCTAAACCAATAAACAGATGTCTTGATACCTAGCAACCTATTTTAATTAAACCCTACTTTGAACTTGAAAGGATAACAGCAATCGACACAGTTCTATCACAGGTATAGCCCAACTGGGCTAACGGGTATTGCCCAACGGGCCCAACTGGGCTAATAGTCAAGAATATCTATTACATGTTCTTTATTCCTCAATAAATGGTCCATGTGTCTACAATTATTTATCAAATCTGTGACATTACTTGTAAAGACCCTATAAAATCCATTTACATGACTATTTTTATATTCTGTTATAATCACCAAAATAAGACAACTTGAAGAACTAAAAGGAAAGTTTTAATGATCTAGAAAGCCTGTCTCTCAAACTTTTAAATATTCCTCATTCTGATTAAAGTTAATAATGATTATATCGACACATTCCCAATATCTTTGAGAAGTCTTTATTCAGCCTTTACTATTAAACTCAAAATAATTCAGTTTTTCAGCCAATTCAATAGATATTCTTTTTTACCTTAAGTTCCAGGACAAACTAATTGACAATATATTCGACAATACTGGCAATATGAGTACTTTGGTACTTCCTGGGTGACTTTTTAAAATGTAATGCTGGTTTTTATAAAATAATTGTCATGGGAATCACTGTGGCTTTAATGAAAGGTCCTAATATTGCCATGGATATAAAAACAGTTCCCATAACTGAACTCAAAGCCCTTAAAATAGCATTTACTATTAGACATGTTTTGTTACTCCTGTGTTACTGGAACATTTTGATCAAAATCATATTTAAACTTCATGTGAAGAAAATGCATGTTTATGGAAAGAAGGTAGTTCATTTACTGCTTAACTTTATCTTAGCGATGTTGTCTCTAAATACAGTGCCACAAAATATTTACCAGTTGTATTTAAATGATAACATACAGAAGACATCATTATCTTACCATTTACATGAGGACTTACTTTAAGAAAACCAAGAATGTGTGTGTGTGTGTGTGTGTGTGTGTGTGTGTGTGTGTGTGTATGTGTATGTGTGTGTGAGTGAGTTTCTCTTCAGGACATACCTTATATATAAATGAGGCAGATTATTACAATAAATATTTGTCATTTGATAATTCAGACTAGAAAATAATGTGTATATCCCAACCTGTAACTGTAAAACATTTGCAAAATTATATCAGTTTTGTAACTAGAATATACAAACACCATACTCATAACATACCTACACAAATAATTATACTTCAGAATAAAACAAAGAGATTTAGGGAGATGTTTCTAATTGATAATTTGCCAACTTCTAAATACATTTTAAATACCCAAGTTCACTGTGGGAATTTTCAGGAAGAATTACATGCTCCACGCTATTTTCAGAATATGAAGTTTAAGCAAGTACATCTGTTAAATACTGAAATAGCCAAAAGGAATCCCCGAAGACATAGTCTGCTTTTTCAGGCAGCAATTTTTCCTTTTAGCCAAAGGCTTATAATCAGAGAAGTTTTACCCAGTCCAGGTGTGGCCTTGAATACTGAAGCACAGCTGCAAAGAAGTTGATCTGATTTTTTTTCTCTTTCCTTTCACTCCCTAAGTAATGCAGCAAATATTGCCTTTTCCTCTCTTGAGGGGAATTCATGGATTCATGTTTTGAAAGATTTTTCTCTTTCTGTTGCTTAGCAAACATGCTGTTGTGGTTAGATGAAAAATATATGCAAGTGAACACAAAGAGAGATGAGAACATTTGGTGTGTTTATGATATGGCCAAACCTCAACATAAAATAAAGAAAATGAACTGTATATAGTATGGATTTTTATGAGTTAACCATTTACCATGCCTTTTCAAAGAAAGATTACACAGATTATGAATTATGCATGGAAAAAAGATGTTTTGTATTTTTTTTAATGCTAAAAGCTACAGAGTTTGAAAAACATGTATTTTGGACTGTTCATAAGCTAATGGTGATCTCATTTGATGGAATGATGATGTCTTCATTGTGTTCTTTTTTAATATCCCAAAATTCTGGCTTTATAAATAAAAGAGGAAGCACAAGCCTCATGTGTGTCTTTACCAACAAACATATATTCAACAAACACGTATTGTCTAGGTACCAGGTTCCAGGTTCTATATTATATGTTTGAAATGCTGAGACAAATACTCCCAATGAGCTCATAACTTACTGGGGGAAATGGGTATGTGGATAGATAAAACCCAGTGATGAGATATAAACAAAGTTCTTTAAGAATCTAAAGAGTGTAGCCATGGTGCTTGTTAAAATGATCAGCTCTTGGCCTAGACTTAAAACCTACTGAATCATAATCTTGAGGGTGAACCAACAACTTGTAAGGAATTTTGCAAGCACCCCAAGGTGATTTTTATTGTACAGACGATCAAGGTCCACGGAAGGGGAATTCATGTCTTCTGAAGATGTTGGAGAAGGCCTCTTCAAGTAGTTGACTGTTGAACTCAAAAACAGTACACCAAAATACTTCTCTTCTTTGTCAGAATTCTACAGGTTGGAGAACCAATTTCACTTATTATTCACTCAATATCTGTTTAACAATCATTTGCTGAGCATCTAATCTATGCCAGGCACCTTATACATGCAGTAACAAGGGGCTTAGTAATACTGAGCCTCAGAATTAGGAAGATGAAAGTAAGCCCTTTCACCACATGGCAGAAAGAAGAGAAAACATGTCCAGAGCTGAAGAAAAATGTGAGAAGAGTGAGCAGAACCATGTATACCCAGTTCTTTCTCCAAAACTCACCAATCTGAGAGTCTGTCCACCTCTCCTGAGAAGAATAGTTAGGAGAGCACATAAAAGTCATGCTTGTAGAGATCCTTCCACATGGAAAGAGTCAACATGTGTAGGAAGTATTTCCCTTCCTCATCAATGATGACATCTGAATGGGGTCTTGAAGGAAGAATAATCGTTTTCCAGATCATGGGTGGTTGTGGTGAGAGATAATAAAAATTAAGCATAGAATGATAAACAAACATATTCAAATCCAAGTCTAATTAACATCAAAGCCCATGTTTAGAATCAACGCATGAGACAATGAAGAGCCTTCAGAGGATTTTAAGTCAGTGTGTAGAAAGTTCAGTTTTGTCCATTTAAGAATATGGCTCTGAGGAGACCTTCAAGATGGCGGAAGAGTAAGACACGGAGACCACCCTCCTCCCCACAAACACATCAGAAATACATCTACATGTGGAAAAACTCCTACAGAACACCTACTGAACGCTGGCAGAAGACCTCAGACCTCCCGAAAGGCAAGAAAATCCCCCACGTACCAGCGTAGGGCAAAAGAAAAAAGAAAAATCAGAGACAAAAGAATAGGGACGGGACCTGCACCAGTGGGAGGGAGCTGTGAAGGAGGAAAGGTTTCCACACACTAGGAAGCCCCTTCGCGGGCGAAGACTGCGGGTGGCGGAGGGGGGAAGCTTTGGAGCCACGGAGGAGAGCGCAGCGACAGGGTGCAGAGGGCAAAGTGAAGAAATTCCCGCACAGAGGATCGGTGCCGACCAGCACTCACCAGCCCGAGAGGCTTGTCTGCTCACCCGCCGGGAAGGGCGGGGGCTGGGAGCTGAGGCTCGGGCTTCGGAGCTTAGATCCTAGGGAGACGACTGGGGTTGGCTGCGTGAACACAGCCTGAAGGGGGCTAGTGCACCACGGCTAGCCGGGAGGGAGCGCAGGAAAAAGTCTGGACCTGCCTAAGAGGCAAGAGACCATTATTTCGGGGTGCATGAGGATAGGGGTTTCAAAGCATCACCTAAACGATCTCCAGAGACAGGCGCGAGCCGCGGCTATCAGTGCGGACACCAGAAACGGGCATGAGACGCTAAGACTGCTGCTGCAACCACCAAGAAGCCTGTGTGCGAGCACAGGTCACTATCCACACCTCCCCTCCCGGGAGCCTGTGCAGCCCGCCACTGCCAGGGTCCCGTGATCCAGGGACAACTTCCCTAGGAGAACACACGGCACACCTCAGGCTGGTGAAACGTCATGCCGGCCTCTGCCACCGCAGGCTCACTCCCCATCCGTACCCCTCCTTCCTCCCGGCCTGAGTGAGCCAGAGCCCCCGAATCAGCTGCTCCTTTAACCCCGTCCTGTCTGAGCGAAGAACAGACGCCCTCAGGTGACCTACACGCAGAGGCGGGGCCAAATCCAAAGCTGAACCCCAGGAGCTGTGCGAACAAAGAAGAGAAAGGGAAATCTCTCCCAGCAGCCTCAGAAGTAGCGAAATAAATCTCCACAATCAACTTGATGTACCCTGCATCTGCAGAATACCTGAAGAGACAATGAATCAACCCAAATTGAGGAGGTGGACTTTGGGAGCAAGGATATATATATTTTTTTCCTTTTTCCTCTTTCTGTGACTGTGTATGTGTATGCTTCTGTGTGTGATTTTATATGTATAGCTTTGCTTTTACCATTTGTCCTAGGGTTCTGTCTGAACTTTTTTTTTTTCTTTTTTTAGTATACTTTTTAGCGCTTGTTATCATTGGTGGATTTGTTTTTTGGTTTGGTTGCTCTATTCTTTCTTTTTTCTTTTCCTTTTTTTTCTTTATTACTTGCTAATTTTTTATTTTTAATATTTATTTTTATTTTAATAACTTTATTTTCCTTCTTTCTTTCTTTCTTTCTTTCTTTCTTTCTTCCTCCCTCCCTTTTCTTCTGAGGCCTGTGGCTGACAGCGTCTTGGTGCTCCAGCCAGGTGTCAGGCCTGTGCCTCTGTGGGAGAGACGAGTTCAGGACATTGGTCCACCAGAAACCTCCCAACACCACATAATATCAAATAGCAAAACCTCTCCCAGAGATCTCCATCTCAACGTTAAGACCCAGCTCCACTCAACAACCAGCAAGCTACAGTGCTGAACACCCTATAACAAACAACTAGCAAGACAGAAACACAACCCCACCCATTAGCAGAGAGACTACCTAAAATCATAATAAGGTCACAGACACCACAAAACACACCACCAGATGCGGTCCTGCCCACCAGAAAGACAAGATCCAGCCTCATCCAACAGAACACAGGCACCAGACCTCTCCACCAGGAAGCCTACACAACCCACTGAAACAACCTCACCCACTGGGGGCAGACACCAAAAACAAGGGGAACTATGAACCTGCAGCCTGCGAAAAGGAGACGCCAAAGGCAGTAAGTTAAGCAAAATGAGAAGACAGAGAAATATGCAGCAGATGAAGGAGCAAGGTAAAAACCCACCAGACCAAACAATTGAAAAGGAAATAGACAGTCTACCTGAAAAAGAATTCAGAGTAATGATGATAAAGATGATCCAAAATCTTGGAAACACAATGGAGAAAATACAAGAAACATTTAACAAGGACATAGAAGAACTAAAGAGCAAACAAACGATGAACAACACAATAATGAAATTTAAAATTCTCTAGAAGGAATCAATAGCAGACTAACTAAGGCAGAAGAACGGATAAGTGACCTGGAAGATAAAATAGTGGAAATTACTGCAGAGCAGAATAAAGGAAAAAGAATGAAAAGAACTGAGGACAGTCTCAGAGACCTCTGGGACAACATTAAATGCACCAATATTTGAATTATAGGGGTCCCAGAAGAAGAAAAGAAAAAGAAACTGAGAAAATATTTGAAAAGATTATAGTTGAAAACTTCCCTAATATGGGAAAGAAAATAGTTAATCAAGTCCAGGAAGAGCAGAGAGTCCCATACAGGATAAATCCAAGGAGAAGCATGCCAAGACACATATTAATCAAACTATCAAAAGTTAAATACAAAGAAAAAAATATTAAAAGCAGCAAAGGAAAAACAAAAAAATAACATACACGGAATCCCCATAAGGCTAACAGCTGATCTTTCAGCAGAAATTCTGCAAGCCAGAAGGGAATGGCAGGACATATTTAAAGTGATGAAATGGAAAAACCTACAAACAAGATTACTCTACCCTGCAAGGATCTCATTCAGATTTGATGGAGATATTAAAACCTTTACAGACAAGTAAAAGCTAAGAGAATTCAGCACCACCAAACCAGCTTTACAACAAATGCTAAAGGAACTTCTCCACGCAGGAAACACAAGAGAAGGAAATGACCTAAATAACAAACCCAAAACAATTAAGAAAATGGTAATAGGAACAAACATATTGATAATTACCTTAAATGTAAATGGATTAAATGCTCCCACCAAAAGACAGAGACTGGCTGAATGGATACAAAAACAAGATCCATACATGTGCTGCCTAAAAGAGACCCACTTCAGACCTAGGGACAGACACAGACTGAAAGTGAGGGCATGGAAAAAGATATTCCATGCAAAAGGAAATCAAAAGAAAGTTGGAGTAGCAATTCTCATACCACACAAAACACACTTTAAATTAAAGACTATTACAAGAGACAAAGGACACTATATAATGATCAATCCAAGAAGAAGATGTAACAACTGTAAATAGATATGGACCCAACATAGGAGCACCTCAATACACAAGGCAAATAGTAACAGCCATAAAAGGGGAAATCGACAGTAACATAATCATAGTAGGGGACTTTAACACCCCACTTTCACCAATGGACAGATCATCCAAAATGAAAATAAATAAGGAAACACAAGCTTTAAATGATACGTTAAACAAGATGGACTTAAGTGATATTTATAGGACATTCAATCCAAAACAACAGAATACACTTTCTTCTCAATTGCTCATTGAACATTCTCCAGGATAGATCCTATCTTGGGTCACAAGTCAAGCCTTGGTAAATTTAAGAAAATTGAAATCGTATTAAGTATCTTTTCCGACCACAACACTATGATACTAGCTATCAATTACAGGAAAAAATCTGTAAAAAAAAAAAAAAAAAATACAAACACATGGAGGTTAAACAAGACACGACTTAATAACCAAGAGATCACTGAAGAAATCAGAGGAAATCAAAAAATACCTAGACAATGAAAACATGATGACCCAAAACCTATGGGATGCAGCAAAAGCAGTTCTAAGAGAGAAGTATATAGCAATACAATCCTACATCAAGAAACATCTCAAATAAACAACCTAACCTTACACCTAAAGCAATTAGAGAAAGAAGAACAAAAAACCCACAGAGTTAGCAGAAAGAAATCATAAAGATGAGATCAGAATTAAATGTAAAAGAAATGAAGGAAACATTAGCAAAGGTCAATAAAACTAAAAGCTGGTGCTTTGAGAAGATAAACAAAATTGATAAATCATTAGCCAGACTCATCAAGAAAAAAAAGGGAGGAGACTCAAATCAATAGAAATAGAAATGAAAAGGAGAAGTAACAACTGACACTGAAGAAATACAAAGGATCATCAGAGAATACTACAAGCAACTATATGCCAAAAAAAAAGGATAACCTGGAAGAAATGGACAAATTCTTAGAAAAACACAACCTTCTGAAACTGAACCAGGAAGGAACAGAAAATATAAACAGACCAATCACAAGCACTGAAATTGAAACTGTGCTTAAAAAGCTTCCAACAAACAAAAGCCCAAGACCAGATGGCTTCACAGGCGAATTCTATCAAACATTTAGAGAAGAGCTAACACCTATCCTTCTCAAATTCTTCCAAAATATAGCCAAGGGAGGAACACTCCCAAACCCATTCTATGAGGCCACCATCACCATGATACAAAATCCAGACAAAGATGTCACAAAAAAAGAAAACCACAGGCTAATATCACTGATGAACACAGATGCAAAACTCCTCAACAAAATACTAGCAAACAGAATCCAACAGCACATTAAAAGGATCATTCACCATGATCAAGTGGGGTTCATCCAAGAAATGCAAGGATTCTTCAATATATGCAAAGCAATCAATGTGATACACCATATTAAAAAATTGACGGAGAAAAACCTTACGATAATCTAAATAGATGCAGAAAAATCATTCAATAAAATTAAACACCCATTTATGATAAAAACCGTCCAAAAACTAGACATAGAGTGAACTTATATCAAAATAATAAATACCATATATGACAAACCCACAGCCAACAGCCTTCTCAGTGGTAAAAAACTGAAACCATTTCCACTAAGATCAGGAACAAGACAAGGTTGCCCACTCTTACCACTATTATTCAACATAATTTTGGAAGTTTTAGCCACAGCAATCAGAGAAGAAAAACAAATAAAAGGAATCCAAATTGGAAAAGAAGAAGTAAAGCTGTCACTGTTTGCAGATGACATGATACTATACATAGAGAACCCTAAACACACTACAAGAAAACTACTAGAACTAATCAATTAATTTGTTAAAGTAGCAGGATACAAAATTAATGCACAGAAATCTCTTGTATTCCTTTACAATAATGATGAAATATCTGAAAAGGAAATGGAGAAAACCCTCCCCATTTACCATTGCAACAAAAAGAATAAAATACCTAGGAATAAACCTACCTAAGGAGACAAAAGACCTGTATGCAGAAAACAATAAGACACTGGTGAAAGAAATTAAACATGATAGAAACAGATGGAGAGATATACCATGTTCTTGGATTGGAAGAACCAACACTGTGAAAATGACTCTACTACCCAAAGCAATCTACAGATTCAAAGCAATCCCTATCAAACTATCATTGGCATTTTCACAGAACTAGAACAAAAAATTGCACAATGTGTATGGAAACACAAAAGACCCCAAACAGCCAATGCAATCTTGAGAAAGAAAAATGTAGCTAGAGGAATCAAATTCCCTGACTTCAGACTATACTACAAAGGTACAGTAATCAAGACAGTATGATACTGGAACAAAAACAGAAATATAGACCAATGGAACAGGATAGAAAGCCCAGAGATAAACCTACACACATATGGGTCACCTTATTTTTCATAAAGGAGGCAAGAATATACAATGGAGAAAAGACTGCCTCTTCAATAAGTGGTGCTGGAAAACTGGACAGCTACATGTAAAAGAATGAAATTAGAATACTCCTTAACACCATACATAAAAATAAACTCCAAATGGATTAAAGACCTAAATGTAAGGCCAGACACTATAAAACCCTCAGAGGAAAACATAGGCAGAACACTGAATGACATAAAGCACAACAAGATCCTTTTTGACCCACCCCCTAGAGAAACGGAAATAAAAACAAAAATGGGACTTAATGAAACTTAAAAGCTTTTGTACAGGAAAGGAAAACATAAACAATATGAAAAGACAACCCTCAGAATGGGAGAAAATATTTGCATATGAAGCAACTGACAAAGGATTAGTCTCCAAAATTTACAAGCAGCCCATGCAGCTCAATATTAAAAAAACGACCCACTCCAAAAATGGGCAGAAGACCTAAATAAACATTTCTCCAAAGAAGATATACAGATTGCCAACAAACACATGAAAGAATGCTCAACATCATTAATCACTAGAGAAATGCAAATCAACACTACAGTGAGGTATCACCTCACACCAGTCATAATGGCCATCATCAAAAATTCTACATACAATAAATGCTCGAGAGGGTGTGGAGAAAAGGGAACTCTCTGGCACTGCTGGTGGGAATGTAAATTGATACAGCTACTATGCAGCACAGTATGGAGGTTCCTTACAAAACTAAAAACTGAACTACCATACAACCCAGCAATTCCACTACTGGGCATATACCCTAGAAAACCATAATTCAAAAAGAGTCATGTACCACAATGTTTTTTGCAGCTCTATTTACAATAGCCAGAACATGGAACCAACCTAAGTGTCCATCAACAGATGAATGTATAAAGAAGATGTAGCACATATATACAATGGAATATTACTCAACCATAAAAAGAAACGAAATTGAGTTATTTGTAGCAACGTGGATGGACCTAGAGTCCGTTACACAGAGTGAAGTAAGTCAGAAAGAGAAAAACAAATACCATATGCTAACTCATATATATAGAATCTAAAAGAAAACAAAACAAAACATGGTTCTGAAGAACCTAGGGGCAGGACAGGAATAATGATGCAGATGTAGAGAATGGACTGAGGACGTTGGGAGGGGGAAGGGCAAAGTGAGAGAGTGACATGGGCATATATACACTACCAATGGTAAAACAGATAGCTAGTGGGAAGCAGCCGCACGGCACAGGGAGATCAGCTTGGTGCTTTGTGACCACCTAGAGGTGCGGGATGGGGAGGGTGGGAGGGAGACGCAAAAGGGAGGAGATATGGGGATATATGTATATGTATAACTGATTCACTTTGTTATGAAGCAGAACTAACACACCATTGTAAAGCAATTAAAATCCAATAAAGATATTAAAAAAAAAAAAAAG
This sequence comes from Physeter macrocephalus, assembly GCF_002837175.3. Classification (NCBI taxonomy): domain Eukaryota; kingdom Metazoa; phylum Chordata; class Mammalia; order Artiodactyla; family Physeteridae; genus Physeter; species Physeter macrocephalus. The sequence continues at coordinate 91,966,497 of NC_041215.1, read as the reverse complement.
AATATGGCTCTGGGGTCAGTGTATGTCTGATCTAGGATAACAAAGGACCGGTATCAGGGAGACTGGTTGGAAGGACATTAATAATGCAAGATGGAAATTATAAAGGCCTGAATGAAGGCCATAGCAAAATAAACAGAAAGCAGTGGACAGATTTTGTAGACAGTTCTATAAAATGGATGGGAATTGGTGACTAATTGTGTGTGTAGGGGAGCTGAGAGAAAATAAGACTGAAATTGAGTGTGGGATTCTAGTTTGACAGATCTACACTCAAACATAGTTCTATAATGAGCTCATTATGTGTGGTTTATTAGTTGTGGAATTTGATGTTCAAGTTTAGAATTAAATGCTTATATTTGAAAAAAAAAAGATTTCTCTCACAAATAAAAATTAATAAATTGCTTTATATTTGAGTCTTTGCAGTGACTTATGGGAACTGCTCTCAGAAATTTCTAAATAATAGTCTTTAAGGTGGGGATGACAACATCAGAGCAAACAAAGAGGTTCTAGGCCTTGCTTTTAAGCTCCTTGGGTCAAAATAAGGAATAGAAATCAAGCTTAATATAGAGTAGTATAGTCTTCCTAAATAGGCAAAATCCATCAATTAAAAACAAAATATAGTTAGGATAAATAGACAAAAATTAAAATAATGATCTTTATATTTTATATTTTTGTGAGTATCCTAGCTGAAGTTGCTCTGAGTTCTTTTCTTCTATCTAAAATGTAAGCATCTCTTCTACTCACATGACACTGAAAGACTTTATGGAAGGCAAGTTGAAATGCATAATAAAGAGAGTATTGAAAATAGTGTGAAGAAAATTAAAATCAGAATAGGCCAAGAGCCTAAAATTCCTCTTTTGTGAGTAAAATACAAATGAAAAAAATACATCCCTGTAAGGGGAGAAGTTTTTTCCAATGCAAATAGAGAACAGTATTTTTAGCTAAAGCTTAATATGAAAAAACAAAAATATTCTAGCCTTCTTTTGTAAATGCAATGATTGACTAGAAAGAAAAAGTCCAATATAGGGGTATATAGGGGTATAGTCCAATATAGGGGTATTGTGTATGTCTAATAATTTTAATAAAAACTACATTTTAAAGGTCTGAGAACTCTGATTATTAATAGTTAGGAGTTAGTCCATTGTAAATATTTGTCTGGATTTTCAGTCTCCTTCCTGGTTTTATTGTAAGCAAATTCCAATTTTACTGAGGCCAGTTGAAACTCATTTGTAGGAATACAGATTATATTAACTAATGTGAGGCCCTCTGATCCCGTTCCATCTGTGTTTAGCTAAAATATCTGTACTGCTTATGTCTTTAATATCGTAAGTTGACCCATCCATAAAGAAATGAACTATAATAAACTCGTTGATATCAGAGGTGAACCTAGTTGATATCACTGGGTGTGACAAAAGACACTTCAATTTGTAAAACTCTAAATGCCATTATTTTCTGAATAATGTGTGGATTCAAGAACACTTTCATGGTACTGATTTTTTTTCTAGGAGAAAATGTCAGAGAAAAAATAAAATATGCTCATGGAAGGTAGATAAGGCCTTATCTGCTGAAGAAGGGAAATAATTTCTTCTAATTGGGCACATATGCTTGGTTTCTGTTCATGTGAATTTCATAACTCTAATATCACTCATCTATTTACTTATGGAAGAAATATTTTGTGAGTAAAATGTATGCACCAGATGTGTTACGGGTAAGGAGATAAAAGGTGTGTTTCCTCACTTAGCACTGTAGAAGCCAGCTTAAAAATCACTTGAAAATTATCAGATGAAGGATTACACAGAATGCTACAATTGCACAGAGTGGCACTATCTCGAGCTGAATATTAAAAAAATGAGCTGGGGGATGACAGAGAAACTAACATTTTCAAAACGTATAGAAGAAAGTTTAGGCAACTGCAACTATCCAGGAATTTAAAAAGCACAAGGGATATTCGGGAGGAGGAAGAAGCAAAGCTAAAGAGGTGGGGCAAGTTACATTAAAAGATGCTCAACATCACTAATCAACAGGGAAATGCAAATCAAAACCACAATGAGATATCACCTCACGCCAGTTAGAATGGCTATAATCAAAAAAAAGAAACAAAAACAAGAAATGAGTGTTGGTGAGGATGTGGAGAAATGCGAACCCTCATGCACTATTGGTAGGAACGTAAATTTTTGCAGCCACTACGGAAAACAGTATGAAAGTTGCCCCCAAAATTAAAAATGGAACTACTATATGATCCAGAGATTCCACTTCTTAGTATGTACACAAAGGAAATGAAAACAGAATATTGAAGAGATATATGCATTCTTATGTTTATTGATAGCATTATTTATAATAGTCAAGATATGGAAACAAACTGTCAACACATAAGTGGATAAAGAAGATGTCACACACACACACACACACACACGAATACTGTTTGGCCATGAGAAAGAAAGAAATACTACCATTTGTGACAACACAGATGGACCTTGAGGACATTATAAGTGAAATAAGACAGAAAAAGACAAACACTGTTTAATAGCACTTATATGTGGAATCTAAAAAAGCCAAACTCAAAAACAGAGTAAAATGATGGTTACCAGGAGCTGGTGGGTGGAGGGATAGAGAGATGTTTAAGGGTACAAATTAAGGGTACAGATTTACAACCTGTAGTAAATAAATCCTAGATATCTAATGCACAGTACAGTGAATCTATAGACAACAATACTTTATTACAATCAAATTTACTGAGACTAAATCTTAATTATTCCAAACAAAAAAGAAATGATAATCATGTGATGTGATAGAAGTGTTAACACTACACTCAATCATATTGCAATACATAAGTGTCCAAAAAAGAAGTTGGATAGTGGCCAAGTACAAAGTCTCCTGTTTACTAAGTTAAGGAATTTGTATTTTATCCTGAAATTGATGAATTTCAAAAAATTGCAGTTCTTGGACAGTGGAGGGAGGAAAGGTTCCCACACACGAGAAGCCCCTTCGTGGGCGGAGGCTGCGGGTGGCGGACGGGGAAGCTCCAGAGCCTCAGAGGAGAGCAGAGCAGCGGGGTGCGGAGGGCAAAGCGGAGAGATTCCCGCACAGAGGATCGGTGCTGACTGGCACTCACCAGCCCGAGAGGCTTGTCTGCTCACCCGCCGGGGCGGGCGGGGGCTGGGAGCTGAGCCTCGGGCTTCAGTCGGATCCCGGGGAAAGGTCTGGAGTTGGCAGAGTGAAAACAGCCTGAAGGGGCTAGTGCGCCACGGCTAGCCGGGAGGGAGTCCGGTTGAAGTCTGGAGCTGCCTAAGAGACAAGAGACCTTTTCTTCCCTCTTTGCTTCCTGGTGCGCGAGGAGAGGGGTTTAAGCGCGCCGCTTAAAGGAGCTCCAGAAACGGGCGCGGAGCTGCCGAAGAGACAGGAGACTTTTTCTTGCCTCTTTGCTTTGTGGGGCGCGAGGAGAGGGGATTAAGGGCACTGCGTAAAGGAGCTCCAGAAACGGGTGCGAGCCGCGGCTGTTGTCGCGGACAGCAGAGACGGGCGTGGGATGCTAGGGTTGCAGCTGCCGCCACCAAGAGGCCTGTGTGCAAGCACAGGTCACTCTCCACACCGCCCCTTCCGAGAGCTCGTGCAGCCCGCCACTGCCGGTGTCCCGGGATCCAGGGACAGCTTCCCCGGGAGAACGCGTGGCGGAGCTCCAAAAACGGGCACGGAGCTGCCAAAGAGACAGGAGACTTTCTTGCCTCTTTGCTTCCTGGGGAGCGAGGAGAGGGGATTAAGGGCACCAGGTAAATGAGCTCCAGAAACGGGCGCGAGCCGCGGCTGTCGGCGCAGACAGCAGAGACGGGCATGGGGCGCTAGGGTTGCTGCTGCTGCAACCAAGAGGCCTGTGTGCAAGCACAGGTCACTCTCCACACCGCCCCTCCCGGGAGCTCGTGCAGCCCGCAACTGCCGGCGTCCCGGGATCCAGGGACAGCTTCCCGGGAGAACGCGTGGCGCGCCTCTGGCCGGTGCATCGTCACGCCGAACTCTGCCGCCGCAAGCTCGCCCCGCATCCGTGCCCCTCCCTCACCTCGGCCTGGGCCAGAGCCCCCGAATCAGCTGCTCCTTTAACCCCATCCTGTCTGAGCGAAGACAGTCGCCCTCAGAGGACGTACACGCAGAGGCGGGGTCAAGTCCAAAGCTGAACCCCAGGAGCTGTGCGAACCAAGAGGAGAGGGGGAGGTCTCTCCCAGCAGCCTCAAGAGCAGCGGATTAAATCTCCACAATCAACTTGAAGTGCCCTGCATCTGTGGAAAACCTGAATAGACAGCGAAATATCCCAAGTTGAGGAGGTGGACTTTGGGAGCAAGATATACTATTATTTTCCCCTTTTTTCTTTTTGTGAGTGTGTATGTGTGTGCTGCTGGGTGAGATTTTGTCTATATAGCTTTGTTTCCACCATTTGTCCTAGGGTTAGACCGACCCGTTTTTTTTTGTTTTGTTTTGTTTTTTTAAAAGAAATTTTTCTTCTTAATAATTATTTTTTATTTTAATAACTATACTTTATCCTACTTTATTGTCTTCTCCCTTTCTTTCTTCCTTTCTTCCCTCCTTCCCTCCTTTCTTCCTTCC
>NC_041215.1:91931056-91960679 GCF_002837175.3 Physeter macrocephalus | reverse complement strand
GCATTGGCAGGCGGATTCTTAACCACTGCGCCACCAGGGAAGCCCCGATAACATTTTATTAAATACAAATACATTTATATAAATTTCTTGAAAATTCAGCTATTCAGAAGTTCTCCCTCTTTTCCTATCATGTTAAATAAAAAGTGCCTCTCAGGATCTTAGTCTGGTCTTCCCAAATATACTTTTCTTTGTCATTGAATCTATTTTTATGTTTCACAGGAAAGTTTGTTTTTATTTATTATTGTGTACAGTATGGGAATACTGAAAATCTTATGGATGAAAAGAGACAAAGTTATTTTTAAGTATATTTTTAAACGTTAAGATTATTTACTTTATAAAGTTGTATAAATCATCTTTCTGTGATCACATGACTATGATTAGCAAAGAGAAGTTACATAGTATTTCATATTTGGTGGGACTTGTTTAATAGAAAATCCTTTTCTACCTGACACAGGATTTTTATTAGACCTTTAGGTTTTAGTTCAGATGTGACAATTTTCACTTGCCTTAAAACGCATACGGTTTTGCCAGTAAGTCAAATGTGAATGTAATTCTAATTCAGAACTAAAAGCCATCAGTAACTGGTCACATTCATACCAAGATTTAATTAGTACTTTCCAATGTGAAGTTGGTTTTGGTTTTTTGGCTTTTTTTCTTTTAGAACTAATGGGCATTGCTTTGCCATCATAGAAGAAGATGACCAAGGAGAAACCACATTGGCTTCAGGGTGTATGAAATATGAAGGATCTGATTTTCAGTGCAAGGTAAGACCTAATTTGAGGCCTATGAAATAAAGGGAGGGGCCACAGGAAAAGCGTTGATTCCCCAAGGAGAAGTGTGCCTGGTCTGCACATGGCTGTGTGCAGTAGTTAACCTACATAAGAAAGATGTGAGTTTCATGTTGCTTGTTCTCAGTGAAGCCACATTGAGTCAGTCTTCCAGGAGATTACAAGCATTTGTGACTTATTCTAGAATGTCAACTGGGATCTGTGTCACATTCACTAGAGGAAGAAGAATTAATTTATTTAACATTTACTATTTGCATTTAATATGCTAAGTGCTTGGTATATTTTACCTCATTTTCTCCCAGTTACCCTATGAGGCAGATATTTTTTATCCTCCGTCTTATAGCAGAGGAAACTAAAGCCCAGAGAGAAGTAAGTTCATTGCTTAGGGTCACAAAGTTAATAAATGGCAAAGCTGTGATTTAAGCTATTTGATTCCCAAATCCTTGTTTCCATAATACTGTGCTGCCCCCAATCTGTTGTTGGCAAAGTCTTTCTTTCCCTTTTAAAAGTAATGTAACATTTAGCTATCTGGTTTACAGCACTCCTCGTTTCTAAAATCTTTAAATCATACCGCTTTCAGCCTTCTCCGAAGTGCTCTCAACTTCCTGTGATGTAATTCACCTAGCTGAGAAGATGGGAATTCAGACAGAACACAGAAACATTGTAGGGTCTCTGCATACTTCTGGGATACCAATCCCACTTACTAGCGTTTGGTCTGCCTTCTTCATTCCTGTAATCATCCTTGATAGAGAAGACTGAAACAAAACGAGAGTTAAGGAAGTGTTCGTTTTCTTTGTCCTCCATTACCTGGTATTTTGTCGGCAATACTACATCCATTGCTTGGTGGTCTTTCTTCTAGCACTGCCAAAAACCCCTTCCTGATTTTTCTTTACATTTTCTGTCCTGCAAGGCTGAGCTCATTTTGAACTTTAGCCATACTGGGACTATTCTTGGATGCTTCACGCTTCTTTTATTCATCTTTAGTTGTATACTCTTCATTCCATCCTTCATGTAAGTTTTCTCTAGATCTGGGATATTTTTTTCAGAGTCACCTGTGTAACTTCTGACATGTCTCTCTTTTCTCTTTCTTTTTATGATCATTTAAAGGTAAAAAAAATTGTTAGAAAGTTAAAAATTCAGTTAAAATGTAAAACTTGTGCTTTTGGAGGTTTCCAAGTACTCTTGACCCATCTTACCTTCTCTTATATAATCTCAAGTCCCTTATAGAATCCCATATAGATTCCCCTATGGAATCTCATTTTCACATTTTTAAAGGAATACCTGATTATACCGGGGTTTCTCCTTTCTACCCATCTGATATTTAAGAATAAGAAGGTTGATTTCTGCTTATATTCTTGCTACTTCTATGACGACAGACAATTCCTTTCTGTTACTGTTTTGGTCTGGAATGGCACTTCTTCCAGGTAGTGCTGAAATGTCAGCATTCAAGTTAAGAACTTCTCAAATACTGTACTTTTAATCAAATAAAACTTCACATATAATTTTTGGTATCTGTTCCCATGACTACAGTCTTTCCCTGTGCTCATTTTCTGATCTATTAGGGACACATATCTGGTTGGTGGTCTCCCAAAAACTCTCAGAAATATTGTTTCTATATTTTGCCCTTATCCTCACCACATACACTTCAACTTGCTTCCATACCAGGTTCATTAGTTTCAACATAGTTGTTATAGGCAGAATCAACTGTATCTTCTGCCTACTTGACTACCTTTTCTAACCTGTCATTTCTTTGGCCTAGGACACGCTCCACTTTTTAGTCAGATCTTAAGTCTCATCCAACTAAGTCTCAATACTACTATGAGATCATATTTACCCTGCTAGTCTATCACTGTAATAAAATGTATTACCCATGTTTTTTAGGAAAAGATCTCATGATTTTAAATACTTTTTTACTAAAAACAAATGAATAGTCATATCTTAAGATATGCCAAATTTTGGGTGAAAAATATATATAAACTTTTGTTTATCTGTAATTAAGTTATAGTCTAGTGTTCTAACACACCATGCACATACATACATTCTTCTTAAGAAAAAACATTTTAGAGTCTTTACAACACTATTTCACGATAGATTTAAATTTTTCAATAATCACTTTCACACAAACTTAGCAGGTCCTTTTCACTCACTGAATTAGAAACTGTATTTTATGAATATTTTAAAAATTAATTATCAGTTTCGTGTATCAGATTATTTCTAATTTTCTTCCTTTAGGATTCACCAAAAGCCCAGCTACGCCGGACAATAGAATGTTGTCGGACCAACTTATGTAACCAGTATTTACAACCTACACTGCCCCCTGTTGTTATAGGTAGGTTAGCAGAGAAAAGTGCAATCATGATTCTCAGTGAAATATTTTCTCTGGTTTTAACAATAAGCAAGCTTTCTAGAGTTCAACACTACAAGTTATTTTTTCCTTTTAAGATGTGATCGAAAGGTAATATGTCTTTTTCATTGTTTACTTCCATTATCAGGTCCATTTTTCGATGGCAGCATTCGATGGCTGGCTTTGCTCATTTCTATGGCTGTCTGCATAATTGCTATGATCATCTTCTCCAGCTGCTTTTGTTACAAGTAAGATAATTATTTTGATGCAAAATATTTTGTTGAATATTAGATATAAACAGTTGTTCTTAAAGCCAGTAGGCAGAAACCATTGACAATGTATTTCAGGAACCATTAACTTGTATTTTCTGGTTATCTCCTTTAATTAACTATATTATAGTTTCTTAAGGGAACAGAGGACCTTACTACTAATCAATTAATTGGACACTACATTATACTTCTTGTTATGTTCATGAGTACTTAAGATATTCTTATTTATAGAATATTGAACTTTCTTATATCTAAATTTAAAAACCTGACCCCATATATGCACTACCAAATGTAAATTAGATAGCTAGTGGGAAGCTGCCGCATAGCACAGGGAGATCACCTCTGTGCTTTGTGACCATGAGAGGGGTGGGATAGGGAGGGTGGGAGGGAGGGAGACGCAAGAGGGAAGAGATATGGGAACATATGTATATGTATAACTGATTCACTTTGTTGTAAAGGAGAAACTAACACACTATTGTAAAACAGTTATACTCCAATAAAGATGTTAAAAAAAAATTGCAGTTCTTGAGTATTAAAGTCACACATACTCTCCTCTTAGAAAATGAACTTTATTCTTCTTTAAAATTATACTATTTCCATATTTTTGATACTATTAAAAATGCCGAAGACTTCATTGACTGTATTACTCCTATTTTAAATTTTAACTAATTTTTGTGTATTCTCTCCAGAATAACAAGGAAAGACTACATCCTAGATTCTTTAAAGATTTAAATCCCTTTCAGTAGCTCAACAGTCTTATGATACCCTGGAATGCTATTTTTTTCTAATCCTTCCTCTTTCTATCCTCTCTTAAAGGAGTTGGTGTTGGCTGTTGAGAATTTTTTTTTTAATGCTGGCTTCGAAGGTATATTAGTAAGGGAACTGAAAAGATAAGAAATAGAGTGACAATCTTCTATCACCTCATACTATTTTCTTGCTTTCCAAGAATTTCAACATCTTTTACATGTGACATAACTCATACACTCTTTAAATTCAGTCACATCACAGTCTTTTGTTGAAAAGAAAAAAGTTTACCTAAAAATCAGACAGCATGGGGGTAGGGGAAATATAACACTAAACTGAGAATTTTGGATTCCTTGATGTAAGTCCAGGTTCTGTGAGTTAATAAGTATTATATCATTGTTTAGCCAAATAGGAGCATCACCATTAGATCTTAACATTCCACCGATAGCCAATAAGCAGGGTGCTATTAGCTCTGAAAAATTTGTAATCTCAGAATTTGATACTGTGTCCAACAATTTCACCATGAACTTGAAACAAATAATAAAATGCATATATAAGTCATATACAGAAATTATCCACCCAAGTATTTGATGAGTAAATATTTCACCCATGAGAATAGGTTACCTTGCAAGTCTATTAAGAAGTCTAATACTGAAATAATATAAAAGAACTGTAATTTGAATAATTCTAAAATTCTCAAGTCAATATTGGCTTATACTGTTTGTACATTAGAACTATGTTTACTTTCCTTTTCTTTCTGGAAATGTAAAACTTATAAATATATTAAATTTTCATTAATATATTTTTAATTCCAGTACAATTTATATTAGAATTTTATTATGCATAGCTTTATTATATTTTATATTATATATTAAAATATATTTATATATTTTATTAATATATATTATAGTTTGAATTTCTTTGGAAAATAAAATCCAGTGATGCATGTACACATTTCAAAATAAACCAGTGATTCTGAGAAATAGTTACATTAAAATAATAATTTTTTCTTCTGATTAATATATTGCTTTAAATAAATGGATTCAACACGTTTTCACTTTGAATTTCTGAAATCCAAAATTTCCAGTTCACCGGAAATATAAATGACACAAAGAAAAAAATTATTTTCACAAAATAAAATTCACTAAAAAATTTTAGATCCATTTTTCAGTTCTCTTAAACAGTGTCATTTTCATCTCCCATTTGAAAGCAAAAGCAAGCAATAAAAAGAAACCGCATAAGAAAATATATGTCATTAGAGAAGTTGAGGATCATCAAAATATACATGTAAATAGTCTTCTTTTATAGCACATTTAAGGAAAACTACGTTCCTTTTTTTAAAATTAAAAGACAGTGCCATCCAGAATTAAAATGACCAGATTTCAGAAACTGAAGCAGAGATTGAGTATGCTGCAAAGTTCTTAAAGGACATATCCAAAAACATGAAACTTGGCAATGTAGACAAGCAAAGTGTGGCTATAGCTCACAATATCTACAAAACTGTTGAGTTCGAAAGAAAAATAAGATGGAGGCAGAAGAACAGAAGAGATAATATGTAATAGCTGAACAATTTATAAATAAGGTTAAGCAATTTACTTTGGCTTATATTTCCTTTTTATTATTATTCAAGCCCTTGTAGTTTAATATGTAACCAATTTACTAAAGAGTTTCTAGTCATCAGGGTATAAGCATAAAATTATTTTAATTTTCCCAGTAATTGCCTTTCAGCTGTACTATGTTCCACTTGGTATTTTGGCTAAATTCTACCTCTTTCTTGTTACATTTGGCTATTATTACTGTCTCATTTTATTTTTAACACTCAGTTCTGCTCGTTTAAAAGTTTGCTTTTAAACTTGTTTCCATGTTTGTATCCTCCCATCCCCCAACCCCACACTGAAGTAGAACTGAGTCCTGCTTGTTAAGAGTGGGGAGGGTACATGGTTGGCCTGACTCAGAGACATCTCTTCTTCCTTTTCTAGGCACTAGTTTCACTCCTACTGAGGGCAGGAAGAAAAATATTAAAACATTATTTTCTTCTCTGTTACTGTTTCAGTCTGCTCTATCTTATGCTAATGTTCTCTGCTGATAGGTTGGAGTCTTCACGAAGCTGGTGCATGTAGTTTTCTTGGAGCAACGTTCAGCATCACTCCTGCCTTCCTTGCTACTGGGCACAAGAACTCCCAGCTGAGAGGATGATCGGATGCTGAAATGCAGCCCTCACTCTGTTTCTTAAGATGGTGTCAAAAGCACACAAATGGTGTAATGTAAACAGAGATGCACCTTCCACTTTCCTATAGACCATGAGGCAGCTTTAGCATCATGAAGACTCAGTAAATCACAGGTAGTGATCAAGGAAACATGGGAAACCTATTAAGAGACTTCAAAGTATTAGCATTGGGGCAGTAGTGTCCAGGAGAATGGAGAGAAACCTAGTGACTTCTGTGAAATACATTGCTATCCACTGGAGTCCTAAGAAACTGTTGTACTCTAGGAAATAATTGCAGTGGCCAGGAAAAATCGAGTGCCAGGAGTAGTGGCACAATGCCCAAAATGATTGGACTCATTTCTCAGTACATTTGATTCCCCCCATTAAGATTTCTGTAAGTTCTTGAGGAACAATTAGTGTGAAGTCCTGTATGAATAAATGGGAACTCCCATATGAGTTGCTAAGACTTCATCTGTATCCCCAAGCAGATGAAGCAGAGGAAATTCTAATTACCTACCACCAACCATCTAAGAGCCAGATGACTAGAGATGAGCTCCTGATGCTTGCCTTCTGTCAACTGATAAGCATAAATGTTGGAAATATCAGTGAATCCAATAGAAACTGTTATAAATAACTGTTACAAATAACCATGCTTAGAACACTGTCCACCAAATCTATATTTTAGATTCATTTTATTTTTTAACAATACAATTTGATGCAAGACATAATCTTTATTTTTTTAATAGCCAAATATTTTTGGCTAATATTTTTAGGAGAAATAAGCTGCTCTCCTGGGAACTGATAATAAAAGTTATTAGCTGTTCTTTTTAAGGAATAGATTTTGTAACCAGGTAACAACATGCTTTTTAAAGTATGCTTAATTAAATACATTATACTTTGAATAAATTAAAATTCTAATAATATTCATGTTATAAATATTAATCAGAGTTCTGAAAAACAACTTAAGAAAATACACTATGCTGTCCATATTCATGCAGTAGTCCTAAGTTATAATTTAAATTTTGAATATACTGATAATTTGTAAGAACTAAAAATCCTGTACAATGACCAATTAAATCTCAAGTACTATTTACTCAACCAAATTACTAGAATAAGGCATAGTGAATAGAGATATTTTAAAGATTTTTAAAGGCCAATTCCAAATGATTTGGATGTGAATATTGTCACTGATCATGAGATGTTCAAAACTATATACACGTTTAGACACTAATGTGCTATATCTAAATCATAGAGTTGACTACAAAAATATTTCTTAAAATTTGTTTTTTATCAGAGAATATCTACATATTTAAAAACAAATAATATGCTTGTCTTACAGTAACTCTTGATCTATTGTTTCAAAACTATATTTCTTGAAGAATTCCCCTCTAGACCTGTCAATTCCTTTATTGATTCCACTTCTATGTCTAGGGTGATACTAGTGGGAACATCATCTAAAGGGATTTTGCTAGGTTCGAGGAGTGATTATTCTAAATTTCCCAAGGCAAAATAACAATCTCCATGTTGTGACAAAAAAGGAAAGCCATGTTCAAAGTCAGGAAAGCAGACCAAGAGGAAAAGCTAAAGATGAGGGTTGATGGTGAATGGTAGGATAAAACATGAAGGCAGAACAATGGCTTGGGTATAAGGTCAGGGTGAAAAGATTAGATCAGAAGCAGTTGGGACATGATACGAGGAAAGATGTTCTTTTCAAAAATGCTGGGATGCTAGTGACCATCATATTGGCCATCCTGGTAATTTAAAGGGAAAAAGCTGTGTAGAGCCAAGAGCTAGACTTTCATGATGTAAGATACACCCCATCTAGGATAAGCCTGGGTGTAGAGCTTAGACTATCTGTACTCTGGACATCGGGCAATGTTCCTTTGAGTTTACTCTTCCTTACCTTCATAATAATAATTTTTAAAGTGTCAGTTTTATGGTATGAGTCTGAAAGAGAGAACAGCCTGAAAGGAGAAATGCCGTGAAAAGCCTCTTGGTATGCTAGTAGGATAGACTCTGGGCCAGAAGTGCTAGGAGAACATTTGGATCTCTAGTGTTCTTTCCAGGTCCACATGTCTGTCACCTTCCATAAGAAGCTTTTGAGTATATTGTGGCTGCTAAAAGTCACAGCACTGTCTGATTTTTGCTCTTGCTAAGGACTAATTATTTAAATTTCCCTTGGAATAACCCAGTAACCTCTTAATAAATTCCACTGGGTTTTGGATAAGATACTTTGAGTTATTTTCTATTGATTGTAATTAAATTAAGAAAATCTCCAAAATGCTTCTATCAATCTCATTTAAGGCAGGCCTTCTACTTAGGACCATTTTTTAAATTAATTGCAATAAATATGCAATTTTGTCTCTTCTCTTCACACTGGTAAAGAAAAGCAGTTCATGAATAAACTGAGAATGATCCTAGCCATCTCAACAGTAGGTCATGACAATAAATATAACATAATAAATTTAGTACTGCAAGAAGAGTGCTTTTGAGAGCTTGTCAAAAGAAGCAAGCAAATAAACATGAGCTGGTGAGACTGTACTCTTAATACTCTGGATTTCCTGAATTTCCTTGTTTAAAAATATTCCTACTACATCAGCAGATCTCTCAGAGAGAATTTATAAGCAAGGGAATCTGTAAAGAACACATTTCAAAAAAGTTAAAGGTATTTACTTACTTAGAACTATAAATACTGTTAAAAGTTTTCTGGCTTTACCTTCAGCTGCCTATTCAATACAACCATGGGCTTCCGGTAAATGATCTGTGTATCAAATTCTCAAACAGGAGCAAACTACTTATTCTGAGTACAGCTGGAAAAAAACTTTCATTTGATAGCACTGACAGAACAGCCATTGATTTCACTGTTTGTTTGTTGTTCAAATACAGCTTGATCTATTTTTTCAGTCCTTTCTTTTCTTATATTCTTTTCAAATGACTACAGAAATAGACCCAAGAGAGGAACTTTTTGTAGCAATCCTCTACAGCTCTCTTACTTTAACTATAGAATATAGCCCAAAGACCATTAACAGCTGTGATCTACTGTATGTTGTGAATTTAACTTTTTACCAATCTATATCTAAAATATTTGCATTTTAAAAATGTATAAACTGCCTAGAGCAGACAGTATTATATAATAACATTATGAAAAGAGTCTCATGACTTTGATAATTCCTATGTTTCTTTCATTCATTGATATTTTCCACGTTTCTTGGTTTACTCTGTACTTAGTAAAGTACTTAGTATTGTACATAATACTCAGTAAACATCTGTTAATTGAAAATAACCTCAGAAAGACGTTTAGTCCATCATACCTCACACATAGAGAAAAAGTATTACAAGGTAAAACAAAATGAAAATAAAAATAATTTGTAATTTCTTTGGCTGTATTCCAGGTTCAGGTTTTACTCTATGTTTCATTGTCTTTAATCACCTCAAAATAAAGTGATTATGTTAAGACTTAAGAATCATTTTAAAAATTAAATGGTTTGCCTATAATATTAAATATTAATTCACCTAATGGTTAAATCCCAAAAAGGAAAGAATACTAAATGTGTTTTTACAGCAGTAAACTGTTTGACTGAAGTTAGAAAAATATTTCAGAACATATTTTAATATTAGAAATCACTGCTCTGTATGCTTTATGTGCTTCTGAATTTTAACAGATAATCTACATCCATTATTATCCAAGAGACACTCTTCCAATAACCAATAAAGAACACTGCTTTGTTTTGCTTCCTAAAAGACATCTATTATTTTCTCTTTTTTCATTGTCAGATGGCAAATCTATTAGGAAATAAAATACAAAATATAGTCTCTCAGCAACCCTGTTGAAATTAGACCCAATTTCCTAACACAACTCATATCCTCTTTGTTGAATAATAAACAGGACAGTTTTCCAAATGCCTATATTCCAAAGTCCACTAGGGATCAAAAGGAATATATTCTAAGGAAGGTGACAAAGGTCAGACCTAGATTTGAAAATAAAAGTTGAGATTAGTGGTCAAGGAACGAAATTCTACAGAAGAAAAACAGCATCCATTAATTAGCTTAAAACCTTGAGACATTACTTTGAAGACATTTTTTAAAAACACAAGTGGCAGTATCCATGCAGGCCCGTCAACCCAAGGCATCAGACACCGCGGTTCTGTGCTGGGAACTCTAATCCAATGTGTAAGGTGCAAGGCCTCTGCACAGGCTCCCTACTACAGCTAATTTTTGTATGACTTACCTGGACATTTTCCTCCGAAGAAATTGAAGCTCTAGGAAAATTCCTGCAGACTGATTTAGAGGATTACATTTTAAAAGGAATTAAGAAGTATACACCAAAAAGACAGAAAGAAGTGCTACTATGCATTTAGGAGAAGTGTGCTCCATGAGATGAGGGACTCATCTGTCTGGTTCTATGCTGAATTTCAAGCTCTCAACTCATACTGTGTGGCTGACGGGGTCTTGGTGCTCCAGTTGTGTGTCAGGCCTGTGCCTGTGAGGTGGGAGAGCCGAGTTCAGGACATCAGTCCACCAGAGACCTCCTGGCTCCACATAATATCAAATAGTGAAAGCTCTCCCAGAGATCTCCCTCTCAATGCTAACACCCAGCTCCACTCAAGAACCAGTAAGCTACAGTGCTGAACACCCTATAACAAACAACTAGCAAGACAGAAACATGACCCCACCCATTAGCAGAGAGGCTGCCTAAAATCATAATAAGGTCACAGACATCCCGAAACACACCACCGGATGCGGCCCTGCCCACCAGAAAGAGAAGATCCAGCCTCATCCAACAGAATACAGGCACCCGTCCCTCCACCAGGAAGCCTACAAAACCCACTGAACCAACCTCACCCACTGGGGACAGACACTAAAAACAATGGAAACTACAAACCTGCAGCCTGTGAAAAGGAGACCCCAAACACAGTAAATTAAGCAAAATGAGAAGACAGAGAAACACAAAGCAGATGAAGGAGCAAGGTAAAAACTCACCACACCAAACAACTGAAAAGGAAATAGGCAGTCTACGTGAAAAAAGAACTGAAAGTAATGATAGTAAAGATGACCCAAAATCTTGGAAATAGAATGGAGAAAAAACAAGAAACATTTAACAAGGACCTAGAAGAACTAAAGAGCAAACAAACAATGATGAACAACACAATAAAAGAAATTTAAAATTCTCCAAAAGGAATCAATAGTAGAATAACTGAGGCAGAAGAACAGAAAAGTGACCTGGAAAATAAAATACTGGAAATAACTACCACAGAGCAGAATAAAAAAAAAGAGATTGAAAAGAATTGAGGACAGTTTTACAGACCTCTGGGACAACATTAAATGCACCAACATTCGAATTACAAGGGACCCAGAAGAAGAAGAGAAAAAGAAAGGGACTGGGAAAATATTTGAAGAGATTATAGTTGAAAACTTCCCTAATATGGGAAAGGAAATAGTTAATCAAGTCCAGGAAGTGCAGAGAGTCCCAAACAGGATAAGCCCAAGGAGAAACACGCCAAGATACGTATTAATCGAAATATCAAAAATTAAATACAAAGAAAACATATTAAAAGCAGCAAGGGAAAAACAACAAATAACACACAAGGGAATCCCCATAAGGTTAACAGCTGATCTTGCAGCAGAAACTCTGCAAGCCAGAAGGGAGTGGCAGGACATATTTAAAGTTATGAAAGGGAAGAACCTACAACCAAGATTACTCTACCCCGCAAGGATCTCACTCAGATTTGATGGAGAAATTAAAACCTTTACAGACAAGCAAAAGCTAAGAGAATTCAGCACCACCAAACCAGCTTTACAACAAATGCTAAAGGAACTTCTCTAGGCAGGAAACACAAGAGAAGAAAAAGACCTACAATAACAAACCCAAAACAATTAAGGGTAATAGGAACATACATATCGATAACTACCTGAAATGTAAATGAATTAACTGTTTCAACCAAATGACATAGACTGGTTGAATGGATACAAAAACAAGACCCGTACATATGCTATCTACAAGAGACCCACTTCAGACCTAGGGACACATACAGACTGAAAGTGAGGGGATGGAAAAAGATATTCCACACAAATGGAAATCAAAAGAAAGCTGCAGTAGTAATTCTCATATCACACAAAATAGACTTTAAAATAAAGACTATTATAAGAGACAAAGAAGGACACTATATAATGATCAAGGGATCAATCCAAGAAGAAGATATAACAATTGTAAATATTTATGCACCCAACATAGGAGCACCTCAATATATAAGGCAAATGCTACAGCCATCAAAGGGGAAATTGACAGTAACAAAATAATAGCAGAGGACTTTAACACCCCACTCTCACCAATGGACAGATCAAACAAAATGAAAATAAATAAGGAAGCACAAACTTTAAATGACACATTAAACAAGATGGACTTAAGTGATATTTATAGGACATTCAATCCAAAAACAACAGAATACACCTTCTTCTCAAGTGCTCATGGAACATTCTCCAGGATGGATCATATCTTGGGGCATTAACAGACCCTTGTTAAATTTAAGAAAAATGAAATCATATCAAGCATCTTTTCTGACCACAACACTATGACTCTAGCTATCAATTACAGGGAAAAACCTGTAAAAACTACAAACACATGGAAGCTAAACAATACATTACTAAATAACCAAGAGATCACTGAAGAAATCAAAGAGGAAATCAAAAAATACCCAGAATCAAATGACAATGAAAACATGATGAAGCAAAACCTATGGGAGGAAGGAAAAGCAGTTCTAAGAGGGAAATTTATAGCAATACAATCCTACATCAAGAAACAAGAAATATCTCAAATAAACAATGTAAACTTACAGCTAAAGCAATTAGAGAAAGAAGAAAAAAAAACCAAAGAGTTAGCAGAAGGAAAGAAACCATAAAGATGAGATGAGAATTAAATGTAAAAGAAATGAAGGAAACATTAGCAAAGATCAATAAAACTAAAAGCTGGTGCTTAGAGAAGATAAACAAAATTGATAAACCATTAGCCACACTCATCAAGAAAAAAAGGGAGAAGACTCAGATCAATAGAATTAGAAATGAAGAAGGAGAACTAACAACTGACACTGAAGAAATACAAAGGATCATGAGAGATTACTGCAAGCAACTATATGCCAAAGAAACGGACAACCTGGAAGAAACGGACAAATTCTTAGAAAAGCACAACCTTCTGAGACTGAACCAGGAAGAAAGAGAAAATACAAACAGACCAATAACAAGCACTGAAATTGAAACTGTTATTAAAATTTTTCCAACAAAAACCCAGGACCAGATGTCTTCACAGGCGAATTCTATCAAACATTTAGAGAAGAACTAACACCTATCCTTCTCAAACTCTTCCAAAATACAGCAGAGGTAGGAACACTCCCAAACTCATTCTATGAGGCCACCATAAGCGTGATACCAAAACCAAAGGTGTCACAAAAAAAGAAAACTACAGGCCAATATCACTGATGAACATAGACTCAAAAATCCTCAACAAAATACTAGCAAACAGAATCCAACAGAACATTAAAAGGATCATTCACCATGAACAAGTGGAGTTTGTCCCAGGAATGCAAGGATTCTTCGATATACATAAATCAATCCATGTGATAAACCATATTAAGAAACTGAAGGAGAAAAACCATATGATCATCTCAATCGATGCAGAAAGAGCTTTTGACAAAATTCAACACTGATTTATGATAAAAACCCTCCAGAAAGTAGGCATAAAGGCAACTTACCTCAACACAATAAGGGCCATATATGACAAAACCACAGCCAACATCATTCTCAATGGTGAAAAACTGAAACCATTTCCAGTAAGATCAGGAACAAAACAAGGTTGTCCACTCTCAGCACTATTATTCAACATAGTTTTGGAAGATTAGGCACTTCAGTCAGAGAAAAAAAGGAATCCAAATTGTAAAAGAAATAAACTTGTCACTGTTTGTAGATGACATGATAACTACACACAGAGAATCCTAAAGATGCTACTAGAAAACTACTAGAGCTAATCAATGAATTTGGGAAAGTAGAAGGATAGAAAATTAATGCACAGAAATCTCCTGCATTCTTGTACACTAATGATGAAAAATCTGAAACAGAAATTAAGGAAACACTCCCATTTACCATTGCAACAAAAAGAATAAAATATCTAGGAATAAACCTACCTAAGGAGACAAAAGACTTGTATGCAGAAAACTATAAGACACTGATGAAAGAAATTAAAGATGATACAAATAGGTGGAGAAATATACCATGTTCTTGGATTGGAAGAATCAACGTTGTGAAAATGACTCTACTACCCATAGCAGTCTACAGATTCAATGCAATCCCTATCAAACTACCAAAGGCATTTTTCACAGAACGACCACAAAAAATTGCACAATTTGTATGTAAACACAGAAGACCCCGAATAGCCAAAGCAATCTTAAGAAAGAAAAATGGAGCTGGAGGAATCAGGCTCCCAGACTTCAGACTAAACTACAAAGCTACAGTAATCAAGGCACTATGGTACTGGCACAAAAGGCTACAGTAATCAAGACAGTATGGTACTGGCACAAAAACAGACATATAGGTCAATGGAACAGGATAGAAAGCCCAGAGATAAACCCACACACATATGGTCACCTTATCTCTGATAAAGGAGGCAAGAATATACAGTGGAGAAAAGACAGCCTCTTCATTAAATGGTGCCTGGAAAACTGGACAGCTTTATGTAAAAGAATGAAATTAGAACACTCCCTAACACCATACACAAAAATAAACTCAAAATGGGTTAAAGACCTACATGTAAGGCCAGACACTATCAAACTCTTAGAGGAAAACATAGGCAGAACACTCTATGACATAAATCACAGCAAGATCCAGGTATCATCTCACACCGGTCAGAACGGCCATCATCAAAAAATCTAGAAATAATAAATGCTGGAGAGGGTGTGGAGAAAAGGGAACTCTCTTGCACTGTTGATGGGAATGTAAATTGATACAGCCACTATGGAGAACAGTATGGAGGGTCCTTAAAAAACTAAAAATAGAACTACCATACAACCCAGCAATCCCACTACTGGGTATATACCCTGAGAAAACCATAATTCGAAAGGAGTGATGTTCCACAATGTTCACTGCAGCTCTATTTACAATAGCCAAGATATGGAAGCAACCTAAGTGTCCACAGACAGATGAATGGATAAAGATGTGGCACATATATACAATGGAATATTACTCAACCATAAAAAGAAACGCAATTGAGTTATTTCTAGTGAGGTGGATGGACCTAGATTTTGTCATACAGAGTGAAGTAAGTCAGAAAGAGAAAAACAAATACCGTATGTTAACACATATGTATGGAATATTAAAAAAAATGGTTCTGAAGAACCTAGGGGCAGGACAGGAATAAAGATGCAGACGTAGAGAATGGACTTGAGGACATGGGGAGGGGGAAGGGTAAGCTGGTGCGAAGTGAGAGAGAGGCATGGATATATATACATTGCCAAATGTAAAACAGATAGCTAGTGGGAAGCAGCCACATAGCACAGGGATATCAGCTCAGTGCTTTGTGACCACCTAGAGGGGTGGGATAGGGAGGTGGGAAGGAGACATAAGAGGGAGGAGATATGGGGATACATGTATATGTATAGCTGATTCACTTTGTTATAAAGCAGAAACTAACACACCATTGTAAAGCAATTATACTCCAATAAAGATGTTAAAAAAAACCAACATAGATGTATTTTTATAAAACAGAATGGCTGAAGAAATGTTAAGACAAAATATCAAGAAACAAATACAATTCACAGCAAGCAAACAAAAAACCACCATTCAAATCAAATTTATATCCTTGCATTCTTAATCACATTATTTTACAAAGTAATATTTGTACACTTAGGGGAATGCAGGGCAAGAAAAATGATAAATTTAAATTAAAAATTGAGAATTTGATCACTACCTGATAGTCATAAATTGTAGCCTATTGCATTCAGAAAGTTTATTTTAATGACCAACAGTTTTTTATTTATTTAAAATATAAGGTAACAAAGATTTTATAGCAGACATAAAAATGAATCTTTTATATACAATGACTAAGAATTAGAACAAAGGTTTTCCATAAATTCTTGCAAACATCTTTTATAACTCACTAATTTTTGCTTATATTTTTAAATGTTGATTTTAAACTCAATTAGTAGACATTACTTAAAACCTTTCTAGTATGTTCCAATATTGTCACAGGGTAAAATACCTCTTTTCTCATAATAATTCATCTGGACTTATTTATACTTTCACTTACGTAAAGTAATAGCACCAACAATCTTTAATGGGAAAA
This sequence comes from Physeter macrocephalus, assembly GCF_002837175.3. Lineage (NCBI taxonomy): Eukaryota > Metazoa > Chordata > Mammalia > Artiodactyla > Physeteridae > Physeter > Physeter macrocephalus. The sequence goes on along the minus strand of NC_041215.1, from coordinate 91,944,004 downwards.
AAATCTATTCTCCAAATATAAACCAAAGAGAGCTAAGAAATCAAATGCATTTAGATAGAAATAAACAATTGTGCATTATACTTGGCTTCTACCTCCATTTTAGATTTATTAGCCACTTGGACACAGAAATGACAGTTACTGTCTTAGTCCTATGCTGGGAAAATAGAAATCTGGTTACATTAAGTGCTATTACTTAAAAAAAAATAGTAATAAAGGATAAGATACCATGCACTAAAGCACTAGCTGTACTGCTCACTGTTCTAGTTCTCTGATGTAGAAAAGAAAAGGGAAATAAGAAAGGTAAACAATATCTTTTTATAAATTTATCAGGACTCTATTACACTTAGCTGATTGAATACTAATAATGTGCTTTGGCTTCCATTCCACTATAATAATCTCTTGTTGAAGACACCAATAATTTTTTAAATGATAAATCCAACATATTCCTTTCAAACTTTATGTTCCTAGATCTGAATACAGCATCTTATAATATTAACCACTCCTAATTCCTTGATGTCTTTTTTATTCATGTTTTCCAGGACACTACTTTTTCTTACTTTTTCCTACAGTCACAACTACCACTTTTCAGTGATATTTTCCTTTAACTCTTAATGTTACTCATGGTGGCAACCTGGCACATTTTCTCTTCTCAGTATACACACTGATGATTTCAACTGTTACGTGTTCTTTGACTTCTGTAACTCTACCCAAGAACTTGTTCTCTGGTCTAGAACAAGTATGCATGACTGTTTTCTGGATGTGTCCATATTATTGTCCCTAAATACCTCAAGCTCAATATGCCAAAAATTGAATTCATTACCTTCTCCCCCAAATCTGCTTTCTCATTATTCACCTAGATGAAATGAGCCAATTCCTTGAAAGACACAATCTGTCAAAACTCATACAAGGAGAAAAAGACTATTTCCATTAAATAAATTGAATCAATAATTAATAACCTTCCAAAATAGAAAGCACCAGGCCCAGATGGGTTTACTGGTAAATTCTACCAAACACTTAAGGAAGAGATCATGCCAATTCTCTACAATCTCTTTCAAAAGATGGAAGCAGATGAATACAGGGAATACTTCCTTACTCAATCTATGAGGCCAGCATTACCCTAACACCAAAACTATACAATGACATTACAAGAAAAAACGACTATAAATCAATATTTATTATGAACGTATCAATAGATGCAAAATCCTCAACAAAACATTAGCAAATAAAACCTAATGATGTATAAAAAGAATTATACACTATGACCAAGTTAGATTTAACCCAGGTATGCAAAGCTGGTTTAACCTTCAATATCCATCATATCAACAATCTAAGAATAAAGATCACAATATCATACCGAAAGATGCAGAAAAAGCATATGACAAAATTCAACAGCCATTCATGATAAAATTCTAAGGAAGAGAGGGGAACCTCCCTCAACTTCATAAAAAATGTCTCTATAAAACCTCCACCTAACATCATACTTAATGGTGAGAAACTAGAAGCTTTCCCACTAAGGTCAGAAACAAGGTAAAGTCTCCTCTCACCACTACTTTTCACCACTACTTTTAACATTGTACTGGAAGTCCTAGTTAATGCAATAACACAAGAAAAGGAAAGAAGAGGTACACTGACTGGGGGAAGAAATAAACTGTCTTTGTTTGAAGATGACATGAATGTCTATGTAGAAAAATCTTAAAGAACTGCCAAAAAAGAACCTTCTAAAACTAGTAAACAATTAAAGCAAGGTATCAGGATACAAGGTTATACCAACACTCCAAAAAATGAAATATTTAGGTCTAACAAAAATGTACAAATATATATGAGGAAAACCACAAAATTCTGACAGAAGAAATCAAAGAAGACTAAAGAAATGGAGACATATTCCACGTTCATGGATAGGGAGACAATATTATCAAGATATCAATTCTTCTCAATTTGATCTATAGATTGAACACAATTCCAGTCAAAATCCAAGCAAGTTATTTTGTGAATTAACAACAAACTGATTCTAAATTTTATATGGAGAGGCAAAAGACCTAGAATGGCCAACACAATACTGAAGGAGAATAACAAAGTTAGGAGATTAAAATTATGTGACTTCAAGACTTACTACAAAGTTACAGTAATACAGTATGGCATGTTGAAAGAATAGAAAGATAGATCAATGGAACATAGTAGAAAGCCCCAAAATAGACTCACACAAATGCAGTCAAGTGATCTGTGACAAAGGAGCGAAGGCCATACAATGGGGAAAGATAGTGTTTTCAACACATGATGGTAGAATAATTGGACATCTACACGCAAAAATAAAAAAGAATCTAGACATTTCACAAAATTTGATTCAAAATGGATCACAGACCTAAATGCAAAATGCAAAACTATAAAATTCCTAGAAGATAACATATGAGAAAATCTAGATGACCTTGTGTTTGGCAATGACTTTTTAGATACAATACCAAAGGCATGATCCAGAAAAAATTAATAAGCTGGACTTCATTAAAATTAAAAATTTCTGCTCTGTGAAAAGCACTGTGAAGGGAATGAAAAGACAAGCCATAGACTGGGGGAAAGTATTTGCAACAAAACACATCTGATAAAGGACTGTCATCTAAAATATACAAACTCTTAAAACTCAGCAATAAGTAAACCACCAACCTGATTTTAAAATAGGCCAAAGACCACAGCAGCCACTTTACCAGAGAAGATATACTGATGGTAAACAGACATATGAAAAGATGTGCCACGTCATCTGTCATTAGGGAAATGCAAATTAAAATAATACTAAGATACTACTACATACTTATCAGAATGGCCAAAATCCAGAACGCTGAAACTAACAAATGCTTGTAAGGATGTGGAATAATAGGAACTCTCATTCGTTGCTGGTGGGAATGCAAAATGGTACAACCATTTTACATTTTACATTTTGCATGGAAGACAGTTTGGCACTTCCTTACAAAACTAAACACACTCTAATCATACAATCATTCTCCTTGGTATTTTTCCAAATGAACTGAAAAACTTATGTTCACACCAAAATCTGTACACGTTTACAGAAGCTTTATTCATAATTGCCAAACTTCAAAGCAACCAAGATGTCCTTCAGTAGGTTAAAGGATAAACAAACTGTGGTATATCCAGACAGTGGAATATTATTCAGCACTGAAAATAAATGAGCTATCAAGCCATGAAAAGACATGGAGGAAACAAATGCATATTACTAAGTAAAAGTAGCCAATCTGAAAAGGCTACATACAGCATGATTCCAACTATATGACGTTCTGGGAAAGGCAAAGTATGGAGATCGTAAGAAATCAAAGGTTACCAGGGGTTTAGGGAGAGAGAGAGAGAGAAAAACAGGTGGAGCACAGATGATTTTTAAGGCAATGAAACTATTCTGTATGATATTGTAATGGTGGATACGTATCATTATAAATTTGTCCAAATCTATAGAATGTACACCAAGAATGAACCCTAATGTAAACTATGGACACTGCATGATAATTATGTGTCAATATAGGTTCATCAGTGATAACAAATGGGCCACTCTGGTGGGTGATATTGATAATGGGGGAGGCTACACATGTATAGGGGCAGGAGATACAAGAGAAATCACTGTACCGTCCACGCAAGTTTTTCTGTGAACCTAAAACTGCCCTACAAAAAATAAAAGGTCTATTCTTAAAAAAAAAAAATACACAGTCATCTTTCAAGATAAATTGAGCTTCCCACACTTGCAAATAAAGAATGCAAGTCAGCATATTGTAAGTCAGATGACTTGAAAACAAGTGTTGCCTTGGAGAATATATTATAGAAACATCTGTTAATATGGTATTTCTATGTCCAGGAGTGTGTGGTCTAAGTGACCTTATAATAAAAGACTTGTCAAGGTAAGCAGAAGGATGAGGGCAAGGGACTGAGAATAAAGCACAAGAAAGGAGTGGTGTTGAAGAACCCAGGCTCACTCCATGCTAGTCCACTCCCTTCCTCATCCTTCTTTTGTCTCATGAACAATTACTCTTATATCAGAAAAACCAAAGTAACAAATATTTATTGAGTGCTGTGTTTAGTGAAGTATTAAGATTGCTAAGGTTGGGGAAAGGAGCATGAAGTATAAATCAGGCCAAGGTAAAGAAGCAAGATTGACCACTATTGTTGCTCCATGTGGCATCAGATTAGGGTCCTGAAATCACTGACCAAAGGTAGAACCAGATCAGAAACTAGAAATGGAGTTGAAAGTCAAACTTCTCATCAGACTTAAGGACATTTTCTACTTAAAAACAGAAACACGAGTTAGATTGAGGCTGAGCAAGAAAACAACTTATTAGAATTATATGGTCAGAAACTGGTTATTTTGATGTCGTGATAGTTTTGAGAAAGCACGGCTGTGAATTCCTAAGATGCTCCGTTCATTAAAAGTCTAAATTAAGCTTTCAAGTCTGCAAAGTCAGGGGAAATCCCTTCATATTAAAAGAAAACTTCTACCTTGTAAATGTTATGTTTAGTGTAGAGACACCAATATAGGGCTATTTAATATGGATAAGAATTTATAGAATTATAAACATATAAATATGGAAAGAAATCAAGAGGTGGAACATGTCAAACATCACTCCCAATGCAGGAATTCTTTCAACATTTTCAACCAAAGTTTATACAGCCTCTGCCTGATATATGCAGTGACAATGAGCTCACTCCTTTTATAGAAAGCTCAATATTCATCTTTGATTATCTACAGCAACAAACATTTCCTGTGAACTTTCATTTGCCAGATACAACTCTAGGCACCAGAGATACAAGCATGTATAATAAATGTATTCCTTAAGTTGGACTCATTTCCATCTCTCTTTAACTTCCATCTACTGCTCTTTATTCTTACAGTACCACATGGAAGAAGTCCTAAGTATTCACTTTATCCAATTAACCATTCCCTCATATGACTGTTTTGCAGAATGTCCATAATCTGAATGACTCCCATTTGCTGCTCTTACTGGGTAATATCCTGGACTAAAAACAATATTTCAGATTTTGCACAAGCACTTCAGAGCAAGGAAGAGTCAATACTTTCTTGACATGGAATATGGTTACTTCTAAGAGTTACAGGGTTGTTGTGTTTTTTTTTTAATAGTTATAGAAGTTGTTAGGGACCTATTTAATGCATTCTAGAGTCAGGAACAATTAACATGATTTAATAATCATAAGACATTATCCTAATATTAAAGCAAATGTAAGGTAAAAAGTGTTTTAAAGGTTAAAAGCACTATGTAAATATATGCAGTGGTTATTATTAGATTCCATTATATAGCTTTATAATGTCATAAGGACTGGACTAGAACATGCCGAGATGACCAGGACTAGAGATGTAAATATAAGAATATTTTCCACTTTCGTGACAGCTGGGCCTATAAAAGTGTTAACAGTCTTTAACAGGAGTGAATGTTTAAAGAGTGAAAGCAAATTACATTTTTAAGATTAGTTTGCTAAGGTAAATAAATCACTGCATTTAAAAAAATGAATATGTATATAAAAAAAGCTTTGACTATAATTTCTTTCAGCTTTTGTGGATTTTGTTGTTCTGAATGACAACATAATATGTACTTTGGCATGTTATTCTTTACCCAAACATTCTGCAAGGTCCTGGACTTCAGGAAGACTTTGTAACAGAGTCCTCAATTTTAATTGCCCAGGGATTCCCCTGGAGCCCTTGAAAAATTATTGGATGGGGAAAATTTCTAAAAGTGAGAATTCTACTTCACAAGGGACAAGAAACATAATATTCTAATCAGATAGTAGAGAATCTCAACAAATGCTCATATTTCTCCCATTTGCAATTTTCCCCAAGTGTTCTGGCACTTGTTAAAAGTCAGAGTTAAGAGGCAGCAATAGGGCCAATTTGGCTGATCACATAAGAGTAGATTTTGCTAACTGCTGAGAAAGAGGGTGGTTCAACCATGAGAGTACAAAATGATATATGTTGAAAATTTGTCAATATTTTCAAAAGCCAAGGAGAAAACATGTGAAACTGGATTTCAAACATAAACAAGACTGTATACTCACAACGAGAATTAGTTCTTAATCATAAGAATGATATATTAAAACAAATATAACTACCTAAAGTATTGGTCTTCAGAGATCACATTTATCAAGAAGCTTTATTTTTTCTATGGAAATGTACCATAAAATCGATAAACAAAACCATGAGAGGACATTTTGGTTAGTAAGCAGGTAGTTCATGATGATCAAATGTAAGTGGAAAGTAGTAGTAAATAATGAAAAAAAAAGATTTAACCAATTCAAAAATCATTTATGCTTGACTTTAGGTGTGCCTTTGCTCTAGAAAATTAATAATGGCATGCCCAGAGTTCTGGAACTCCTCAGTACTTCAAACTATATAAGGCAGACACACTGAAGATCTCCACACAGACAAAAACATTCTCTTCTCATCCTGTGTTTGACACTGATCATTTATTACCTCCTTTACACTTTCTAGGGTGAGCTTAACTTTCTGGCATTCATTTAATATTACTCTAATTCTTATTCAATATTGGTAAGAATTTATAGCATTTAATTCTATAAAGATGGAGAGAAATTAAGAGATGCTCCTCTTGTTGGCCTCTCACCCCCACTTATTAAATACTTTCTCCACCACGGATTGCTCTGTGCTCAGGGGATGCTATACTCCCAAGCAACAGCAAAGTCCTGCCCCGTCCACAATGGGCTGACCTCCTAATACTTGTCACTGTGCTTTTGTTTTGTCTTGGGACCAGTGAAAAGAATAATAAGCCACTACATCCAGAATCCTCTAAAACAGGTCTGAAGAAGACATGGCTTAAGTTAACTGCAAGGAAAATGTGTACAATTAAAACATATGTTCCTTTTCCACTTTGTTAAACAATTAGCATATATCTACTGACAGGCATTTTTGTCTTTTTGCTTCCATACTCTCTGGACTAATTCTCCCTTCTGCGTGCAAATCTAAAAACAATATTTAAATTTCACTCTCTCAAATGCTGATAATGGCCTATTAAATCTAATCCAGATACTGTGTTACAGAATCTAAGGATTTCTATCAATTGACAACACATGCCTCTTCATGCCATACCCTGTTAAAATTCTAGTACATGCTCTTTGCTCCAATAAGTCAGATTTAGATAATTTAAGATCTATGACAGTTTCACTGACCAGTAGGAATGATAAGCACACACTGCAACAGATAGGAAAATAAAATTGGGTCCCTGCATGGAAAAAAAAAAAAAAAGCTTAAAGCATTCAAAAGACACAAATCTTATTATTGTTTAACTTACTCTACAGATGTGCATCAACTGCCTGCTCTGTGCCAGGTACTGATCTAGATGCTGGGGACACACAAAGAACAAGAGGCACTCTTTATTTGAGAAGAGTTTTTGTCACTTACGATAATGTTTATACAATCCTGTATCCCTGCTGAAGCTAGAGTTTCAGAAATATCTCACAAAAGAAAAAGGAGATTTAAAGGCGATACTGACTACCATATGAGGTGTACACACAATTCTACAAGTTGCTACCTTAAACAAATGTTTTAACCGAGTATTCAGTTTCCTATTATTGACAATTGCTTAAATAAGAAGATAAAAATTATGTATCCAAAATATTTCCTTCAATTTTTAATGCCCATTTTCTGTTTTTAATATATTTGCCTCACAAGTTAATTACTAGTATATAATATTAAAAACTACATATACCATATATAATCTCACATATAGAATCTAAAAATGTTGAATTCATAGAACCAGAGAGTAGAATGGTTGTTGCCAGGGACTGAGGGGAGGGGGAAATGGAGAGATGTTGGTCAAAGTGTAAAAAATTTCCATTTTAAAAGGAATAGGTTTTGGGGATCTACTGTGCAGCATAGTGAATATAATAATACTGTTTTGTAGACTTGTAATTTGCTAAGAAAGAAGATCTTAAGTGTTCTCATCACACGTGCACATACACACAAAATGGTAACTATATGAGGGGATGGATATGTTAATTAGATTGTGGAATATTCTGCAATATATATCAAATCATCACATTATACACCTTAAATATATACAATTTTTATTTGTCAATTATACCTCAATAAAGCTGGGGGAGAAAAAAAAACCCTATATGCGTCCCAAGCAAACAAAAAAAACAGTAAGTATGAAAGAATACATTGTAATTACATCTTGTTTTCTCTGGCAGAGTGAATTAGCTATGGCACCATTTCCTTTGGTAGAGATTGTCCCAAACTTCCTTTAAAAATCAGCTTTCAGGGCTTCCCTGGTGGCACAGTGGTTGAGAGTCCACCTGCCGATGCAGGGAACACAGGTTCGTGCCCCGGTCTGGGAAGATCTCACACACCGCAGAGCTGCTAGTCCCGTGAGCTAAGGCCACTGAGCCTGCGCATCCGGAGCCTGTGCTCCACAACGGGAGAGGCCACAACAGTGAGAGGCCCGCGTACCACAAATAATAATAATAATAATAATAATCGGCTATCAATATTTCATGTCAGTGATGTCTATTCAAGAAGTGAAAAAACGTGTTTCAGGCGGTGGACTCAAGATGGCGTGCTAGGAGGACGTGGAATTCACATCTCCTCACAACTAGGGCACCTACCAGGCACTGGTGGGGGACCACAGACACCTAAGGGGACAGGAGGAACCCCCAGCAACCAGCTTGCAGGATCTTGGTTCCCAAGCTGGAGGTCAGGCCCAATCTCCTGTGATGGGAGCTCTGAGTCCAAACCACTGGACTAACAGAGAACCTCAGACCCCAGGGAATATCAGTCAGAGTGAGGCCTCCCAGAGGTCTTCATCTCAGCACCAAGACCCAGCTCTATCCAACTGCCTGCAAACTCGACAACTGAAAGTTTCAACAACAATTAAGAGAGGAATACAGCACCGCCCATCAGAAAAAAGAAAAAAAATTGTTACAGGTGAAGGAGCAAGGTAAAAACCTAAAAGACCAAATAAATGAAGATGAAATAGGCAACCAACCTGAAAAAGAATTCAGAGTAATGACAGTAAAGATGATCCCAAATCTCATAAACAGAATGGAGAAAATACAAGGAACAGTTAACAAGTATCTAGAAGAACAAAGGGCAAACAGTGATAAACAACACGATGACTGAAATTAAAAGTACCCTAGAAGGAATCAATAACAGAATAACTGAAGCAGAAGAACAGATAAGTGAGCTGGAAGATAAAATGGTAGAAATAACTGCCAGGGAGGATAATAAAGAAAAAAGAATGAAAAGAATTGAAAACAGTCTCAGAGACTTCTGGGACAACATTAAACACACCAAAATTCGAATTATAGGGGTCCCAGAAGAAGAAGAGAAAAAGAAAGGGACTTGGAAAATATTTCAAGAGATTATAGTTGAAAACTTTCCTAACATGGGAAAGGAAATAGTCAATCAAGTCCAGGAAACACAGAGAGTACCATACAGGATAAACCCAAAGAGAAACATGCTGAGACACATACTAATCAAACTATCAAAACTTAAATACAAAGAAAAAATACTGAAAGCAGCAAGGGAAAAGCAACAAATAACATACAAGGGAATCCCCATAAGGTTAACAGCTGATTTTTCAGCAGAAACTCTGCAAGCAAGACGGGAATGGGAGGACATACTGAAAGTGATGAAAGGGGAAAACCTACAACCAAGATACTCTACGCAGCAAGGATATTGTTCAGATTCAACAGAGAAATTAAAACCTTTACAGACAAGCAAAAGCTAAGAAAATGCAGAATCACCAAACCAGCTTTACAACAAATGCTAAAGGCATTTCTCTAGGCAGGAAATACAAGAGAAGGAAAAGACCTACAACAAACCCAAAACAATTAAGAAAATGGTAAGAGGAACATACATATCAACAACTACCTAAAATGTAAATGGATTAAATTATCCAACCAAAAGACAGAGACTGGCTGAATGGATACAAAAACAAGACCCATACATATGCTCTCTATAAGAGACCCACTTCAGACCTAGGGACACATACAGACTGAAAGTGAGGGTATGGAAAAAGATATTCCATGCAAGTGGAAATCAAAAGAAAGCTGGAGTAGCAATTCTCATATCAGAAAAAATAGACTTTCAAATAAAGACTATTACAAGAGACAAAGAAGGACACTACATAATGATCAAGGGATCAATCCAAGAAGAAGATATAACAATTATAAATATTTACGCACCCAACACAGCAGCACCTCAATTCATAAAGCAAATTCTAACAGCCATAAAAGGGAATTCAACAGTAACACAATCATAGTAGGGACTTTAACACCCCACGTTCACCAATGGAAAGATCATCCAAAATGAAAATAAATAAGGAAACAGAAGCTTTAAATGACACATTAAACAAGATGGACTCCAGTGATATTTATAGGACATTCAATCCAAAACAACAGAACACATGTTCTTCTCAAGCGCTCATGGAACTTTCTCCAGGATAGATCATATCGTGGGTCACAAATCAAGTTTGGTAAATTTAAGAAAACTGAGATTGTATCAAGTATCTTTTCTGACCACAATGCTATGATACTAGCTATCGATTACAGGAGAAAAACTGTAAAAAATACAAACACATGGAGGTTAAACAATATGCTACTAAATAACTAAAAGATCATGGAAGAAATCAAAGAAGAAATCAGAAAATACATAAAAACAAATGATAATGAAAACACGACAACCCAAAACCTATGGGATGCAGCAAAAGCAGTTCTAAGATGGAGGTTTATAGCAATACAATCTTACCTCAAGAAACATGGAAAAATCTCAGATAAACAACCTAAATGTACACTTAAAGCAATTAGAGAAAGAAGAACAAAAAAACCCAAAGACAGAAGGAAAGAAATCATAAAGATGAGATCAGAAATAAATGAAAAAGAAATTAAAGAAATGATAGCAAAGATCAATAAAACTAAAAGCTGTTTTTTTGAGAAGATAAACAAAATTGATAAACCATTAGCCAGACTCATCAAGAAAAAAGGGGGAAAAGACTCAAATCAACAGAATTAGAAATGAAAAAGGAGAAGTAACAACTGACACCGAAGAAATACAAAGGATCATGAGAGATTACTACAAGCAACTATATGCCAAAAAAAATGGACAACCTGGAAGAAAAGGACAAATTCTTAGAAAAACACAACCTTCTGACACTGAACCAGGAAGAAACAGAAAATATATACAAACCACAGGCACTGAAATTGAAACTGTGATTAAAAATCTTCCAACAAGCAAAAACCCAGGACCAGAAGGCTTCACAGGCGAATTCTATCAAACATTTAGAAAAGAACTTACACCTATCCTTCTCAAACTCTTCCAAAGTATAGCAGAGGAAGGAACACTCCCAAACTCATTGTATGAGGCCACCATCACCCATTCTATCAAACATTTAGAGAAGAGCTAACACCTATCCTTCTCAAACTCTTCCAAAAGATAGCAGAGGGAGGAACACTCCCAAACTCATTCTATGAGGCCACCATCACCCTGATACCAAAACCAGACAAAGACGTCACAAAGAAAGAAAACTACAGGCCAATATCACTGATGAACATAGATGCAAAAATCCTCAACAAAATACTAGCAAACAGAATCCAACAGCACATTAAAAGGATCATACACCATGATCAAGTGGGGTTTATCCCAGGAATGAAAGGATTCTTCAAGATACGCAAACCAATCAATGTGATAAACCATATTAACAAATTGAAGGAGAAAAACCATATGTTCATCTCAATAGATGCAGAACAAGCTTTTGACAAAATTCAACACTGATTTATGATAAAAACCTTCCAGAAAGCGGGCATAAAGGGAAATTACCTCAACATACTAAAGGCCATATATGACAAACCCACAGCCAATATCATTCTCAATGGTGAAAAACTGAAACCATTTCCACTAAGATCAGGAACAAGACAAGGTTGCCCCCTCTCACCACTATTATTCAACATAGTTTTGGAAGTTTTAGCCACAGCAATCGGAGAAGAAAAAGAAAATAAAGGAAACCAAATCGGAAAAGAAGTAAACCTGTCACTGTTCGCAGACGACATGATATTATACATAGAGAACCCTAAAGATGCTACCAGAAAACTACTAGAGCTAATCAATGAATTTAGTAAAGTAGCAGGATACAAAATTACTGCATAGAAATCTCTTGCATTCCTATACACTAATGATGAAAAATCTGAAAGACAAATTAAGGAAACACTCCCATTTACCGCTGCAACAAAAAGAATAAAATACCCAGGAATAAACCTACTTAAGGAGATTTCATAGAACTAGAACAAAAAATTTCACAATGTATATGGAAATACAAGAGACCCTGAATAGCCAAAGCAATCTTGAGAAAGAAAAATGAAGCTGGAGGAATCAGGCTCCCTGACTTCAGACTACAAAGCTACAGTAATCAAGACAGTATGGTACTGGCACAAAAACAGAAATATAGATCAAGAACAGGATAGAAAGCCCAGAGATAAACCCAGGCACCTAAGGTCACCTTATCTTTGATAAAGGAGGCAAGAATATACAATGGAGAAAAGACAGCCTCTTCAGTAAGTTATGCTGGGAAAACTGGACTGCTACATGTAAAAGAATGAAATTAGAACACTCCCTAACACCATATATAAAAATAAACTCAAAATGGATTAAAGACCTAAATTTAAGGTCAGACACTATAAAACTCTTAGAGGAAAACTTAGGCACAACACTCTATGACATAAATCACAGCAAGATCCTTTTTGACCCACCTCCTAGAGAAACGGAAATAAAAACAAAAATAAACAAATGGGACCTAATGAAACTTAAAAGCTTTTGCACAGCAAAGGAAACCATAAACAAGACCAAAAGACAACCCTCAGAATGGGAGAAAATATTTGCAAATGAAGCAACTGACAAAGGAGTAAACTCCAAAATTTACAAGCAGCTCATGCAGCTCAATAACA
>NC_041215.1:91895702-91930946 GCF_002837175.3 Physeter macrocephalus | reverse complement strand
AAAAACAAACAAACCAATCCAAAAATGGGCAGAAGACCTAAATAGACATTTCTCCAAAGAAGACATACAGATTGCCAACAAACACATGAAAGGATGCTCAACATCACTAATCATTAGAGAACTGCAAATCAAAACTACAATGAGGTATCACCTCAGACCAGTGAAAATGGCCATCATCAAAAAATCTGCAAAAAATAAATGCTGGAGAGGGTGTGGAGAAAAAGGAACTCTCCTCCACTGTTGTTGGGAATATAAATTGATACAGCCACTAAAGCGAACAATATGGAGGTTCCTTAAAAAACTAAAAATAGAGCTACCATATGACCCAGCAATCCCACCCCTGGACATATAGCCGGGAAACCATAATTCAAAAAGAGTCATGTACCACAATGTTCACTGCAGCTCTATTTACAATAGCCAGGACATGGAAGCAACCTTAGTGTCCATCAACAGACGAATGTATAAAGAAGATGTGACACATATATACAATGGAATATTACTCAACCATACAAAGAAATGAAATTGAGTTATCTGTAGTGAGGTGGAATGACCTAGAGTCTGTCATACAGAGTGAAGTAAGTCAGAAAGAGAAAAACAAATACCATGTGCTAACACATATATGTGGAATCTATTTTAAAAAATGGTTCTGAAGAACCTAGGGGCAGGACAGGAATAAAGACGCAGATGTAGAGAATGGACTTGAGGACACGGGGAGGGGGAGGGGGAAGGGTAAGCTGGGACGAAGTGAGAGAGTGGCATGGACATATATACACTACCAAATGTAAAATAGATAGCTAGTGGGAAGCAGCCACATAGCACAGGGATATCAGGTTAGTGCTTTGTGACCACCTAGAGGGTTAGGATAGGGAGGGTGGGAGGGAGATGCAAGAGGGAGGGGATATGGGGATATATGTATACGTATAGCTGATTCACTTTGTGATACAGCAGAAACTAACACATCATTGTAAAGCAATTATACTCCAATCAAGATGGTTAAGTAAATAAATTATAGAAGTTCATAGTCACTGAAAAAAAAACTATAGACCAATATCACTTGTGAATATCAATGCAAAAGTACTAAATAAAATGTTAGCAAATAGAATTCAACATTATGTTACATAAAACTACATGACCAAGTGGGATATTCTCAAGGAATGACAGGTTGGTTGAATATTAGGAAATCCATTAAGATAACAAACCATCTAAATAGATCTAAGGAGAAAAAAAGGTATGATTTTTTCATAAATGCTGAAGAAACGAAACCTCTGAAATATTCCATAGTCCAATTTTTTCATTTTTAAAATATTTTATTGAAGTATAGTTGATTTACAATGTTGTGTTAATTTCTGCTATACAGCCAAGTAACTCAGTTATACCTATATATGTTCTTTCTCATATTCTTTTCCATTATGGAGTATCACCGGATATTGAATATAGTTACCTATGCTATACAATAAGAAGGACCTTATGGTTTATCCACCCTATATATACTAGTTTGCAGCTGCTAATCCCAAACTCCCAATCCTTCCCTCCCCCATGAAATAGTCCATAATCAATTCTTGATCTTTTAAAAAATCAATAGGAATTTACTGATGCCTTTTAACATGATAAAATGTAATCTAGTCCTAAAGTCAGCATCTTATTTAATGAGGAAACACTAAAGGCATTTCTTCTAAGATAAGGAACGTGTTAAGGATGCTATCTCGAACACTGTATTAGAGACATTGAATGCATTTAAACAAGAGAAATCAATTAGAGGAAAAGAATTGGTAAAGAAGATGGTATTATAGTTTTATAATCCTAGAAAACATAGAAAATCAATGATAAAACTACCTCAAATAAGAATTCAATACGTAGGATAAAATATTAATATACAGAAATCTATAACATTTATATATGCAAATAATCAAATTGCATAAAAGTATAAAAATTATGATAAAAAGGTTAAATATTTTAAAATAAGCAAAAGATGTACAAAACAATAAGAAAATGTATACAGCTACTAAAAGACAAAGTGTAAACCTGAACAAAAAGAAAGGTATTCACTGTTCTTGGATGGAATGAGTCAGCATCATAAAGATATCACTTATCTCTAAGCTAATTTATCAATTTTAAAATAGGAAAATACTAAAAAGGAAAATTTATGAAGGTCTCTAATTGGGTAAGGTTTTAAAACACACCAGGATGCCTCTGTAATGAAAAGAATGTGTTACTAACATGAACAGACAATCAGACCAGTGGAACAGAATAGAAAGACTCAAACATCATTGGGAGACATTTCTCCGTGGGTCTCTCACATTTCTGTATGTCTTATATCAGCTTCTATTTCAGACTATCTTTCAAGTATATTTATATAGCAAATAGCCTTGGAAGACAGAGATAGTGTCTCCCTCCAGGACAGAAAGCAGATTTGTTTCTTGACTAGTAATATAATGTCTTATAGATAAATGAATGTATTTGAATATACTGACAAACATATACTTTTGGCAGTTTGGGGACGAGTCAGTGAAAGAAACATAGAAAATGAAAGCAAACGAATATAATTATTATTTCAAGGAAAACAAAATATAATAAAGAAAATATTATTCAATATATACCTCATTTGTAAATGATATTTACAAAATCATAATTTATAAATAATAAGTACTGGTTTAAACAAATCAGTGTCTGCTTAATTTTAGCAATATGTGTGTACTATTTCGATTAAAGTCTTAAATAAAAGCAGTTTATTTATGAGAAATCTGGTACATAGGCATAACCTAAAATTATTACTCAAAAAAGCAAACATCTCCTTATAAAAGAAATTCCTCTAAGTTGACCACGAAGAATGAACTTGTTATTAAAACCAGAATCTGTAGATTTTTTGGGTGATCTTTATTCTCATATACAACTGTAATAGTATGTTAATATGATCTCTTGCAAACATTTTTACAATGTGTACTGAGTCTAAAATGTTTTTATTCATTCTAGTCATTAATTCCATTTTTAAAATTTACTATGAAGACACCATCTTAGCAATAACTGTTTTGTTATTAATAATAGCAAAAAAAATTAGAAAAATCCTCAAGGTAAAGGAATAACATAGTACCTAATTATAGCTTTCTTGATGAAATTATATGGAATTGTTTAAAAATATGACTGAAAAGATGTCAAGTTATATGGAATATGCTTGTGATATAATGCTGTTTTAGAAATTTTTATTATAACATTTCTTTACCTTGAGAATAAAAAATATATAAACAAAAAAAGGCCCTCCCCCAAAGTACCATATTTTCAATGTAACCTCTCTATGCAATAGCATCCCTCTCCTGGTAATTAAAAATATTATAAAATATAATATTATGTATAGTCAAATGAGATCTTTTATTATGTGTTAACTTTATTTCTCCTATACTTCATTGCTTAGAATAATCTCCCCTGAACTTTATCCTCTCACTACTTAAGCAAGCTTTCAGGTATAAATTTTTTTAATTATAAATTCTTTATCCTTATATGCCAGGGTGATATTTTTTTAATGTTTTTCAAATAGTACAGCACATGACATCAAAGAAGGCACTGACCAACTGTAGCCTGTGATGGCTATTAAACAGTATGACTGTACTGACCTTTACTGGCTCATTATAGTTTCAGCCTCCAGGTAGGGTAACCATACAATTCTGTTTACTCAGTACAGTCCTAGTTTATACCTGCTTTCCTAGAACAATCAACAATGTATACTTTCATTCTCAAGTGTCCTAGGTAAATGATAAATTATATTGTCTCCCTAACTTGCATATACAATGACATAAATGATTCCTTTGGAATATCAACTACCATAGCTCTACTTTCATTGAGAACTGGATGACAAATATTTCCATTTTAGCCTTCTAGCATATGCCAGGAATCAAAATTTCTATTTTCATTAACATCAGAAATATTGATGTTGCCCATACCCAAAATCATTCTACCTCTGCACAAAAGTAGAAAATTTGCACATGGGGTCTGTAAGAATCCTGGAATACTGTATTTGAAGAAGAACGTGGTTAAAGCCTTCTCTCCTGAACCAAAAGTATGAAGATATAACTTACTTGGGCAATTCTAAGGACATACATCAGTCATATAGCTTTCCTGTTAGAAGACATCTAAAGTGACTCCCAAGGAACTTTTACTTGTGAGTAGGCAAGCTTCTCTGTGAGTCCAGTAGACTGTGTGATCCATAAAATGCACTTCCAGACAGCTGAAAGTAGATGGAGTGCCCACAGAAGGCATCACAGAAGAGGCACAGTTTGAGCCAGTGTTCCAAGGGTACATGAGGTCCACAGTGATTACAGGGGAGTTTGCCAGGAGAAGCCTGGCTGCCTCCCAACAGGCCTCACAGAGTGATATTCTTTACCTGCATAGATTCACAACGGCTGAAAAATTGCCCTGCAGATTTACATGCCTAGTAACTTGATTTTGTCAGCATTCCGAAAGCAAATCCACTTCTCAAGAACAAGCTCACATTATCCAAGCTCCTGAGGTAAATAAATAAAACCAGAATGTAACTTAATTTATATTGTGAAATAATTGTTACAGGGACTAAAATACTTGAAGCTCATATGAGCAACACATTTTGTCCTTGTAGGCACAAACATGGAAAAGAAATAATAATCAGAAGGTTATTTAATAAATGTGGAATCAAAACAAAAAAGTTAGATGAATCCTAAATTTTAATGGCATTAAGCTCAGACAGCTGATGAATTCATCTTAAAATAGGAGTAAGCTTGCCAAAGGAGTCAATATACTCAAAGTCTGTTGGCTTAGTGTCCTTTTCTCCTGGACAATGCTTGGATGGAAATTGCCAAATATGCCTTCGTGAGTTTTTTTTTTTTTTTAAGGCTTCCATGACTAACCAACTTACATCAAATTGAGACATTCTTTCTTTGGATATCTTAATGCTCTATATCCAATTGCACTCATTATACAGCCAGTAAAGCCTTGCTTCTTTTGTCATTTTAAATTTTTTAATTGCATAAATTATAACGTACATGAATATTTTTAAAAGGGGAAACTCCTTCAAACCCTTTCAAAATATCACTGCCCTTCCCAGAAATGTACTCACATACATATAAACACATGTGTATTTAGGCATATAAGAAATTCTACCTTGGTTTCTTTCCTTAAAATTAAATTAAATCCTAATCCTTTCACTTATTTAGGCTAGAAGGATGTTTAATCCTGGTAACTGAGGCTCGCCCATCCCATTCCCATCCCAGGACTCTTGCCCTCTTTGGTTCCTGCTTCCACAGTCATTTTTCATGGTAGCCCCCCTCTAAGGAGGGCCACACCTTCAGAGTTCTGAAGGAGGTTAACTGTGGATTTTTACAACAATGCAATCTCATTCCACCAGGATTTTAAGTTCACTAGCTCTACCTCTTTTCACTTCCCAATACCCTCCTGATTTCCGCCACCTCCTCCCTTACCTAGCTTACATTGTATGATTCATTATTTTAACTATTCTTTGCATATCCTTGGGGTTTTCATCTCCCTTATTCTGCCTTCATACCATCTCACGTGGATGACACAAACTGTGAAAAGCCACCATTCTACCCTGCTAATTACACCTAGGTAACTGTGAAAATACCTGAAGAAAACCAGAAAATTATACTGGCCTACTTAAATTTATTACCACGAAGTCTCAAACAGCTTCTTAGTGCTGCCTGGTGACTACACTACATTTTTTTAGTCAATTCACATTTCATTCATCCAAAATAATTATTTCACCCTTTTCTTCTCTCAAAATTTCAAAACCCTATACTACTACTTTACTCTTAGCTGATCACCTTGCTTTTATTTTCACTTAGAAAAAAATAATTTCAAGGGGGAAATTTTATATCTTTCAACATTAAATCCACCAGCTTACATGTCTTTAAGCCCCAACTATTCTTTTCATCTTATTAAATGGATAAATAGCCTTTATCCCTAAGACCCAATGGTCTGCCTTTTTTTCTCCTTTCTCTTACAGTCTCAAATACTGCTTCTTGCCATCATCCTCCCTCTCTTGCATCATCGTTTTTTCCTTCCTATGGATCATTCCCATCAACAAAAAACATGCTCCACTTCTTTGCTCTCATTTTCAGGAAAAAAAAAAAAAACTCATAAGTATTATTTACATACATTATTTTCACTTTCTATCCTAGCTGCACCCCTCCACTGAAACAGCTCTGTTCAAGTTCAAAGTCTTACATATCCAACAGTGAGATCTCAGTCTTCATCCAGCTTGACTTCTTAGTATCGTTTGTAACCACTGATAATTCCCTTCTTGCAGTTCCCTCTCTCATGTGCTTTCCTAACACTGTTTCTCTAGCCAACAGTCTGCACCAGCTACTTCCTTTGTCAGACTTCTTTGCTGGATCTTCCTGCTCTTCCTAACCCCTACATATTGAAATGCTCCAGAACTTAGTCCCCAGGCCTCTTCTTTTCTCCTTTTACAATTACTTTCTGGGTGATCTCACCAAATTCCATATTTTTAAAGTCACATATGACCAGTTCTAAGTTTTTATACCTATCCCTATTTTTGCTACTAAACTCCTCCAACATACCAGGCTTGTTCCCACTTCAAGGCCTTTTGCAATCAATATTCCTTTAGCAAGAATGTTCTCTCTTCCCTTATATTGGTGTAGTTCATTCCCCCATTTCATTCAGCTTCTTAGTCTAATTTCACCTGCTCAGACAGACCTTTCCCTGACAACTCTATCATAGCAAATCCTGCCACCCTCTACAACCTTAAGGTACTGGCTTGTTTCCAAAGATGGATACAATAATTCCTCCTATGGAATCTGCCCTTTAGTGATATAGTTTTACCACTCTTCTGGTCAAGGGGTAAAAGCTATGTCCCCTCCCTATAAAACTGGACTAGCCTTGTGACTTCCTTTGACCAATAGTATGATGAAAGTGATGCTGTATGATTTCCAGGCCTAAGTCTTAGGAGCTTCTCTTTTGGCTCTCTTAGAAGCCAGTCATCATGTGAAGAATCTCAGTCTAGAATACTGAATGATGGAAGACCCCATGGAGAAGCCAATGAAGAACTGAGTTACCTTAGCCAACAGTCAGTACCAGTCCCCCTGGGGTGTGGGTGTGTGTTGCCATCTTGGGTAGTCCAGTCCCAACAGAGCTTTCTTCCTGAGTGTAGGCATGTAAATGACCACAGACACCTTAAGGGATTTTTTTCCCTGATTCTATATCATGCTTAAACTATAAACAATTAGCCACTCCGTTCACAAATAAGTAAAATAAATTTCAGAAGAGCTTTTGTGGAGGAATTGAGGACTTCTTACTTACTGGATTGTAACATGGAATATGCATTGTGTGATGTACTTTTCTTTCAGCCAAGAAAACAATGCTATCAAAGCTGTCAATCATTTCATTATCTTAGCATCAGGAAAGAGATAAATAGAAAAGATTTTGACAAATATAATAGAGAGAAAAGCAAGTATTCAAAATATAAAGTGATGGTAGATCAAATCAAAAGAATAGATTTTTTAGATTTTATTTCACATTATTTGGAATATTTACATTTTTATCAACTAAAAACCTCAAAAATAATTATTTTTTTCAAAAAACAAAGTGCTTATATGTTTACAATACCCTGCTGTGAATTTTGTCTGCTCTTAGATTTTATTTATTTATTTATTTATTTATTTTTGGCCACATTGGGTCTTCATTGCTGCACACAGGCCTTCTCTAGTTGCGGTGAACGGGGAATACTCTCCTTCGCAGTGTGCGGCATTCAGCTTCTTAGTCTAATTTCACCTGCTCAGACAGACCTTTCCCTGACAACTCTATCATAGCAAATCCTGCCACCCTCTACAACCTTAAGGTACTGGCTTGTTTCCAAAGATGGATACAATAATTCCTCCTATGGAATCTGCCCTTTAGTGATATAGTTTTACCACTCTTCTGGTCAAGGGGTAAAAGCTATGTCCCCTCCCTATAAAACTGGACTAGCCTTGTGACTTCCTTTGACCAATAGTATGATGAAAGTGATGCTGTATGATTTCCAGGCCTAAGTCTTAGGAGCTTCTCTTTTGGCTCTCTTAGAAGCCAGTCATCATGTGAAGAATCTCAGTCTAGAATACTGAATGATGGAAGACCCCATGGAGAAGCCAATGAAGAACTGAGTTACCTTAGCCAACAGTCAGTACCAGTCCCCCTGGGGTGTGGGTGTGTGTTGCCATCTTGGGTAGTCCAGTCCCAACAGAGCTTTCTTCCTGAGTGTAGGCATGTAAATGACCACAGACACCTTAAGGGATTTTTTTCCCTGATTCTATATCATGCTTAAACTATAAACAATTAGCCACTCCGTTCACAAATAAGTAAAATAAAATAATTTCAGAAGAGCTTTTGTGGAGGAATTGAGGACTTCTTACTTACTGGATTGTAACATGGAATATGCATTGTGTGATGTACTTTTCTTTCAGCCAAGAAAACAATGCTATCAAAGCTGTCAATCATTTCATTATCTTAGCATCAGGAAAGAGATAAATAGAAAAGATTTTGACAAATATAATAGAGAGAAAAGCAAGTATTCAAAATATAAAGTGATGGTAGATCAAATCAAAAGAATAGGTTTTTTAGATTTTATTTCACATTATTTGGAATATTTACATTTTTATCAACTAAAAACCTCAAAAATAATTATTTTTTTCAAAAAACAAAGTGCTTATATGTTTACAATACCCTGCTGTGAATTTTGTCTGCTCTTAGATTTTATTTATTTATTTATTTATTTATTTTTGGCCACATTGGGTCTTCATTGCTGCACACAGGCCTTCTCTAGTTGCGGTGAACGGGGAATACTCTCCTTCGCAGTGTGCGGGCTTCTCCTTGCAGCGGCTTCTCTCGTTGTGGAGCACGGGCTCTAGGCGCACGGGCTTCAGTAGTTGTGGCACGCGGGCTCAGTGTTTGTGGCTCACCGGCTCTAGAGCACAGGCTCAGTAGTTGTGGAACACGGTGATTTAAATATTTCCTTGAACCTTTTTATACCAGCATATGCTTGGAGATAAGACTCTGTCCCCCACTGCTATTTTTTTTTAGTATAAAATTTTTTCTAGCATTTTGGCTGCCCAGATTGGATTCCCCAGAAAGCATACCCTGAGACAAACTTAAGCATGCAGAATGTTTAATAAGAAGTGTTCTTGGAACCAATACTTGTGCAGAGGTAGGAAGGTCACAGCTGGATTAGACAGAGGAAGAAGTTGAGCTACAATGCAGTCCTGAGAGCCTCAACTGACTCAAATGGGAGTTCTCAAATCATAAAGAACCTTCAAAAGGTCTCATGTTGGGCCAGAATGAAAGATTATATTCATGCATCTATTTATCATTATATGTGGACCACGACAGTCATGGGCCCACTCTCATACCTCTTATGGTACAGAAACCGGTCCTCTGGACAGACATGATATTATCAGGATTCCATGCTGGTGGATCAAACACTATGTAAACATAACTTAAATAGCAGTGCCAGCTGAGATCTGACAGGTAGGAAATGAAAACCCATTCCTGAAATGTCTGTTATTATTTTCAGAGCTCATCACTGGCCTTTCCAGGAAGGAAAGATAACATTGGTATTATCTACTTGTCACCAAGTGGCCAGTTAGTGTCCTCAAGGGATGGTGCCATATCAAGGACTTAGTCTTGGCCTCTGTCACTGACAGGGTAGATATTTTGTGGCAATAGTAGGTAGACCAGTCTCAGTGTGTTGGAGCCCATGCTGCTCGATTCATACATAGCCTCCATCCTACCACCATGCCACTTCACTCATGTGCCCATTGTGGCAGCCCCAGGGTAGTTGATGACAAATTCTGGCTTATGGCCAAGTATTTTCATCTACTTTGTTCTTTAGTGCTTCTTAACTGGTAGGTGTTCTCTGATTGGCATTAACATCTGATATTAAGATTTTCAAACTTCACACCTATTCCATACATACAACCAAATGTCTCTGCCCCAGATCCTTATCTTCAATTTTCCAATCTTTTTCCTTCCAGGTTCCTGAACCTGGTCACGCCATTTGCCACTAGCCATATACACATCTATATGTATACATCTATATGAATATATACATATCTATGTATATGAGTATGTATGAGTCTATACATATCTAACCTCAGGTCACTTCTTCCACAAAAACTGGATAACCAGGTGCACCATCCAAACCTATATCCACTGAAAGGCTTTTCCCTATCCACTGTCTGTCAAGACCACCCCTCTCTGGGGCTGAAGTACAGTTGCTACCTATTTGCAGCTTACACTCATATCCTGATCCAATCTCCCTGAGGCAGGACACCTCTAAGATGGCCTCTAGTGATCTCTGTCTCCTGATAGTCACACTCTTGTGTAATCCCACCCCCCTTGAGTGTACCCTTGATTATGGGCACGAACTATTGCTTCTAGTCAATAGAAAATGACAAACGTGATGGAATGACACGACACTTCTGTGATTAGAATGTATAAAAGAG
Source organism: Physeter macrocephalus (assembly GCF_002837175.3). Taxonomy (NCBI): domain Eukaryota; kingdom Metazoa; phylum Chordata; class Mammalia; order Artiodactyla; family Physeteridae; genus Physeter; species Physeter macrocephalus. Next base: position 91,920,471 of record NC_041215.1, on the reverse strand, counting down.
TAACTTCTCTCTTGCTAGTAGACTCTGTCTTTTTCTGGCTTTGATTGAAAAAAAAAAATTGCCATGTTCAAGAAGCTCCCATGGCAAGGAATTGAGGGTAGCCCCCAGCCAACAGCCAACAAAGAACTGAGGCCTTCATTCCAACAACCGTCTAGGAATTTAGTTCCTAGACTCTAGCCCTGGACAATATTTGCAGTCTCATGAAAAACTCTGAAGGAGCAGTCTCAGCTAAACCATGCCCAGATTCCTGAGCCACACAAATTGGGAGGAAATACATGTGTGTTATTTTAAGTTTTGGGGTGATTTGTTACACAACAAAGATTAGTAGCATATAATCCATAAACTAAATAAAGGGTCTGTTTTTAAAATAAAAGTAGAAATTTTACTTTGTATACGAAAGTATAAAATATAATAGAGGACTTTCAATTATAGTCTAGAGGTGTTTCTTCTAAATTTGGTAGGAAATAGGGAACCACTGTACATTTTATTACCCTGGAAGTGGTGAGATTTTTTTCCTACTCTTTTAACACTATTAGTCGGGTTTTAACGTATCAAAAGGATAAAGGTGAGAACAGTTAGAATGGCATTATGCTTTTACAGACAAGGGAACATGAGAGTTTGAGCCAAGGTATAGCAATAAGAATGAAAAGAGAAAATATGTTCAATGGAAGAGACTGTCTCAACGCTCAACTGGTAGTATTAAATGTGGGAGATTAAGGAGGGGGAATAGTTTACCTGATTAGGCATCTATGACTGGGAAATTGCTGCCCTCTAACAGGATGAAAAGAACAGAAAGAGTTGTTGTCTTAAAATCTTAAATATTGCTTTTTTAAAAAAAGAACTAACAGTGTACAGAATTTTTTTTATTATTGTTGTTTTTGTTGTATAACCAGAAGTTTAGAGATGAGGATGTGGAGCCTAGGAGATACTGATTTGGTAGATATCAATAAAAAAAAATAGTTTAAAAAGAGAAACTAGAGAAAGAATAGATTTGGTTAAGGAAATAACTTGGAGAATTAATCCATATAAAAAGAAAAGATGAGATGTGAAAAGGGGAATAATCAAAGAGAATAAAAAGGTTGTATTGCAAGAAAGCTAAGGGAGAAGGGAGAGTCATGAAGGTGAGCTAAAAATTAGAAGGACTGAAAAAAGTTCAGTTACCCTGGAATTTACAGAAAGATTAATTTCGAAAGAGCAGTAAAGAGAGTAACTGGCTTACAAGAGGTCAGGGGTGAGAAGGTAAAAACTGGTGGCAGCAAATTTCCTTTTTTCAAAGAGTAGTTTTATGGAGTAACAGATCAAAAGGAGAACGTGGGGTGGGAGTCAGATAGGCTGAGGGAAGACGAGCTTTGAAGCCAGGAGATAGGAAGTTGCATTATCCCTTGTCAGATGGCTCCCACTTCAAAGGCATACTTACAAGAGATTGGGCTAGACCAGATTGGACTTTAGGAAAGATGTAAGCATTTAAAATAGCCCCTGTGATGAGTAAAGAGGAACATTCAGAACATCCTTAGTAGTGATGAAAATCCAGCTACATTTAAACAGCACATGTAACTCCCTTAGTTATGGCGGCAATCTACTAGATGACCACAAGCTCAAATAGCACCCCAAAATGGTAAACTTTCTGTTTTTCATTTGTCTCCTTTTGTTCATCCAAAGTCCACAAACAATTGACACATGAGAATCCTATTATTTCTGTAGTTCAGGCATATTACGTTCTTTGCCATTCTTGGCTCAGACCATGCCTCCATGCCTTTGCTTATACTGCTCTCTTTGCCTGAAGTGAGCCTGCCCCCATATTTCAGCTCAAGCATGACATAATTTATGAAGTCTCTCTGCCATCTGTTTCTTAAACACTATACAGCTGACCATATTCTCCATTACACTGTACCCTACACTTTCTTAATAAATAAAATCTGCTACAGAAATACCTTATTTTCAAATGTAATGTATTTTAGAAAATATATACTAAAGTCAAATGTGGAAAAGCCAAATAACTGACTGAAAGTGTAAAGATGGAACAAACCCAGAAAAATAATAAATGTAGGTCAAATTACCTCTCTTGTTAGATCAGTGGTTCCAATTCCCCAACAGATATCACCATGCCTGTTGCTTAACTAAAAGTCAATTAATTTATCAATTAAGGCTTTCAGCATTTTCAGGCTGGAATATCACAATACCATCTTAACCATTCTCAACAGTATCTTCTAATTTCAATGTATTTTACTCACATACCACCATTCTATAAAATGATATGAATCATGTCACTTCCCTATTAAAAACTCCATAGTCTGGTATAGAAGGTCTTTCAATGCAATTTGACTTTGAGGCCCCTCTCCCACCATCATTCCAATCAATCGATGATACTGCCATACATCCAGAGCATTTTTTCACCAATTCATGCTTTCCCATTTCCTCAGATATCCTCCATTACCCATTCAGCCTTCTGAACTTGGAAAATTGTAACTCATCATTAAGGCCTGCTACACAAGTCACCACATCAGTGAATTATTTCCTGAGACAACTTAGTTGCTCCATCCTCTGTGTCCCTTATGTTATCTTTAACTCTGAAAAAGCACTTGCATGGTACCGGTGTATTATAACTGATCTTTTTTCATAGTTTTCCCCCAATAGAATGGACATAATGTAAATGCACTTAGTAATCAATTTGAGTTCCCATTTTATTAATAAGAACAGAATAAAAGCATAAAGTTGATTATGGTGATTTTATTTAATTTGCTCAACTGAACCCCAATTATATGCCTACCTTAGAATTAAAGTCAGACTATACTGTGGCAAACCCTTTATAGAACTTAAAGTTTAGTAAGGTAAAATCATATACAAATAAAACAAAAAACCTGCATAAAATGACAAATTGTTTTTAAATGTTGAGAAAAAGCATAATGGGACTTAAACTAGTTTAGATAAATCATAGAAAGCCTCTCTGAGTAGTTGACATTTATGCTAAGAACTCATGGGGAGAAAACCTATTTTTTAAGTTATGAAAGGAATTGGATAGAACCTTCCAAGCAGAAGTAGCAACATATACACACTCCTAAGGCAGAATAAAGCTTGGCATACAGGAGAGAGAACAAATATGGTTAAAGTTGGGAATATTTGAGGAGATGAAGGAATGGAGAGGTAGCCAAAAGCTATATAATTAAAGAATTTGTCCACCAAAGTAAGACATTTTGATTTTTCTCCAGACATATTAGGAAGATATTAAAAACTTTCAACCTGGAAATTGATACATTCTAATTTACACTTTAAAGAATTTCTCCTGCTAGCCTTTGGAGAATACATTGGAGGTGGCAAGAACAGAAACAGGGAAAATAAGGAGAATATTGTGGATGCCCAGGTGAAAGATGATTAATTTGGACCAGAGTCATAGAAATTGAACAGTAGAGACATAGGAATATTTGAGGTGTGCTTTCTAGAGGATGAAGAGGTTTTGATAATGGAATGGATGGGGGTTTAAAGGAGAGAAAAGTGTTAAGTTAGATCCCATACCATTAATCATTGTTCCCATTAAGCTTTATGTAGGACCTGTGCCTGTGGCTTACCTACAAGCTGTGCCAATAGACAAAGAAAAGAAATGTGAATGTCAGGAAAAATTGTCAGTGTATGTAGGCAACACTTTTCTTGAAATGAGGGGGAAAATAGTCCCACATCTATCTCCCTCCATGCAAATCTCAATTTTGTAGTTAGGCAAACTTGAACTATAATTCTGCCTATGCCTTTACACGACATAAGACTTAGCTAGTCAAGTTATTTAACTTCTGTTACTCAAATTCCTCAGTCTGAAAACCAAGTGCAAACTTCCTATGTGCAAGGGTGTTGTCAAATTTAAAGGAGACAATATATATACATGAAGAACATAATGCAGTACCTTGCATATGGTAAGTACTTATGTTTATAACTCTTTTCAGTTGTAGGTGTTTCTTTAAAAAGTTTTGCATCATTATGTATTCATGTACTATGACTCTCATCTCCCCCAGCAATGCCACTACTCCCTGATAATAAAGCCAGTACCTGCTCAGAAAAATCCTGTAGTCAGTCTATCATTATAAGTCTCAAAAAGCTAAAAGACATTGTGACAACTGCTTCCAAAAATGATTTTACATTTTAAAGGCACAACAGACTGTCAAGATATACTGGCAGGGCTTCCCTGGTGGCGCAGTGGTTGAGAGTCCGCCTGCCGGTGCAGGGGACACGGGCTTGTGACCCGGTCCGGGAGGATTCCACAGTCCGTGGAGCGGCTGGGCCCGTGAGCCATGGCCGCCGAGCCTGTGCGTCCGGAGCCTGTGCTCCGCAGCGGGACAGGCCACAACAGTGAGGCCCGCGTACCACAGAAAAAATAATAAAATAAAATAAAAGATATACTGGCATATTTTTCCATTGTACTGGTTATTAAACATGTCACAGGAAGTACAAATTGCCTTGGCAATTTTTCAAATATTTCAATAAAATATCTTAAAAGAAGATTGTTTCAGTTCCTTCTCAGATATATTCATTTATTTTCTCTCTGTATATGAAACTGTCAGGTTACAAATATTCCCATTGTACTTATATTTTTGGTACAGTATTCATTCTTTGGAACTGGTAGAGGCCTGAAAGAAAATCAATCTATTCTAGCGCAAAGCACATAGTCCTAGCATCTGTCACAAAGGTAAAATAGCAAAGATGACAGCATACAATAGTGGGGATAGAACATTTTAGAATCTTTCATTGCTCATAAAATCTTGAATAGAATTACACAAAACTGTCACACTTCCATATAACGCCTTAAAAATATTTATGCTTTAGGATATCTGAGGTGTCAGAGTAAAATCAGAAGAATGATTACCATTGTGATCAAAAGAAATGATAAGCACAGAGTAGCTTCCCACTTTTCTCTTTTGCAAAAAGCAATTCTTGATTTAGAGAAATCAAAAGGTAACTGAGATCTCAGGATCAAGATGGTGGAGGAGGAGGACACTGAGCTCAACTCTCCAAACGAACGCATCAAAACTATACCTACATATAGACTAACTTTTGCTGAAAACTAGCAAAAGGGCTCTTCGACAACCAAGGCTGTAAATAAAGATTCATATGGAGTCTGGTAGGAAGGGAGGAGAAGCGATTTAGTCAGTATCTGCACCCCTAGCAGGGAACCCAGAGGAGAAAGGGGATATGACAGTCTCGGGCATCCTCCCTGGGGAGCAAGGGGTTCATGGCACATATTAGACACCTCAGCCCTGGTGTCTGACACTGGGAAGACGAGTCCCCTTAGCTGGTTTGAAAACCAGCGGGGCTTACCAGAGGACTGTAATAAATTGAGACTCCACTCTTGAAGAGGATGTGCACAGACTTGCAAACAGACCGTGCACCTGCTCCAGCACCTCTTGCTCCAACACTGCTCCCCACTGAAGTGAAGGGAACAGAGCCAGCTCTGGCCCCAGCGCTGCCTCTGACCACAGCAGAGACCGCCATTTCCTGCACAAACATCCGTGTGCATACTTGGTAGGGAATAAAACCAGTTCAGTACTGTGGCCCCAACCCCTCTGGCTGGACTCAGCCTCTAACCAGGGATATACACTAGGGGGAAAAAGTGAAACCAGCACAGAAGTGCAGCCCCAAGCCCTTAGACCCCATCCATGCCCCTAACCAAAGCAAAGACTGCCATCACAACATGATGAAACCCAGCTCCCTCAGGGTTCCTGCTCCAGCCCCTTGGGCCATAACCTGACCCCCATGGGGAGGTGACTGCCATTGAACATAAAGTCCCAGCTTACAGCTGATAATTTACATGATGAAAAGTTCAAAGCAATGGTAATATGATTGATAACTGAACTTGGGAAAAGAATGGATGACCACAGTGAGAATTTCAATGAAGAACTAGAAAATATAAAAAAGAACCAGTCAGGCCACATGTGAAAGAATGAAATTCCAACATTCTCTAACACCAGATACAAAAACAAACTCAAAATTGAAAAGACCTAAATGTAAGACCAGAAACCATAAAACTCCTAGAAGAAAACTTAGGTGGAACACTATTTGACATAAACTGTAGCAATATTTTTTTAATCAATCTCCTAAAGCAAAGGAAATAAAAGCAAAAATAAATAAATGGGACCTAATTAAACTTAAAAGTTTGCACAACAAAGGAAACCATAGACAAAATGAGAAAACCTTCTAAATGGGAGAAAATATTTGCGATGATATGATTGATAAGGAGTCAATATTCAAAATGTATAAACAGCTCATACAACTCAACATCAAAAAACAATCTGATTATAAAATGGACAGAAGACTTTAATAGACAATTTTCCAAAGAAGACATATGAATGGTAAACAGAAACATGAAAAGATGCTCAACATCATTAATCATCAGGGAAATGCAAATCAAAACCACAATGAGATATCACCTCACACCTGTTGGAATAACTATCACCAACAAGAACACAAATAACAAATGTAGGCGAGGATGTGGACAAAAGGGAGCCCTTGTACCCTGTAGTAGGGCTCCCTTTTGTCCACATCCTCACCAACATTTGTTATTCCACCTGTAGGTGGAATTACGAATTGGTGTAGCCACTGTGGAAAACAGTATGGCGGTTTCTCAAAAAACTAAAAATAGAGCTACCATACGACCTAGCAATTTCACTCCTGGGTATACATCCAAAAAATATGAAAACACTAATTTGAAAAGATACATGCACCCCAATGTTCATAGCAGGATTATTTACAATTGCCAAGATATGGAAGCAACTTAAGTGTCCACAGACAGATGAAGTGATAAAGAAGATGTGGAATATATACACAATGGACTACTACTCAGCCATTAAAAAAAAATGAACTTTGCCATTTACAGTAACGTGGATGGACTTGGAGGATATTATGTTTAGTGAAATCAGTCAGAAAAAGACATCTATTATATGTTTTCACTTATATGTGGAATCAAAAAATAAAATGAATGAATGTAACAATATAGAAATAGACTCACAGATACAGAGAACAAACCCAGTGGTTACCAGTGGGGAGAGAGGTGGGATGAGGGACAAGATAGGGGAAGGGGATTAAGAAGTACAAACTAATAAGGGGTACAAACTAATAGGTATAAAATCAATGTGATACAAGGAGGTAATATACAGCACAGCAAATGTAGTCAATATTTTATAATAACTTTAAATGGAGTATAATCTATAAAAATATCAAATCACTATGTTGTACACCTAAAACTAATATTGTAAATCAACTCTAATTCAAAAAAAGGTAACTGAAAGGGCTTCCCTGGTGGCGCAGTGGTTGAGAGTCCGCCTGTCGATGCAGGGGATGAGGGTTCGTGCCCCGGTCCGGGAGGATCCCACATGCCGCGGAGCGGCTGGGCCCGTGAGCCATGGCCACTGGGCCCGCGCATCCAGAGCCTGTGCTCCTTAATGGGAGAGGCCACAACAGTGAGACGCCCGCGTACCGCAAAAAAAAAAAAAAAAAAAAAAAGGTAACTGAAAAAGATAGGATATGATAAAATGATTAGATTCAGTTTCCAGTAAGTGTCCAGGTGTCAATTCCCAGGATAAGGTGAACAATGTCCTGCCTTGATTGTCTGCCTTCCTCATTAACGGTACTTAGCTGGGCTATATGTGATTTGCACTGCTATCCCAGACAGCTTCCTAGTGAGGGTGTTTACACCGGAACTAGCCGCCACCTCAGTCCAAATGAAGAGAGGTCCAAGGCAGTGAACTTCACCCATACATGTAATAATCATATTCTCAGTCAAATAGCAGTCTTTGTCAAACTTATATATGGAACACTGTATCCCTGATTCCTATTCCAGAGCTCAGATTACTAGACTGTGTGGTTGTCTTCAGAAATGTTCAATTTAAAATTATACTACCGTGGAGAAAGAAAACTGACAGTTTCCAGGCATTTGTGAATTTCAAACTCACTACTTTGGATCTAATATCGTTAACCAAATAACTCATACATAAACTATTGTTAATCTAAAATTTGATTCTTGTATGTGACCCTAATGACATTTAAACAATGACACCTTTTCAAATAAGCATTATATGTATGGCAATCCCTAGCTTTCACTATTATAAAAGTGATTCTGTGTATTAATAATATTCCAAAATTTATTTGGGTCAATCAAGGTCAAGTCCCCATTATAACGGGCTGTAATTTCCTCATCTGTAAAATTAGATGATCAGATTACATGATCTCTAACGTCTCATCCACCTTAAAAATTTATAAGTTTTATTTCCACGAATGGAGGTGAAGGAATCTAATCTCTATCTCTGACCTCAGCACTGAATTACCCTGTGTTTTTTTGTCTCTTTTTCTCCCCAGGGGGCTTAGCTTTAAAAAAAAATGTACATTGATATGCAATATGCCTACAGCAACAAAAGGTGAAAATTATCAGAGGCTTAGTTGCTCAGCAGTATTTCAATTCATAGAGACTCCAAAATAAAGAGCCACTTGTATACTCAATGGAATTAAACCCATTTAATGACAATCAAAAACATACACATACAAATTGGCACATTTGCCTCCATGAAATCTCAGTATTCGAAGAATTACACATATTGTTTTAAACTTGGCTCAGGAATGGTGATGTGAGATATCCTTAGAGGAAATCTATTAATATGAACATATTCTTAATACACCAAAGACTGTGACTGATCGCTTTCAGATTGCAGCTGGCCTTCTGCCACAGGTTAGTCTAGAAATAAAGCAAACAGGATAGAAAGAAATCTAAGAAGGCTACGGCAAGAAAGCATTTTTTTCCCTTAGTGCCTGAGATTCTTGAGAAAGCAAATAAACTTTTATTGTTTTCTGATTCAATTATTACAAAAATAATTTGGAAAACACTTAATTATTCATACAAATAGAAGCACTGGCAGTTTATATTCTGTGATAACTCTAGCTGCCCCATTTTGTTTCCAGGTTCTTACACAAATCTCATCTAAGCTTTAACAAGTGTCAGAATTCACCTCAGTTTAAACGCTTCTGTCTGCCTTTGCTCCCTTTAAAGTGTAGATACTTATAAATATGACAAGAACACATGGAAGAGTCGAAGAGGTTAAGGATAAAATAGCAGCAATGTCATCCATTCCTACCTGGTCTCAGAGAGACCTCACTTCAGAGCACCTAGCTCCTTCCCCAGCACAGCACCTGGCAAAATTAAGGTGCTCAACATATATTTCATTAATACCTGAGAGCAAACCCAGCTTATGCAGTGCGTGAAGCAGTAGGGACACATGTAATATATTAACAACCAGTGGGAATCACGTGCCATAAGCAGCCTGGATACTAGCCTACAGATTTTTCTCTCCCAGACCTACTGTTTGCCCAAGACTTAGAACTAGTTTTCCCTCTAAACTTCTAACTATATGACCTCTTTTGACACTGGAATCCTGCATTGAATGTCAGCCTATTTTGACTGATATTCCAATATTTTGCTTTATTCCTGCCAGTTGCAGTACCTCCAGGGCCTGGTTCTCCTTTCATATAGCTTTAGCCACTGGCTGTGCACTCTCCAGGATCTACAAGCTTGACCACAGTAATAGGATATTGAATGGGACTGTTTCTGTCTCAGTTTCTACTGAGGTCCAGGGCAGTAGGTATCAAGTACTTTAATATTGCCATGTGAAATATGAGAGCACCTATGCAGGACTGCAAAACAGCTGTCTGTGAATCAGTTTTAACTAACCTTAGATTTCACTCATCTCTGGATTTTAAAGGGAGTGGGAGAGGCACATACACGAGAAAACAGAAAGAGGATTTCTTTGGAGACCATTGCTAGTGAGCTGGAGGAGGCATGTGGGGACACATGGAGATTTTGCCCCTGGTCCCAAATCGAGTGAACGGAGCTTCAAAGAGACCATTTCTCGAGAAGTCTGACATAATCCCCTGGAGTCTGAGAACATGCAATCTGATTTCCACCTCAAGCCTGATTGTGTAAGCAGTAGAAGCCTGCCAAAACAGCCTGTGGTGGCAAAGCAGAGAACTAGTTAGGGAAGCTACTGACCATCTCACAGTGGGAAAAAGACAAGATTTCCCAGGGACAAGGCATGGGCCACCTGAGACACAGAGGTAGCCTGTAGAAGTTTTGAATGATGTCCAAGAGGGCTTTCTGCGAGGATCAAGATAATCTCATCCAGGGAGGCTGAAAGTATACAGCCAGGTGCAGAAGCTGTGTGGGAATAACAACTGGACAGATGAAAGAGAATTACTACTCAAGTGGAGAGAGCCTCAGAAAAATAATAGAGTAGTTCACTAAATACCCAGAGAAGAATTACTTCGAACAATAGGAAAGGTCACAGAAAATCAACATAAGATGCTACCTGAGCTCACATAAGACCTTTCTTCCCTCTTACTCCTCCTCCCTTTGGCCTACCAAAGATCTCACCCAGGGGTAGAGGAATTACTATGGGATAGAAGAAATTTTTTTAAAAATGACAGCAAAAGTTAAAATCGGTTTCTAATTCCACCATGTTATTTCACATATCAATTATTCCATTAATAAGTATTACCTACCCTTCCAAGTTTTGTGGGGACCATATCTTACTCCCTAGATCAGAGCCAATTAAATTTGCATTTGTTTGGATATTTTAACTTAACAGCTTTTCTAGTGGGGCAGCCCTATATTCTGGTTAACTTCCCCCAAACTTTGTACTCCATTACTCCTCGTTTCCATTGAGGTATCAGCATGTCTTATAACTGAACCAAGAGAGAAACTGAAGAAACAAACTGGTGTTGTGTATTTTCTAGAGATTGATAATTAGAGCTATACTCAGGTAGTCATTTCAGAAGATACAGCCTCTTTGCTTTTTTGTTTTGTTTTGTTTTTGCTTGCCGCCCTTTTTTTTTTTTTTTTTTTTTTTTTTTGCGGTACGCGGGCCTCTCACTGTTGTGGCCTCTCCCGTTGCGGAGCACAGGCTCCGGACGCGCAGGCCCAGCGGCCATGGCTCACGGGCCTAGCCGCTCCGCGGCATGTGGGATCCTCCCGGACCGGGTCACGAGCCCGTGTCCCCTGCACCGGCAGGCGGACTCTCAACCACTGCGCCACCAGGGAAGCCCTGCTGCCCTTTTTAATGAGTATTCTCTCCTTTTTAAAATACTTTTCAGTAAAATGGGCTAGGGGTAAAAGAAGAAAATATTGTCAGGGTTGTGTTGCTTGCTTGTTTTTTCATATCAGTAGCTGACATCCTAAATAAAACATAAATCTAATGATATGCAGCTATAACAAATTACAACAAATTTGGTAGTTTAAAACAACACAAATGTATTACCTTACGGTTCTGTAGATCAGAAGTCTGATGCAGGTCTTTTCTTCTGGAGATCCTAAGGAAATGCATTTCCATGCTTTTTCCAGATTCTAGAAACCACCAGAATTCCTTAGCTCATGGCCCCACTCCATCTTCAAAGGTAGCAGTGCCCTGGACAGTCAATTCTTTCTCAAATGACACCACTCTAACGCTATTTTGTTTTACCTCCTCCTGCCTCTTTGAAGGACGCTTGTGATTACATTGGGCCCACCTGGAGAATCTGAGCATGCGCAGTTTTAAAGTAAACTGATTGGCTGCTAAGACCTCTTTGCCTGGTAACAACTTATTCACAGGTTCTGGGCATTAAGCCATTTTTCTGCCTACTCCACCACCATGGCCACCACCACCATCACCCACACATACACACAGACGATATTGTTTCTCTGTTTAATGAAATAAGCATGGTAAATGTCCTTAGAATGCCAGATAATGCTTCAGCATGTGAGAAATGTACCCTCTGACTTCCCTTTATTAATCGGCATGAATACCATTGGTCTAGATAAACACTCTGAATTTTTTTAACCTTCTCGAATGACAAGTTTCATTGTATTTATTCATATTCACTGGATAAAGTAAAAACAACCTTTATTTATTCTAACACTAATCCCTACAAATGAAATCAATATGCTTCAACAAGGAAATCAAGTTTGTTCCTTCTCTAGTTCCTTCTCCTTTGTCTGATTTTCATGGAAAATCTATATTTGGCAGTAGACTTGAACTCAACATATTTGTACAAGTTGGTGTTTGGATGGAGTTTTCAGCGAAAAATTTAAAAGATGGTTGGAGAAAGACTAGGTTCACTAGTAAATTAGAGTGAAAAACAAAATCAGGTGTTGCATTTTGAGGTTAATGGTATGGTAAGAGGCTCTCAAGGCTGAAGAGAAGGGTTGAGTTCTTGGTGTTTTTGTTTTTTCTACTTTTTTTCTTCCTTTATCTTAAGTAGAATTCCCTAGAAGTAGGGCCTGAGACGGGAATCCAAGCACACATGATTTATTTTGAAAGTTCTTTTTAGGAAAAACGTACATGAGACAGAGGGAAGGATAGGGAAGGAGAAAGAGCCGGCAAGCATGTGACTTCAGATAGAGGCTAGCCTGGACTGTAAGTTGCATGGATAGAGTTAACTCACCTGGAAACAAGAAGGCTGAGCTTCTGTACCTTGTATCACTCAGTCATTAGCTGCTTCAGGGATGCGAAGTCATGTAACGTCTCAAGTATTAGCAGTTAAGGATCAGGTCAGCGAAGGACAGATCTCCAGAGTTAGTTCAACACTTGCACAGCTGGAGGACAGCTTCCTGATTAAGTAAAAAGGATTTGGGGGCTTCCCTTCCCTGGTGGCGCAGTGGTTGCGCGTCTGCCTGCCGATGCAGGGGAACCGCGTTCGCGCCCCGGTCTGGGGGGGATCCCACGTGCCGCGAGTGGCTGGGCCCGTGGGCCATGGCCGCTGAGCCTGCGCGCCCGGAGCCTGTGCTCCGCAACGGGAGAGGCCACGGCAGGGGGAGGCCCGCATACCACAAAAAAAAAAAAAAAAAAAAAAAGGATCTGGGAGGAATAGCAACAGCATCTCCTCCATCCTTCCTTCCTTTTTCCTACACACTCTCCTTACTTTCTTCCTTCCTTCCTCTATTCCCTTTAAATCTTGCTTTCTTCCACATTGCTATATTTTCAAAAATTCAGGTCTTATTGGAATTATTCACCCATAATCTGTAAGCAATGGAAAATGTAGTGTTTCTGCTTAAGCTGATTCACATGATTTCTGACATCTGCACAAAACCCTAATTAGTACGATTACTACAAAACAATTGGATTCACATTGTAAATACATTTTAAAAAATTTTTTTCTTCCAGTTTTTAGGATATAATTGACATAGAGCACTGTATAAGTTTAAGGTATACAGCATAATGATTTGATTTACATACATCACGAAATGATTAGCACAATAACTTTAGTGAACATCCATCATCTCATACAGATACAAAATTAAATAGAAAAAAAATTTTTCTCTGTGATAAGAACTATTAGGATTTCCTCTTTCAACAACTTTCATATGTAACATACAGCAGTGTTAATTTTATTTATCCTTGCACATTATAATCCTATATTTATCTTATGCTTCTTATTTATCTTATAACTGGAAGTTTGTAACTTTTGGCTGCCTTTGTCCAATTCCCTCTCTCCCTACTCCCCAGTCCCCACCCTCCACCTCTAGTAACCACAAATCTGATCTCTTTTTCTATGACTTTTTTTGTTTCTGAAGTATAATTTACCTACAATACTATGTTAGTTCCTGTTACAAGTCATAGTTATTTGATATTTCTATACATTTCAAAGTGATCACTATGATAAGGCTAGTTATGATGTCACCTTACAAAGATATAGTTATTAACTATATTCCCCACACTGTACATTTCATACCCATGACTCATTTATTTTGCAACTGGAAGTTTGTACCTCTTAACCTCCCTCACCTATTTCTTTCCTTCTCCCCACCCCCTGGCAAACCCCTGTTTGTTCTATGTACCTATAACTCTGTTTCTGTTTTGCTATGTTTGTTCATTTGTTTTTTAGATTCCACATATAAGTGAAATCATACAGTATTTGTCTTTCTCTGACTTATTTCACTTAGCATAATACCCTCTAGGTTCATCCATGTTGTCACAAATGGCAAGATTTCATTCTTCTTTTATGGCTGAATAAGATAACACATCTTCTTTATCTATTCATTTATTGATGGGCATTTAGGTTGCTTCCATATCTTGGCTATTGTGAATAATGCTGCAGTGAACATAGGGGTGAATATATCTTTTCTAAACAATGTTCTTCTTTTCTTTGGATAAATACCCAGGAATAAAATTGCTGGGTCATATGGTAGTCTCATATTTAATTTTTTGAGGAATATCCATACTGTTTTCCATAGTGGCCGCAGTGATTTACATTCCCACCAACAGTGCATGAGGATTCCCTTTTCACACATTCAATACATATTTTTTAAAAATTAGAATCAGATCTGAGTAACATAAGCATAATCCTCTGAAATGTAGCCTGTCCAACTATGATTTCTGCCCAATCTGCTACATTCTAGAAATCTATGAAATGCTACCACAAATTTGTTTCTTTAGCTCAAACCATAGTAACAGATTGACAGATCATTGATGACATAATTGCCTGAGAATTGCAGTAGTGACATGTTAGAAATATTTCTACTAAATGGTGCACATATCTAAGTTGACTATGGGATATCATCAAAGTTTGAGCACTTTCTTTAGCTAACCCAAAAATTGAGCCAAAGCACCCTTAAATTTGTTGGACAATGAATTTAGAACATAATTTACTTACATTTTATAATGGAAAAAACCCAAATTGGAAATCAAGGACATCTGGAAGATCTATAACAACTTATTAAATCTTCTTTCATCTTTCATTTCCTCATTTGTAAATGATTTAACAAAATTACCTAAAGGTTGCCTTCCAGAATTAAAATTCTGTGATTAAATGTCTATTTATAATTTGAAATAGTGTACAGAGTAATACTTGGAGTTATGACATCATTCTTTGGCTGCATGATTCTTCGGCTGTTTCCATTCTGAAATAAAAGGATAATGTAAAACAAATGGGCCATTTTCCTTTCAATGGGGCTAAGAAATCTCATGAAAAAATATTGAGTTTCTGTAATCACTACATCAAACTGTCACAATATATAAAGTATGGGAAAAGTTATTTAGAGATTCTCATAACTGGTCACTTATTTTCTTTTACTGACATAAAAATAATTCATAATAATAATTATAATTCTATGTAGCTCACATTTCTTAACCAACGTTGCAGATATTTTTTTCTCATAAAAATTCTTGGATTTTTTAATCCACATTTTACATGCATATTGGGGAATAAGGGACCAAAGTCAGATAGTGTATCAGTAGTGAAATCAAGATTGGAAACTATAATTCCAGATTCCTGGGATCTTCACACTATAGCACACCCTTTCATCACCAGTCGTAGTCTGGCCTCATGTAATACATAGATTTCATTGGCATCACACAATTAATCCAAGTATTATTATGTTGACATTCAATTAAAAATTAAAAGTTTTACAAATATTTTTATCATTCATAAGTCAACTATATTGTCACTAGTGAACTATAAATATATGGCCATGTTATCATCCATAGAGCTGGATGGGAAATATTGTCAAGTAATCTAAGTTCTGAAATACCTTGCATTCATCTTTTGATATACTCAACTCTACCTCCCATCCAGTGCCCTCTTGCTGACCTTTGATAATCACTGGACTCTCTTCAATCTATCCTCCCATCACCCATTTGATTAAAAGTGAAAAACAAGAAGAATCATGCAGATGTTCAATCCTTACTGTGACTAAAAAGCATGAGCCCAAATGACCTTTCCTATTAATGCTAAGATTATCAAATTAAATCAGGGCCACGGTACATTTAACTTTTTCATTTTGCTTTATATACCTGAATCGAATTCAATATCATTGTAAACAATTTTTTCTTGTTAAAAAAAATACCTTTCACTTAATCATCTGATAAATATTGTTAAATTAAACAAGGAGGCCATTAGACTGAGGCGGCTCTAATACCTGAGTGACCTGCATAAGCAAACCAAAGTCTTAAGCCTATAAATGCCTCAAGGTTAAGAAATCAAAACCCAAGGGCTACCAAGCACAAACAGCCAACAAAGGTTTTCCAACTAAGGCAAACACTTACGCCATAGCGGTTCAAATAATTTCCCTGTTTTGCTTCCACCTTTTCTCTACAAAAGTCTCTCCCTCAGCTACTGTGGGTGGAGCCCTCCTATAACCACTTCCAGTTTGGGGCTGCCCAATTTGAATTGATTTTTGCTCAGATAAACTCTTAAAATTTTCAATATGCCTCAGTTTACCTTTTAACAGTTTGAACATTAGTGCTACAACCATATACTCAGTGGGTGTGTAGTAAGTCAGGACAATGAACAGGAGTGGGGAAAGTGGATCTATGTGACAATTTCTGGTATCTACAGTGAATCATTATCCTTATAATCCACCTCTTCAACAGACACATTCTAGTTCCTGGAACATGCTCTGTAGATTTGTATTTAGGTTCCCCTTTTTGTAAAGCATATAAGTTAGCAAAAGTTTCATTGCCTCTCGATGGTTTTGACTGAGTCCAATGTCTATCCTCAACCTATCACTGTGGCCAGGAAAATGCAATGCACTGATTGTTTGGGGGTCAGGTCTTGTGCCTCACTCCTGAGACATGGTGGAGCCCAACCCAGCTTAAGGAGAGAAGAGGTAGATTCCCAAATAAGAACTGGTACTCTTTGCCAAAACGATAGGCCATAGTGGCAGGGAGCATCAAGTTTCTAGTACTGTAGCACTTCCTCAGCTTTTATTTACCTTCTCCCAATATTTTTTTTTTTTTTTTTTTTTTGCGGTACGCGGGCCTCTCACTGTCGTGGCCTCTCCCGTTGCGGAGCACAGGCTCCGGACGCACAGGCTCAGCGGACATGGCTCACGGGCCCAGCCGCTCCGCGGCATGTGGGATCTTCCCGGACCGGGGCATGAACCTGTGTGCCCTGCATCGGCAGGCGGACTCTCAACCACTGCGCCACCAGGGAAGCCCTCCTTCTCCCAATTTTTATATAAACATTCTAAACTGTCAAAAAAGTTTATTCTAATCATCCTGTAATTTCTATTCAAATACCAACCTTGAGAATCATTTCCTGTTTCTGTCAGAATTCTTCCCTCCCTTAACGATTTGTCTTTCTACTAGTATGTTATTTAATTGAACATTGCATATATTGTTTGCTTAACTTCTGACAGCTTTGGTGACCTGGTTTTCAAGTAGATGATTCTACAACTACATTGTCTTATTTCCAGTATGTGCCTCCAATAGTGCTTCACACATCTTAACAGGCACTTGCTAAAATGAAATCTCCTATGAAGTACCAAGAAATATATCCAGGGAATAGTTTTTTAACTAAGCCCATCCTATGAGACATGTTGAATAAATCACACATTAAAATGTGAAAGAGCATTTCAGTCAGTGTTAATAAATAGTCAAGAGTAAGACTCATTGAATTTAGGACACTTAGATTCAGTAGTGTCAAAAGAGAAGAGAGTACAGTTTAGACGAATGTCCCAGGGCTACAGCAGAGTTTTGCCCAACTCCAGCAGATATCACAGCATCAGAGGTGTTTTGAATGGCAGTGCCTGGATTTGTGTGGTACATGACATGCCTGACCACACACAGAAACCCTGAATTTCTACCTTCAGACTTGGTCACTTTAAGGTAAAAAACACACAACATTTTTATCGGAGGAAAAAAGCTCATAAAAACCTAGGTTAAGAGAAAAGGTGTCTAAGGTTTTAAAAAGATATTTGATTTAATGTTTTTAATAAAAGACTGCTGCTAAGCATGAGGGGAACACACGTTCTGAGTTATGTTTTCAGCTAAGGTGATAGACATGAATCTCTCCTTTTCTCTTCAGTCCCTTGACCTTTGGTAATTATTTACAATGAAGCAGAATGAGCTAGATTGTAGTTACAGACATAGAGAATAATGACCCTCCTCAAAGCGAGCTCACAAACATAACTTTAACTACATTAACAGTAGTTCTCCAACTTTTTTTTCATCTTTCAAGGACCCACTTGAGAAAGAAACTCATTTACACAGCTTGCATGGATTTATGAGTACAGACAGCTCAAGACCAACTGCTGTGAACATTGGTTCTCAACCTAGTGTGGTTCCCCCCACACCTAAGTAGGAGATGGGCGGTGCTTACTGACATCAAATAAGTAGAGGCCAGGGATGCTGCCAAACATCCTACAATGCACAAGACAGCCCTCTACACTAAAGACTTATTGAGCCAAAAAGCCAAAAATGTCAGTAGTGCACAGGTTGAGAAACTGCTTTAGAGACAAAATTACTCGTATCCTTTGTCTTCCACAGATTGCTGTTACTGGAAAACACTTGAAACAGTTCCAAGGAGTCGTGACAATAGATATGGTCTCACAGAGGCCTTTGAACTGACCACCTAATGCATTCTTAAAATGTTACAATAATGAGAACTCTAATTTAATCTTTATATAGAAATGTGGTAAAAAAATCTATATGATAGAATATTATGCAGTTATTAAACATAATTTTTTAGGATGATTTTAAGTGGCATGTAAAAATACCCATCACCTGATAACTAGAAAGAATCAGTATTTTTTACAGTATGTTACAACCTTACTATATGTATTTGGTGATACAGGCAAATTCATGGGTAATGTATATGCATGCAAGTATAAATAAAAATACATACTGAAAGTCTATTAGTGATATAATTTACAGGTAATTTTAATTTACTTCTTTATACTTTTCAGATTTTTAAAATAACTACAATAAGTAGGACTTTATTAAAGGGAAAATATTATTTAAAATTGAGAAGAAACTGTTTAATGTATGCTTCTGAAGCTTTTCAAAGGTTCTGTAAAGGCATGTTTGGCTATTGCTATCACAGAAATGGCATCAATCATGGTGAAAACAAGTTAAAGCAAAATTTTAAAAATATTTTGAAACGAATTACTTTATTTGCAAAAAGGTCAATATTAGCATTAAAATTGGAAAACACAAAATGCAAACAATTTATGGATAAAAAATGAGAAACATCTGCTTTATTCATTCTCCATCATTCCCAGGAACATTTAAATGAAGGAAGTAAGATTATAAGGTAGCATTTGAGAAAATAAAACCAACCAATAATGTTGAATATATGTAAAATCTCCTTTGGCTTTTAGGGCACCAAGTTTCAACTTCTTACCTAATTAGAAGTTATTTTCCTACTGCTCCACATAGCACAGAAGAGAGCGTTATTTAATACACACACACACACACACACACACACACACACACACGTAAAGGCTTTTGTAGCTAATTGTGCACACAAATGGAATCAGAAAAATGCCTGATAAGCCTTTGACTCCGGGCAGAGTCAGGAGTGATTTATCTAGTTTAATCGACTTATACTGAGTTCTACCCTACTTTAATCCTAGAGAAATATTTCTTAAATAACACCTGCATAGAATGCAGATTTCTAAGCCTCCTCAGAAACGCAGCTTTAAAAGGCCTGGACCTGAGGCTTAGGAACCTGTATGGTTAACATATACCCACAGGTGGTTCAGAACCCAAGGGACACCCCTCCCAGCCTCAGCTCTCTGCAGAACTGTCTTCCTGAATCTCTTTCCTCCCCACTGCCCCCCACCCCAGCTCTGAGTTCCATTAGGCACTTCCTAAAAATATTCCTCCTTCTCTAATGTAAGAACTACAGGGAGTGCGCTATGGACCTTTCTCTTTTGCCAGGTACTGCAACTAGATAAGGGACAGGATAAGGAGAGAGAAGAAAACTTCCTATCCTAAAGATGTAGAAGAGAAGGAGACAAAACCACTCTGTGGTCTGCTTGGATTGTTAAATCCAAGTGACAATCCAAGTGACAAATCTTTGTACAGAAAAGATCAATCTAACCTACTGCTAGCAAATATTTTAAATCTTAACATGCTGAGAGACTCACTGTCTTCTATGCTAGGCTAAGGAATTATTAGAAAAGTTTTCTTCTGAAATTTTAAACATTATAGGTATCAGTCTTCAGAAAGTGATGGAAACCCCCAAAACGTGTCCATCTGAAGAGGATTCCTGTTCTTTTTTAATACAAATACAGGAAATAAAGGTTTAAACAAATTCCAGATTTAACTTGATTGTATCTTCTTTCTCTCTCCCCCAACCAAGAAGATTCTCAACTTGTGAGGTATATCCCCCAAAAGAAGTGGGTGGAATGAAGTAGAGTGGTTTGTAAGATTTTCATAGTAATCAAAAGAGAGTATGTGTTATAGGATGAATATTTGTGCACCCTAAAATTCATGAGTTGAAATCCTAATCCCTAAGGTGATGGTATTCGGATGCCGGCCTTGGGGAAATGGTAGGTTATGAGTATGAAAGCCCTCATGAATAAGGTTAGTTCCTTTATAAAAGAGAACCCAGAGAGCTCCCTTGCCCCTCCCAACATGTGAAGACCCAGCAAAAAGACAACTCTCTATGAGCCAGGAGGTGGGCCCTCATCAGAACTCAACCATACTGGCAACCTGATCTTAGACTTCCAGCCTCCAGAACTGTGAGAAATAGATTTCTGTTGTTTATAAGCCACCCAGTCTATGGTATTTGGTTATAGCAACCCAAACTAAGACATCAAAAGAAGGTATGGTTCAACCAGTTTGAAAAACTCTCCTTGAAAGACAACAACTTGGACTGAAAAATGGAAGTAATTGGTTAAGTGATTAATCAAAAGCACCAAAACTTTCATTCAGAAGATCCCAAAGTTAAAAAAACAGATTGGATTCAAAGTATATTCATTTCCCCACTTCATGTCCTCATGTAAATTGCTTCATCCATTTTACTGTCTCATGTAAACAGAAGTGTAATAACCTTTGCAACTGGAATATTTTTGTATTCCTTATAAGACTAAACACAGTGGTGATTAACTGGAGGCTTTTTGACTATAAAACAAGGAAATACAAAATAAACACAAATTTTTAAAAAACAAAACAAACTTAAGCAATCTCTGACTCCTAGTCTCTTCCCAAAATGGATCAGAATATTTATGCCAAACCTTGAAAATTCCCCTCCGGAAAAAAAAACACTCAGAGCCACAAACTGTCTAAAACCAGGAGCTGTCCATTATGGCAAGACAGATACCTAGGGAACTGGGCCCAATATGACCCCCAAAACAGCAAACATCCTGAGTTGGAGACACAGATCTCATACTTTTGACAAGAGCAAAAAATGTCTAAAAATTTTAATTTGTAGTTATACTGGAAAACATTAGGGGTAGGAGGTGGGTTGTGAATGAGAATAAAATTGTTTTTAGTGTCCCTTAATTGCCTCACATTTAAATATACTGTATTAATCAGCGTTCTCCAGAGAAACACAACCAGTAGGATGTGTATATAATATAAAGAGAGAGAGATATGTCTGTAAGAATTGGCTCACATGATTGAGGAGGATGGAAAGTCCAAACTCTGCAGGACAGGCTGTCAGGTTGGGGACCCAGAGAAAAGCTGATGTTGCAGCTAAGACTGAGGCAGCCTGGCGGCAGAATTTCTTCTTCCTCAAGGCATCATCTTTTCTCCCTTATGGCCTTAAACTGATTGGATGAGGCCCACCCATATAATGGAGGGTAATCTGCTTTACTCAAAGCCTACTAATTTCAGTGTTAATCTCATCTGAAAAATACCATCACAGTAACATCTAGACTGGTATGTTGTCAAGTATCTGGGTACTGTGGCCTAGCCAAGTTGACACATAAAATTAACTATCACCTATACTAATATTATATTCACATTTTGTGATCCTAATGATTTGACTAACATTAGGGGAAGTAATTAATATTTTGAATACCCATTTAAATTGTTTAACAAACAATCATGTCTTATAAATTTAACTCAAAATTTGGAAATGGTTAAAGTTTCATTTCAATACGAAAGTATTTTACAGTGCCACATGCTTAACAAAGCAGCGATTATGGTCTATCTGGTTCAGTGAAGTTTCAAGCTATTAACAGGTCTCTGCACTAAGAAAATAATTTTAAATTATTAAAATATTAGATGACTACTATGAAAAATATTTATTTCAAGCTCAATTGCTGACCTTAGGCTGATAGTCACTAAACTTCTGAAATTTAAAATCCTCCTACTATGTGATCTGATTTAGTGGCTGCAAACTTGGCTTCACATTGTATTCACATCAGATACTGAGGCCTGGGTCTCACCCCCAGAGGTTCTGATTTAATTGATCTGGTATGCGCGCTGGGAATTGGGATTTTTCAAAGCTCCACAGACTAAGCTAATACGCAACCAGAATTGAGAACCACTACATGCATTATAGTTTATCAATCCAACCTAAGTGTGCATAGCCAATTATTAGTACAAGTTTATAGCAGTGTCTTAGCAAAGAAAAGAGAGTAGAAATACTTATCCATTCTACATTTAGTGTATAGATAACACAGATAAAAGTGTTTTTTTAATTTTCTAGATAATTTGTTCCAATTATTCAAATATATATTTTGAAGATACTAGACACATTCATATTCATAAATAAAATTAGTCTGTGGTTTTCCTTTTTTTGCTTTATTTCTCAGAGCTTGGTATTAAAATAATATATTAGGAGATTTCCTTTTAAATTATTTATTTATCTAGTTAGTTTATGTGGAAAAATGAAAATGTAAACATATAGGAAAAAAGTCTTGGGGGATAAAAAATATAAGCCAGTATGCGTAGGTTAAAGTATATAAACTTTAAAATGTTCTGCCAAGAAATAATGATAAATTTTAAGAAAATTTCTGAATTTGCTGAAGAGGGAGAAATTATTCTGGGGGAGAGGGGCATCTGGGAAGGGTGGGAGAGGCTGATTGAAAGACACTACTTCCAAGATCAGAGAACTGCTGGAGCAAACACCTGGAGAAGAGTATTCCTGGCAAGACAAAGGCCAGGAGGAGGGACAGAGCCTGCCATGTTCCAGGAATAATGGGGAGGTGGAAGGCTGGAGTTGGGTGAGTGAGGGGAGATGAAGGTGTGGAGCCTGGATCCTCCAAGCCCTAACCCACCGCTGTCACCGCCTTCTCCAGGTCAACACAAATCAGACCTACTCGTGGGAAAATGTCCAGATGCTGCCGGTGGAGAACAAGTGTGACACGGAGGATGAGCAGATGTTGTTGGAACGCAACTGGCCTACCATCTTGGTGAGTGCCCAGTGAGGCTGGGGCTGGAATCCAGACAATTCACACATTCTACAAACTGCCTTGATCCAAGAACGTTTGAGGTGGATATTAATAGATGCATAGGAGTTTACAATGCAGGAAGTTACCGATTCATTCTGACAACCTCATTGCCCAGCCTCATGCTGGTTGCTGGGCCCCTGAGAGGGGTAGAGGAAGGGACCTGGGCTGAGGGATAGTGGGGTAGAGCTTTGTGGAGCACAGGGAAGGACCTGGGTTTGGGGAATCCCTGGAGAGAACCAGGCTCTGCTTGGCAAAGTAAAACTTTGGCAGGGGGGTGGGTATTGGAACTGGTGCTTGAAGAAAGGGTGATCTTTCAGGCAGAGAAAACAGCTTGGGCAAAGGCCAAAAGTGGGAAAGATCCTGTGTGTTTTGGAAAATAATTTTACATGGCTGGAACATGAGGGTCACTTGGAGGAAATGTGCAAGTCCTGGACCACATGCTGAGGAGCTGAAACTCTTTTGAGGGCAATGGGGAGCCACAGAGGATTGTGAGCAGGAGAGCATATGGATGGATCTGAGCGTCAGAACTAGTGCACGGGGGTGGGCTGAATGGTGGATTCCAGGAAGAATTTCCTCTTACATTTTTGCTTTGGAGTAACTTAAAGAATATCAGATTTTTATATGCTTAGAAGGTTTCATAGAGTTTGTGACTTTGTAGATGTGTATGTAATTTTTTTTATTGTGTTAAACTGTTAGTCTTTAACCACTTACTAAATTTCTTAATGGCACTTGACCTCTTTAGGTTTTTATTTCTCTTCTGGGGTCCTTTTTACAATTTATATTTTTCTAAAATAAAATCATGTCTTCCATCTCAATTTTCAAATGTATTGACATAGATCTGCTGGTTATTAAACTAGTGTCTCTCAGCTTGAAATCCACCAATCTATTCCCTGCAACGTGATACTGTAACTAGGATAGGCCAAACCCATTTCCCCTGTGCTGGCCAGCTCCCTGCAGGGCTGTGCCAATAAGGAGAGTTTCCTGGAGGGAAACTGCAAAGCTGGAGGAGACAATGGAAAAATGTCTCTTCTTTTCTTCCTGTTCCTGTCAGCATCACTTCTGCAATAGTTTTTTACCATAACAACAACAGTCAGTTCCAGTTTGCACTTATTCCAAATCTCCCAAACCAGGCTCAGTGTACCCCTTCAGACATACCAACACCAGTCTACTAGCACGCCAACTCAGATTTCTGGGTCTCCCTTGATGGGCCCTTCTTCTTCAAGCTTCTACATTTTACTAACCTCAGTTCTTCCCTTTGCCCCGCCATCCTCAGGGTGGTAATTTTTTCCTGTGTTTAATACCTCTATGATACTTCAATGACCTCTTTTCAATTCCAGTTCTCCAATATCTCATTTACAATTCTTTCTATTAAATTTTCTCTGTTAAAATAATTGTGGTTCTGTCTCCTGACTGGAAAACTACTCAGACTTATTCTCTTATAATTCTTTTCATTTCTTCAATATCTATGAATAAATTACTATTGTCATTCTAGAGGCTTTTTTTTTTTTTTAATTTTTTTATTTTTTTGCGGTACGCGGGCCTCTCACTGTTGTGGCCTCTCCCGTTGCGGAGCACAGGCTCTGGACGCGCAGGCTCAGCGGCCATGGCTCACGGGCCCAGCCGCTCCGCGGCATATGGGATCCTCCC
>NC_041215.1:91875305-91890479 GCF_002837175.3 Physeter macrocephalus | reverse complement strand
CCAGCCGCTCCGCGGCATATGGGATCTTCCCGTACCGGGGCATGAACCCGTGTCCCCTGCATCGGCAGGCGGATTCTCAACCACCAGGGAAGCCCTCTAGAGGCATTTTTTCCTTTCATTTTTTCCATTTTTATTGTTTTTTTTAATAAGACTGTATTTTTTTATTTTACATATATAATTTTACATGAATAAATGGAATAATATAATGCATGTGAAGTTTTGGAGTACAATCTCTTCATTTTCATTTTGCTCACCCTTATTCACTACCCCTCCTACTCTCTTTCACCCACAGCAGGCTTTCCCAATTCCCACCCATACCTCACATGGGCAAGGACCCAAATTAACTATCTCATATATATCTGTAATGTTTTCCATGTCCATATAATTATACACAAATATTCAGCTGTGTAACTCAGTTTTTTTTAATTGTTATATAAAATTAAGATAGTTACAATTTTATTTTTCAACATTCCTTTTTCAGTGGAAATTAACTTTGTTTCTAGTTTTTTCCCACTCCCCCTCCTACTCTCTTTGATAATTCCCTCATATTTAAATACCCTTGCAGTCCTCAATAAATATTCTTATTCATTATATATTTTGGGAGACACTGCTAGAGCTATTTATAAATAAATTAGGGAGAGTTCCAGATTTTTCTAGGGTTATAACTAGTTTAAATAATATTGCAATTCTTTATTCCTTGAAAATTAGTAGAACCATCTGGTCCTCATTCCATTTCCAATAGTAGATTAAGCAATCCTTCAATCCTGTCAACATTAATTGATTCATTCAAGATTTTCAATTCTTCTTTATTCCTTTGTTAGTTTATATCTTGCTAGTAAACAATTAATTTCATGATTTTTAAATTAGTTCCCATAGATTTATATTGTGCTGTCTTAAGATCTCTTTAATAACTGTGGCTATGTAACTTTTCTCATTTATTCTGCCTCATTTTTTCTTAGAATTTCTAAGAGATTTGTCTACTTTATTGACCTCTTCAAAGAACAAACTTTTGAATTGACTTATTCTTTCTACTTTATTTTCTTTGTTTTTTATTTCATTCATTTCTACTTTTACCTTTATTGACAACTTCCTTCTATTTTTCTTTGGATGTGTGTGTGTGTTTCTAATTTAAGTGAGTTTCTTTGCTGGGCTTTAATAGGAAGAATTTTTTTCTTCCTTGTTTGCTAGATCATATATGATTTCTCAATTGATTTCCTTTTTTTAATCAAAGGATTATTTAGGAAAATAATTATTAACTTTCAGGTGGTTAATATTGCAATGACATTTTACTTATTTCTAACTTTATGTGAATATGATCAGAAAATTGCTTAGTAAAACTTTCCATACTTTCAAATGCATTTTTTGTAGCCAATATATGATTAATTTTAACCAATTCATAGAAAAATGAAAAAAGTCATAATATCTAGGGGCTTAAGGATCTTATATATTTACTAAGCCAGGTTTTTAAAATAATTTAATTAAATTTCCTTGCTTATTTTTGTCTAGTAGTCATGTCTAATTCTCAAAAAGACTGAAATAAAATTCTCCTAATATAATTATGTTTTCTAAACTTATCCTTGTATTCCTAAATATATTCATTTTTATCTTTAGCTACTATTTAGGGGTTTTCTAGCTTTACTCTTACATTTATCATAAACTGCATCTTTCATCTTTACCCTTACTTACTGCTTTTATAGATAAATTATACCCTTTCTCATATTCATACAGCCATTCTATTTTTTTTTTTTTTTTTTTCCAGTACGCAGGCCTCTCACTGTTGTGGCCTTTCCCGTTGCGGAGCACAGGCTCTGGACGCGCAGGCTCAGTGGCCATGGCTCACTGGCCCAGCCGCTCCACGGCATGTGGGATCCTTCCAGACCGGGGCATGAACCCGTGTCTCCTGCATCGGCAGGCAGACTCCCAACCACTGCACCACCAGGGAAGCCCCATACAGCCATTCTTGATTTACTTGTCCTATGTGTGCCTGCCATCTCTTTGCTCTTCCCCTTAGCACTTATTTTTTTTCTTTGAATGTCATATGTCAGTTTTCGTTTCTGAGCCAATCTATTTTCCAATGAGTGAATTCAATTCATTCATATATAGCATAATGACTAATATCAATATATGTGTTTTATTCCTTCCATCAAACTTTGTCTTATTTTTTATTGTGTTCTTGTTTTCCTTTTCCTTAATTTTGCTGATTTAACTAAATATTTCATTTTATTTATCTACATATTTCATTTTGTTTGTTTTGTTCTTTTTAAATGCCATTTAATTAGATTACTATACTTTTATCAGTTCCCTTCCTTTCTTTCTCCTAGTATCATAATTAGAAGCATATTTTTGTACTACTATTTGAAAGGAAAAAAAAAACTACGTATTGAAAGGAAAAAAACTACCTATTTTCTCCACAACCAAACTTTTTTTCCATAACTTCCTACTGCTACACCTCAATAATATGGAACTCTTAGAAAACATTTTTTTAACCCTTTTCATTGCTATTTTTTTCTGGATTAGTATAGTATTCCCTGCAGCTTGTCCCCTCCATTTCAAGGATCTTTATTTTGCCTTATATTACTTATTCCCAATCCATAAAATTCAGTGTAACTATGTACATATATATACTTTTAAATTCATTATTTAACACTTGTTTCCTCTGTTCATCCCCTTCACCCAGGATGGGAAGGATGTTTCGATTTACTTGTTTAATTAGAGCTATTCTCATGTGAGCAGGTTGCCGCACATGATTTGTATGGGTGATGCACAGCCCGAATATTTTTATATTCTCAAATATCTTTTTTTCCAGTTTTATTGAGATATCATTGACATACAATACTGTAAAAGTTTAAGGCATAAAGTATAATAACTTGACATGCATGTATTGCAAAATGATTGCCACAGTAAGTTGACATCCATCACCTCATATAGTAACACACCAAAAAAACTTTTCCTTGTGATGAGAACTTTTAGAATTTACTCTTTAAGCAAGTTTCAAATATACTACACAGCAGTGTTAACTACTGTCATCATGTTGTACATGACATCCCCAGTACTTATTTATCTTATACCTGTAAGTTTATACCTTTTGACCACCTTCACCTATTTTCCCCACCCCTCACCCCCTGCCTCTGACAACCACAAATCTGATCTCTTTTTCTTGAGTTTGTTTTTTTTTTTAAGATTCTACAATATTGTGATTTATAATAAGAAATGTATATGTTTGGTCTTTAACCCTGTTTCTGGCACTGAGCTCTTAAAACCCTTGGAATTTCCTAAGTAATGAGAGCAAAAAAAAAGATGTCTTTTGTTCCGTTAATGAGGTGGCTTTGGCCCACCCAGAAAGATGGGGGTTGATCCCAGGAGAGCCAAACTTGTGGTTAGAGGGTTGGAAATTTCAGTCCCACTCCCAGACTTCCAGGGAGGAGAGAGGGTCTGGAGGTTGAATTGAATTGATCACTGAAGGCCAATGATTTAATCAATCACGTCTACACAATGAAGCCTCTGTAAAAGTCCAACAGGACTGGGTTCAGAGAGCTTCTGGGTGAGTAAAGGTTTTTATCATGAATGGATGTTGAATTTTGTCAAATGCTTTTTCTGCCTCTATTGAGATGATCATATAAATTTTATTCTATTAATGTGATATATCACATTTATTAATTTGTGTAAGTTGAACCATCTTTGCATCCCAGGAATGAATCCCACTTGATTGTGGTGCATGATCATTTTAAGTGCTGCTGAATTTGGTGTGTTAGTCTTTTTTGAGAATTTTTGCATCATGATTTTCTTCAATTCATCTACAGAATAATTTGCTTCAAAAAACTGCTTTAAAAAAAAGTTCTAGAGAGTCTTTTTTCTTCTGTACTTGAATCATATTAAAGCTTTTGCTTGTTTGTTTATTACTCGAATTGTTTTCTGTCATCTCCAGCAATTCTATTTCTCTGGATGCCTGGTTTTTAATCTCAGCCATTGGAGGTTTCTTTCCACTATTTGAGCTTCTCCTCAGTGTCTTAGGGGCAGACTGACATGCCTTGGGGTCCATGTTGGTCTTAGCCCAAGTCTTAGGCTGGCTCTGACTGTCAGACCTCTCCCATGGCCCAAAGCTCCCATGCAGTCTGCTGCTAGCCATCTCCAGATGTTCTGAAGGAGAAGATGGATTAATCCTCAGGGTAGAAGAAACATACGAAATGCTCGTATGAAGTTACCATTTCTACTCATTGAATCTCTTTTTGAATTTGTTTTATTTTATTAGATTAACTAACAATTCATCCATTGTTTGTTTTTCAAATAAACAGCTCTTAAATATGTTTATTACTTGCCTTCTTTGCTTCTAATTTCTCCTATTATCTTTATTGGTTCTCTCCTTCTGCTCTCCTTGTTTTATTGTCTTTTTAAATACTCTTCAATTGAAGGATTTATTTTCATTTCTTCTTGTTTATACTGCAATCATGATTCTATGATTTGGGGAGAGAGACAAACTTCAATCTTTCTAACTAACTTACTTTAGTTGATCTCATAGATCATAATATATCATTTTTCTTAATTTTTAAGTTTTAGATATTTTTGCTATTTTGATAGAATGTTTTTATTATCTATTTTCTGGGCTTTTTCTAAGTCTATTATTAATTTTAATGTTACTGTAATGAGGTTAATGAATTGTGCTTTACTATTATTAATTTGCTTATTCTACTGAGATTTGTATTGTGGTCCAAAATTTGATCAAATTTTGATATGTCCTGGGGACATTAGAGGAATACTGCATCAGGCAGAAATGGGTTGTGGCTAATACCCTGCCATGCTCAGTTATTGCCTTGCAGCAGTCTGGGGATAGCTTGGCCTCAGATTCACAGGGGTGGTAGCTCAAGACTGTCAGTCAATTATGCTCCCACAGCAGCTTCTCACGTATGCGATCTGAATGGCACATCTCCATGACCACCATACACCACCAAAGCTTAATTGAAATATAAATTTTAACACCATACCGTTAGACATTTTAAGATGCAAAATGTCTCTGAATAAGGGTAAAAATATCAGCAATAAATAAGTTTATTTTGTTCCTTCCCTATAAAGTTTTTGTACCCACCCCTTTACAGACATAGGTGATTTTTGCATTAAGTTGGACATGAACTTGGGAGATTATTCTTCGGTTGAACCTTATAAACTCTTTGTTAAAGCCTCTCTCGGGTATAAGGCATATTCAGAGTAGAACATTACCTGACCTTCAAGTGTACAGGAACAGTTAAAGAAGAGTTGATTGCTAAAGAAGAATCACAGGACCCAAAATGGCAATACGTTCAAGTCTACTGTAAAGGACACAATACAACAACAGCATAAAGCACAGATATGCATCACAGCCAAAGGCTATCACCAAAGCCTGTTCCAAAGGCTACTTGGAACAATGTATCCAGGCAGGCCAGGCAGGGGCTCCAATTGTTCTTCCTCTAAGGGCCATAGCAGAAGTCTTTTTGTTCTCAGATCAGGTAATACCAATATGTACATGGAACACCTCCAAACCAGGGAGCCCAAAGGGTGTCTCATCCTGGGTTCCATATATTCTGCTGATCATGTAAGCACATTCTTGCTACATAACCAGCCATAATAGCAGAGATTTATAGGGGTCTCACTGAGGCCAGATGCAGTTATTAATAAATAATGCTGACACACTGGTACAATTCTTCTCAGACCCATGGTTACAAAGCAACACTCAAATAAATATTTTCCAATTCTACAATCATTAAAGACCATGTTTTGGAAAAACATTTAACTATTTGAGGAAAAGGTTCACAGTTATGAAAATACACAAGAAAATCACTGTAGCTATAGAATTT
The DNA here is from genome assembly GCF_002837175.3 of Physeter macrocephalus. Lineage (NCBI taxonomy): Eukaryota > Metazoa > Chordata > Mammalia > Artiodactyla > Physeteridae > Physeter > Physeter macrocephalus. The sequence continues at coordinate 91,884,654 of NC_041215.1, read as the reverse complement.
TTAAATGACATTATTGACTCAGGAATAATTAAAAAGTTGAGGAAAGAATTGCTTCTCACCATGTACACTGAAAAAAATTAAGAACTAAGAAGATCTGGCCCTTGCCTCCACAGAAATACCTTGGCTTGCCAGCCTGTTCTATTTTATTTTTCACTGCTAGTCCACCAATCTGGCCTATACGGTATGGAAGAAATATATGCTGACAAGAGTGAGAATGAAAGGTTTCTGTTCTCCTAGGAAAAGACTGTTCTTTTTTTTTTTTTTTTGCGGTACGGGGGCCTCTCACTGTCGTGGCCTCTCCTATTGCGGAGCACAGGCTCCGGACGCGCAGGCCCAGCGGCCATGGCCCACGGGCCCAGCCGCTCCGCGGCACGTGGGATCATCCCGGACCGGGGCACGAACCCGTGCCCCCTGCATCGGCAGGCGGACCCTCAACCACTGCGCCACCAGGGAAGCCCAAGACTGTTCTTTTGCCATAGAAACAAGTAGGCATTGATCAAAGTGATTAATAACAGCTTCACACCACTGCACATGCCTCTATGCTTTGTACAGAGAGACTGTGTCCTACAGGCACAGCTCCCTCATGATTAGCAAGGAATAAAATCAGCTTTCTTTTTAAGATCCTGAGTCGCAGCCTCTTCCTTCAACAGGTGGCTCCTGTTACGTATATTAGAAGAGAGAAGAGTGGGTTAGCAAGGGAAGGAAGGAAGGAAGGAAGGACGGGAGGGAGGGAGGGAGGGAGGAAGGAAGGAGAAAGAAAGAGAGAGAAAGAGAGAGAAAGAAAGAGAGAGAAAGAGAGAGAAAGAAAGAAAGAAAGAAAGAAAAAGAAAGAAGGAAAATAGGACTTTAAAGTAAAAAGTAGTGAGAAGTGTTAAGGAAATTAACTACCTTACAGGCAAAAAGGACTTTCTGGAACCAAAATTATGAATTCTGAATTTTAAAAGTAAACAGACTAAATAGGAAATAGAGTGAATACAATGTAAAACTATAGTATGCAGAGTAAACATGGAAACAGCTCACAAAACCAAGCAAGTAAACAAAGAAACTGAAAAAAAGTGTTGGAAGCTAAATCTTATGATTATCCTTTTCTAGAAGAAGTAAAATAAATGGAAAGAAGAGAAACAATAATTTTTTAAATGAGAGAAGATTCTGGTTAGACATAGGAGAATGAAAACATGTCTACTCCCACCCAAAACCCCACTAAAGAGACAGTAAAGGGTTTTTATTCCACATCATCCACTTATAAAGACAAAGAGAACAAGGGAAGTAACAACAAATAAGAAATTCAGCAAGATTTTAGAAGCTGAGTATCAGATGGATGAGGATAAATGACAAGAAAAAAAATAAAGCTGAGTCTACAGGAGGAAAGCAACCACAAAGTAATCTGATTCATATTTGAGTTTTAACACTAAGTATATATTTATAATTTTAAATTTTTTAAAAATTATTTTAAAAGCATACAACTAAGTTTCTTTAGATACAAGAGTAGAATTAGCAAGAAATATGCCTATGTCATCAAGGGTTATACTTGTACATCATAGGGACTATTCCACTTTACATATCTTAAACACAGTATTATATGTTCAATAAGCAATGCAAGAAATTGTATCATTCCTTAGCACGAAGAGTTATGATACACAGCTCTAACACGAGCAAACCCCAAACAGAAGTTGGTCTCATTTTCTTAGTTTCCATTCTTAATTCACACACATTAGTGCACTGAAGGGTTTAACTTTTTATTGCATACATTTCCTTATTAAGAATTATAAAGATGCTCACCAGTTCATCTTAAGCTACTTATACAGTAGCCAGTAAAAATATTCCTTAAGAAATATTTAAAGCTTTGTACAAAGATTTTTATGCAATTTTCATTGCAATGTTATGTATCATAATAAAAATTGGTGAAAATATTCATTTAGAAGGTACTGATTGATTAAGTTATGATAATCTTTTTGTAGAATATTAAACAGTTATTTAAAATGATATCATAGAAAAATGACATGGAAAATGGTCATGATGTATGATCACAAAATAATATGACGCTAATTTAGTTTTATTGAATGCACATACTATATATTTATGTGTATGTTACTGAATATACATATATGCATGTACTTATATGTATATATATTCATTTAGAGAGAGAGAGAGAAGAAAGTTGAAGAGAGAGACAGAGAAAAATGAAGAGAATACAGTAAAATGCTTAACGCTGAGGGTGAAAGAAGTGGTAAAAACTATAGCAAAATCAACAAATTAGCCCTTTAAGAAAAAAATATGCTTTTGAGAAATTCTTTGACCTTTGAGCATACTGATTCCTCCTTTCTCCCTATCCTTTAAGCCACTGAAGCTTAATGAAAGCACTAAAGGGAAGAAGCTAAATTCTTCCCTACACAGTTTGTATTTCATGAGTCCTCATTTCAATTTATCTTCTTCAGTGCAATTTCTAAATTTCTTTGCCCCTTGCATAATACTCACCTGTCAAAGCTTCATGTTGCTTTCACCATACCTGTCACCAAACTGATCTTAATAAATGACTAAATCTGGTGGTACCAATAAAACTGCCTTACGATCAGCCCCACCTTGACGCCTAAGCCCAGTCCGGTGATCCTGTTACATTTGTGTAGCCAGCATGACCCCTATCCCTGCACCATGATCATTTCAACCTTCCCACTCTCCTTAAACTACCAACTTCATCACTTCTTCCTTTTCGGAAATTGACCTCATCAGACAGCAACCCCCTCCCCTTGTGGCCACCAAATTTACAAGTACACCAGTACCTATATTCATCCTTTCCTCCATTCTCCATTCATAAGAGAGGAATTGTCCTATCAAAATTCAATTTCTGCCCAGCGCTCCAGCTTCCTTCCCCTCCCACTGTATATCAGATCCTGATAAATTTATTATCCCTCTCATATTATTTAAGAATAAACTACTTCACTTAACCCCACATTCCTCTCCAGACACCACTTCATAATTCTTTTTAGAGTCAAACAGTGTATTAAGCATTTTTAACTTAGAGTATCTTAGTTACCCCTCTCAACAACTCATTGCCCAGATTGGCAACTGGAACTTATTTTTAAAAAAACACGATAATTTTCAAAAAGTGTTAAAACCATGATTCTCATACAAATATAAAATAAACGTGTCAATGTCTATTCGACTCAATTAATGAGAGGATAAAACAGAAGTCCAAAATCCCACAAATTTATAGGGAGTGGAGGAATGGTGACATGAATTTTGAAAGGGATTGAAAATGGACTTTTTTGAAAGTAGGAGAGAGAAATAGATTGGCTCTCTACTAGACTGAATTTATTTGCATGTTTATAAACAAGAATTATTTGTATTACTGTCAGTGCTCTACAAGTAAACTTTTATTTCTAACAGAGCATTAAAATAGACTAGTCAGTGACAAAAGTGCATATCCCTACAGAATCAGCTAATTTCCAGAGGCTCCAGCATTTCTGTGAAAGATATTCAGAAATATTTTCTGCTAATTGCAAAGTCTTAAAATTTTTCCTACATAGAGATTATATGATGTATTAGAAGTCATATAAATAATAATTGGAAAATCTAGGATTTAAACCCTAGCCTGAAAAACTTATGCTATTACCTTCTATCTTTCTTTTTTTCTTTCTCCTCTTCAAATTTCCTTAATGAGTTATCCTCAGATGCTCTCTCCATGAATTATCCATCTCTAACTGAATACTCAAACTCAAACTGATTTCTGCCTTTACTATTCTACTGAAATATCCTCATTTAGGTCATGAATAAATTCTGTATCCCCAGAGCCAGTCACCATTCACTTAGTCGTTATTTAATATCAGAAACTTCAGACAATATTGAGCATGCACTCCTTTTGAAACATTTTTTAAATTTCCCTTCCATCTTGACACCCTCTCCTAGTTTTAGTCCACCTTACTCCACTCCTATTCAGGCTACTTTGCCTGTTATACTCTTCTAGTCATCATTTAAATAAATGAGACTCTTCAAGGAGCTGTTCTTCCATTTATTTATTTTTTAAAATTTTTATTGCAGTATAGTTGCTTTACAATGTTGTGTTATTTTCTACCGTACAGCAAAGTGAATCAGCTATACCTATAAATATATCCCCTCTTTTTTGGATTTCCTTCCAATTTAGGTCACCACAGAGCACTGAGTAGAGTTTCCTGTGCTATACAGTAGGTTCTCATTAGTTATCTATTTTATACATAGAATCAATAGTGTATATATGTCAATCTCCCAATTCATCCCCCCCCTTTCCCCCTTGGTATCCATATGTTTGTTCTCTACATCTGTGTCTCTATTTCTGCTTTGTAAATTCCTTTTTATGGCAGAGTAATATTCCATTGTATATATGTACCACATCTTCTTTATCCATTCCTCTATTGATGGACATTTAGGTTGTTTCTATGTCCTGGCTATTGTAAATAGTGCTGCAATGAACATTGGGGTGCATGTATCTTTTTGAATTATGGTTTTCTCAGGGTATATGCCCAGTAGTGGGATTGCTGGGTCACATGATAGTTCTATTTTTAGTTTTTTAAGGAACCTCCACACTGTTCTCCATAGTACCTGTATCAATTTACATCCACAGTGCAAGAGGGTTCCCTTTTCTCCACACCTTCTTCAGCATTTATTGTTTGTAGTTTTGTGATAATGGCCATTCTGACCAGTGTGAGATGATATCTCATTGTAGTTTTGATTTGCATTTCTCTAATGATTAGTGATGTTGAGCATTTTTCATGTGTTTTTTGGCCATCTGTTATGTCTTCTTTGGAGAAATGTCTATTTAGGTCTTCTGCCCATTTTTTGCTTGAGTTGTTTGTTTTTTTGTTTTTGAGCTGCCTGAGCTGCTTGTTTACTTTGGGGATTCAAGGCTATCCCTCTCACTCCTTTGCTGTGCAAAAGCTTTTAAGTTTAATTAGGTCCCATTTGTTTATTTTTGTTTTTACTTTCATTACTCTAGGAGGTGGGTCAAAAAAGATCTTGCTGTGATTTATGTCAAAGAGTGTTCTGCCTATGTTTTTCTCTAAGAGTTTTATAGTGTCTGGCTTTACATTTAGGTCTTTAATCCATTTTGAGAATGTACAATGGAGCAAAGATAGCCTCTTCAATAAGTGGTGCTGGGAAAACTAGACAGCTATGTGTAAAAGAATGAAATTAGAACACTCCCTAACACCATACACAAAAATAAACTCAAAATGGATTAAAGACCTAAATGTATGTCCTTCCCTTTAGAATCTACATTTTCTGTGTGGGCTATTTCATTCTTCCCAATAATCATATATTTCATAATATATCCAAAATTTGCCTCTGGCATTCCAGTTTCACGTATCAAATTTTTAAATGGTTATACCCACTGGGTGTTCATTCAACACATACCTTTTGAAAATTTGCTATATGCCATAGACTTTAATACATGCTTGGGCACCATTCAGTCCTAGGATTTCTCACAGGTATTTCACTCTCAATAACTGAACTTAATTCAAGTTTGTGTTTCCTCCAGTTTCCCCTCACTGTAAACAGAATCTCTATCAATAGAGTTTCTCAAAGCATAAAACTACAAGGCATTTTTGACCCTTCCCTCTCCCTGTACTTCTACATCATAACAAGTCCTATTCATTCTACCTCATAAGTTTGTCTCAAATTAATACACTGCACCTCATTCCTATTCCCATCCCAAGTGAAAATTAGGGATATCTCTTAAAACAAAATCTGGTCATTGTCACTTGCTTAATTCAAATGCTTCCATAGAACCCCATCTCTCTTAAAATTAGGTCTCAAATCCTTAAATTGATCCTCTAGGTGCTGCTCTTTTTCCTCTGTCTCCATTATTTTTTCTTCAGTCCTAAAATGTCAGGCTCTGTCTCTTTTGCCTGAAGGTTTCCCCAAAGACTGTTTCCTCTGCCTAAAACACCCTTTTACCTAATTTTGTATTTGCAAGTTCCTAATCAACTTCCAGGCCTCAGCTTAAGTTTTATCTTTTCAGGGAGACTTCCCATGAGCTGAGAGTTTACATTGTGTATTCCTGCTTTATTTGACATTTCCTCTTGTATTACTCATTAAATATCTGATTATTTGTTCAAAGTTTATCTTTCAGGGACCATGTTCATATTGTGTGGTGAAGCACTTCAGCACTTCATATCCTTGTCACATAGTAGGGGCTTTCTACTTATTGAATAGATGAGTGATGCTTATATAGAACCTACCTATAACACACACACACACACACACAAAAGTCAGAACTGGGAGAATGGGAGAACTGAATGACAACACTTAAAATTTTTGTGGGCCTATGTAAAGTTCTGTTGCCACATTTCTGATCATTTCCCTGCCTTTTATAATTAATGTGGTCATGATCTTTTGGGACACACACTCATACACACATACACACACATTTAACTCTACTACCAATATAGAATGTAATTTGCACAGTTTTGGAATCTTGAAATAAAAGTAGTCTAAATAGACAATATACAATTTATATTCAAATTTATTTATTGTATATTAAGATTTATATACAATAAATTTCACTAACTCTTACTTGAAAGACAGGCACCTTAGCAAGTATTCTAAAAGGAAAATGATTATCTTTGGTGAATATTTGCCAAATTTCAAAGTGTTTGGAAATAATTTGCACACAAGTTTCCTTGGAGTACATTTTGCAAACAGTCTTATATGTACACTTAAAAGTAACTAACTGATTGGTGCTTTTGCCTGAAGAACTGCCTGAAATTTTTTTAAGTTCAAATCTCAAGGTATAGTAATAATTTAGTTTAAGAAAAAGAACTTTGGATTCTTAAAAGTTAACAAATTATCCATTTGTCCGTTAATGAGATTTACAGCAACTTTCTGAAGAGTATCTTGGTGTACCCATAAGTACCCCTTTGGCTCTCCACAAAGCAAAGATATCATTGTCTTCTCTTCAGGCATACATTCTTCTTAGAGTCCTCAGCTTCCATATAATGTGTTTATTGTACACTCTTCTGTGGGCCCACTAGGCCTCTGGACTTAGCATATGTCACACTGTACTACAAATGCCTGCTTATTTTTCTGTTTTCCCCAGCTGTTAATAACTTTCAGTGAAGACAGAGTCAATTTCTGTCTTCTTTACAATTGCATTTTAATTTTCTAGAACAGAAAAGTGACACAGTACAGGTGCTCAGTAAAATTGGTTGAATGGACCTAGTGAACAAGAGATAATGTGACACAACTTCATGAATAAATATTAAATTGAATTGACCAATTAAAATATATTTATACAATAACTTATATGGTCTTATGTCAAAAAATAGCAGATAAAATGGGTAGTTTGAATGGTTTTATGTACATGCTATATCAAAAATGGATCAATTTAATAAATTATGATTTTTGCATGGCAGACTGTCAGATTTTAGGCATAATCTAATATACTGATGATAGATATTTTAAAAGCTAAGTGAAGGCTTAAAGGCTTTCAGTTTTATTCCCTTTGTTTTAATAAAGGAAATCATTTGTTTTTACTAGATATTGGAATGCTATCATGTTGTGCCAAGAATCTGGTCTTAAAGTTGATGAAAAGGAGCAAATCAAAGGTTATAGCCTATAGATCACAATAACATTTATAATGAAAAATATCCTAATTTCAAACAGAGACCTATGACCATTTTTATAAAGATGGGCATTGTGGCTGAAACTACCTCTTCCAGAAATTTTAGCCAACTAAATAATTCACTATGTAGTTTTTCAGAAATTTATTATTGTAAGAAAGATTTTTGAAATGTAGTCAAATAAGCTGAATAGAGCTAGTTAGAGTCAGAAAGTTTAATGTTTATATTATTAACCCTTTGAGGCAGGGGAAGTATCTCCTTAGCAATGGTTACATTTTCAGATGAGCCAAATGGGAAATCTTGGTGTAGTTACAATCAAAGCTCTATTAACAATTTTGATATGTGCTACACAAATGAACCTTGAAAACATTATGCTAAGTGAAATAAGCCAGACACCAAAGGACAAATAATATGTGATTCCAGTTATATGAGATACCTAGAATAGTCAAATTCATAAAGATAGAAAGTAGAGGGCTTCCCTGGTGGCGCAGTGGTTGCGCGTCCGCCTGCCGATGCAGGGGAACCGGGTTCGCGCCCTGGTCTGGGAGGATCCCGCATGCCGCGGAGCGGCTGGGCCCGTGAGCCATGGCCGCTGAGCCTGCGCGTCCGGAGCCTGTGCTCCGCAACGGGAGAGGCCACAGCAGAGGGAGGCCCGCATACCACAAAAAAAAAAAAAAAAAAAAAGATAGAAAGTAGAAACCAGATTGGGAAACAGAGTATTGGGGTGTTATTATTTAATGGATACAAAGTTTCAGTTTGGATGATTAGAAAGTTCTGCAGAGGGATAGTGGTGATAGTTATATAACAGTGTGAATGTACTTAATGCCACTGAATTGTACACTTAAAAGTAGTAAATTTTGTGCAATGTCTATTTTACCATAATAAAAAATAATTTTTTAAATTCCATTATCATATACTAAGAAATTGAACTACTCATTTTATAACTGGCCTGTTCACAGCCAACATCAGATCCAGAATTGTCTGCTGGGATGGTTAGAATGGACAAGGGCAGCCAGAATTAGAAGTGAAATCATTCTGGCTTATTACAGGAAGTCATTGGTACCACAATTTGTTGATTAGTTGTTTGGTTGATTGATTCTCCTAAACATTTGAACCATAGGCTAGATCTTTTCTCTTTTTAACTAGACACAGTGCCCACTGGTTGATGAATTCTTTCAAAAATTTGAATATACTTGCTAGGAAGAAATAATAAAAATAAGGCAGGGAGGAAAAGAGCAACTAATGAATAAGTCAAGGAATCAGAGGGCAGACAATGGTTAGTATGGTCCAAGGGTGTGTGATGTCTAACCACGTAGATCAGGGAAAGAAGACCTAGAGTTTTGATCTACTTAGTCTGGAGCTGACCGGATGTACAATTGAATAATAATAATAAATTTTCAACTCATTAAATACAAAATAAAAATCAATTAATGTAGTCAAGATATAAACCCCTTACTTTTCTCTTCCAATTTAACCTGCTCTCTGAAATTTTCCTCTTTTCATGCCTTATGTCTCCTATGGTCAGAGACCCATTTAGCTGATCTTTAAGGCTATAACTACTAAGAGTGTCTATCATACTCTTGCCCTCCAAAAAGCTGAATCTCCATGTGTTCACTAGTCTCACCTTTTTTGCTTGTGTGGTTTGTTTTTTTTTTTTTTTTTGCGGTATGCGGGCCTCTCACTGTTGTGGCCTCTCCCGTTGTGGAGCACAGGCTCCGGACACGCAGGCTCAGCGGCCATGGCTCACGGGCCTAGCCGCT
>NC_041215.1:91841072-91875295 GCF_002837175.3 Physeter macrocephalus | reverse complement strand
CGGCATATGGGATCTTCCCGGACCCGGGCACGAACCCGTGTCCCCTGCATCGGCAGGCGGATTCTCAACCACTGCGCCCCCAGGGAAGCCCACCTTTTTTGCTTGAATCAGACACTTACAGGAGTTCTTCAAAGCATAATAAGGCCTTATTATTTCTTTCTATCTTGAGAATATTTTTTAATCCTGAGTATAGGAAATACGGTTGAGCCATTTTTTTTCAATTTCTAAAAGGATAAAAAGCTAGTACTCTTGACAATAACAAACTCTTCACAAACATTATGAATGATTCCTGCATTCAAATTGAAAATCCATCACTTTCCAGCAATCTTATCATAGAAAAAAATGTTTAAGATTTTCTGAGCCTCAGTTTCATCTGCAAAATGGTAAGAATTACAACTACAAAACATAATTCTTTTTCTCTTCCTGCAGATAAACTGACATCAAATGTCAAAGGAGATGAGTTACCCAAGAAAATAAATTGAGAAAACAATTCAGTGAATGTAAAATTTTAATAGGTATGGGTTTTCTGCCCTGCATTTGGTAATGTTCAAATATGTCTTTTTAGGAAAACTGTGAAATTTCATTAAAAATCGGGTTGATCACAGCTCTGACCTATAATTAATAATAATAATTATCCTATCCATAGGTTCTCACATTATTTGTAGTAAACTTTAGTAGGAATTTCAAGATGAAACCTAAGCTTAGATCTTCATGTTTTATCAAAATTTTACCTTATTTGTCAAATGGAAAGATCTCTCAAATAGGTATCAATTTCCTTTTTTTTACTTATTATTATGGAAAGTTTCAAAAACACACACATAAAGAAAGAGTACAATGAACTATCATGTACACATTGCCCATCTTCAGCAACCACCAATTCAACCATGTTATCATTACTATGCCCCCAAATTAATATTAATTTCTATTTTCAAATTTCTAAACAACGTTTAAATTTTCCCAATAGTCATATATTTACAGCTTGTTTCAAACAGGATCTTAATAAGGCCCATAGATATTAATAGGTTGTTACATCTCATCTCCTTTCATCTATATACTAGCTCACAATCTGCCTCTCTTTTTTCCCTTGAAAGTTTATTTGTTGACCAACTAGGCACTTCTTGTTGTAGAGGTTTTTCAGTTAGATTTGGCATGCCACTCATAATCAATTTACTTTTATTTAGAATACTAGAAATTATCTTCATTACATTCTCCTCAAATGCCAATATTAAATGAAGATAAACTTGTACTTCAGTCACATATGTGACTATGTATTTAAATTTCATTATATTTCTTAGTATATGTAGAACAGGGATCTTCAGGCCTCATTGACCAGAAAGTAAAAACATAAGGCCACATTCCACTAATATTCAAACAACAATAACTTGGAATACCCACAATCTAAATGCAAAAAAATTATTCATCTTTACAATATCTTCTAGATGTTTCTAGAGTCCTTGAATATATTTTCCCCTTGTACTTAAGAACAGGAGCCACTTAGCTTCATTTTTTCCAGCCTTTTCTTAAGACATGACAAAAACTATTGTCTCTTGTTTTTAAGCTGTGGCACTACTGACCTCCCTCAGGATGCTGCTGCTCCCACCATGCTGTTCTCCAAATGTACCATTGTACCATTGTACCATTACACTGTTGCATGGTGGGGAGAAAGTAGTGTTCTCCTTTTTATTGCTTAATCCCTTGGCATGCAGCAGCAGTTCAGAGACAAAGCTGCAACTTTAACAAGATTGTACTGAATTTCCTGCTATAAAGGAAGCCAGACAACATAAAGAATAACTTAAATATTTACCAGATATGATTATTCTTAGAGCTTACAGGTCGTTATGTCCTTGGATTTCTTTAAAGACCTTCCCTGTCTACTTTTGAGTCTATTTCCAATAGGTTTGACCCCTACCTTACACCATACACAAAATTAATTTGATGTGGTACATATAACTAAACATAAAAGCTAAAACTATGAAGATTTTTAAAGGAAATATATAGACTATTTTTGCAAACTTGCAATAATAAACTTGCAAAGACTTCTTAAAGAGAACATAAGCAAAACTGTTGAAGAAAAAAGATAAGTTGGACCTTATAAAACTTACAAATTTCCATTCATCAGAAAATAATACTGTAGGGACTTCCCTGGTGGTGCAGTGGTTAAGAATCTGCCTGCCAATGCAGGGGACACGAGTTCAAGCGCCGGTCCGGGAAGATCCCACATGCCGCGGAGCAACTAAGCCCGTGTGCCACAACTACTGAAACCTACATGCCTAGAGCCCATGCTCCATAACAAGAGAAGCCACCGCCATGAGAAGCCCGTGCACCACAACGAAGAGTAGTCCCCGCTCGCTGCAACTAGAGAGAGCCCGTGCGCAGCAACGAAGACCTAATGCAGACAAAAATAAATTAATTAATTAACTTTAAAAAAAAGAAAATAATACTGTTAAGAAAATTAAAAAGCCAGTCACAAATTGGAAGAAAACATGTGCAGTATAGATATCTGGCAAAGGAATTTATCCAAAATATGTAAGAAATTCCTATAACTTAATAATAAAAAGTCAAATAATTTTAGGGGAGGTATTTTTTAATGGACAAACCCTTAATAGACATTTCACAGAAGAAGATATATGAATAACCACTAAACACATGAAAAGTTGTTCAATATCATTAGTCATTAGAGAAATGTAAATTAAAGTCACAGTGGCTAACAGTTCACATCTTAAAGAATAGCTAAAATAAAAAAGATTTAAAATTCAACTTTTGGCAAGAATGTGGAGTAACTGCAACTCTCATACATTGCTGAGTGATAGTGTGCACTTATCAATCATTTCAGAAAAATAGAAATATATTATAAAATGAAACATACAACTACTCAAATTATCTAGCAATTTCACTCCTAGATATTTACCCAAGATAAATGGAAATGTACTCTAACAGTAAGACGGGTCCAAAAAATTTACAGTAGTTTTATTCATTATAGCCCCAAATTAGAACCATCCAAAATATTCATCAATAAATGAATGGATAAAAAAATTCTGGTGGATTCATACATTGATGTACTACTCAGAAATAAAAAGGAATAGAGCTTCTATGGTGGCGCAGTGGTTGACAGTCCGCCTGCCGATGCAGGAGACACGGGTTCGTGCCCCAGTCCGGGAAGATCCCACATGCCGCGGAGCGGCTGGGCCCGTGAGCCATGGCCGCTGAGCCTGCGCGTCCAGAGCCTGTGCTCCGCAATGGGAGAGGCCACAACAGTGAGAGGTCCACGTACCGCAAAAAATAAATAAATAAAAAGGAATACACTATTATATGACAATAATGTGGATGAATCTCAAAAAAAAAGTGCTGTGTGAAAGAAGGCAATCACAGGAATATATATTGTATTGTTATTTATTTATTTATTTATGGCTGTGTTGGGTCTTTGTTGCTGCACATGGGCTTTCGCTAGTTGCGGCGAGCGGGGGCTACTCTTCGTTGCAGTGCAGGGGCTTCTCATTGCAGTGGCTTCTCTTGTTGCAGAGCACGGGCTCTAGGTGCACAGGCTTCAGTGATTGTGGCACGCAGGCTCAGTAGTTGTGGCCCCCGGGCTCTAGAGCGCAGGCTCAATAGTTGTGGAGCCCGGGCTTAGTTGCTCTGCAGCATGTGGGATTTTCCCGGACCAGGGCTTGAACCTGTGTCCCCTGCATTGGCAGGTGGATTCTTAACCACTGCACCACCAGGGAAGTCCTATTGTACTGTTATTAACTCACGTTGGAAAGAAATCAGAAGAGTGATTGCCTGGGTAGGGGATGGAGGGACATTGACCGGAGAGAGACATGAAGATACTTTCTAGGTTGATGGAAATCTTAACTGGGGTGATGGTTACACAGATGTATAAATTTGTCAAAACCCATCAAACTATACCCTTAAAATCTGTGTATTTTATTGTTATGAAATTATACCCTTAAAAAGTTTTTCTGGGGCGGGAGTACAGAGAAGTCACTCTAATGAACAAATGGTAAATAAAACAGATATGGTCCCTACTTTCAGGTAGCAAGCTCAGGCTCAATCAGGAGATTAGACATAGTATAAATCTCCCCACACCACAAGTTCCCGGCACAACAGCCTAACTCTTAGAGAAAATAAAATAAAATAACCCTATAGTTTAAGCTCTTCCTCTCCATTCTTTACACTCCCAATTCAAAGTGAGCCACTTTACAGGATGTTTAAGAGTGGTAAGTTCTGCCTTCAGAAAAAACCCAGAAGTCATTATGTATGTTTTGCCCTCTTCTCCAATAGGAAATATACATCTGAATATATAATACAACATTAGCACATGTAGATTATTTGGTTTTAAATAATACTATGAGCAAGGGCATCAGTAGTCCTGTACTCATTGAGAAGTGACAAGTCCTATTCAAATCCATTTTCACAGTCTCTCTTAAAGCGTGAAGTCATGCCTGCTGGTCCTTCCCACAGACTTCTGTCTCAGCTCCTTTTCATTGTTAGCCACAGATTGCCTTACTTATTAAGATATTTCAAGTGACAAAACTACTTATAAGTCTCAGCATATTTAGAAACTGTGGCTAGAAAGCAGTGCAGTGTCTGAGTCCAAACTTAAGGACTTACCTAACACAAGCTATTTGTCCTACCCCTAGAGCAAGAATACCTCTAACAGTTACTAGGTACTAAATGGTCGACCTAGAAGATAAAAACTGCTTGGGAAGACTCGTGTAAAATCTCAGCCCTGCATGGATAGACAGCTTGTCACCAGCTGCTCTGAGAAATGCCATAATCCTTAGTCTTCTGTAGTTGATTTCATGCCCACTTTTCTGTTTATGTATTAAAGTGTTGGCCAGTAGAATGGCTGTCCATCTTCAACATATTAACCACAACATGGCTTTAGCAACACATTGTAAAGACTTTGTCTAAGCAATTTACATAAGCAAATTAGTGGAGCAGTATAACTTGTTTGCTCATATTGCATAATAGTTTTATAAAGAACCTCAGTTATTCTAGCTAGGACCAATTTTAACCTATCCCTCAGACTGGACAAAAATAAAATCCACACCTCCACACACATACAAAAAAATTAAAACCATACAAAGAAAGGAAATATTTTCACAAAGAAGCAACAACTCTAATGAGTTGTGACATTAGCTAAAGTATACACTCAACAAATTCTATTGTCATCAGAACTCTTAGCTTCAGACTGAAATATATATATGTATTCAAGTTACATCAAACTTTCCCACAAACAGTGGTTGTGTATTTCCTGTACTTCAGTTTGTTTAACTGAAGGGACGCAGGAGAGCTGTCCAGAAGTAAACTTTACCTGAAAGGTAAATTCAAGCTTTCACATCTTTCATGGCTTGCAGCTTTTAAAAAGCAGTTGTTTTGGGTTTTTTATTTGTTTGTTTGTTTTGTTTTTGTTTTGTTTTGTTCTTTTAACTTCACCCCATCGATGTTAGGCAGAAAGAAAAAGGGAAAAATGAAGACCACATTTTGAGTTACTGCACCCTGTTAGAGAAAAATAAATAAATGAGATTCCCTTGAAGAACATTTGGTTCTCTACTGAGCAATTTTCTATTTAATGTAAACTTCATTTTTAGTTTTAACATCAAAACTTTACATCAGCTGACAAAACACAGAAAGAAAAGAAAAGAAATCTTTGTTATATTTGTTTTGGCTTTTTTCTACGTATTAAACAACAGTCACTCTCAGTGTATCAAGGGGATGAGGAACAACATTTTCTCATGTTAAATATTGCCTTTGGGAGACAGTATGGTGTATCAGAAAGAGTGGGGTTTTAAAATGAGGAGTGAATTCAAACGCTGAGTTTTCCCTTAACTCTATGTCTCTGTCATATTCCATTATTTTTCTGGGCTTCAGGCCTCTCGTTTGTTAAATAAAGATAATTATACCTGATAGTTACTGTGATAAGGAGATTCAACTGAATATTGATTCTGCCTCAGATAGTAGCTAGCTTTCTGATAATGAACTTTTTATTTATGGCTTTCCTATGATTTCATTTTTTAATCTATAAATCTGTAGAATTGATAAACCAGCTCTAACGATTTCAAATTATTATGAAAATGATCAACCTATATTTTCATTAACATCTTTAGGATTCCACCGAAGACTTACCCAGATGGCTATCTAGTTGACAGAATTATTCATCCTAACCCTGAATTAAACAATGTTTTATTTACAAGTTTCATGCATCTTAGAATGAAAACTTAAGCTATGAAATTCTAGGGATGAGCCCTAAAATAAGAACTAAAACTCTCCTTGAAGGATTGATGAGATCAGAAAAGACCAAGAAAGCCCAAGTTTATTCTTCAAATGATTTTTCTTGCCATGGAACAATTATTTAAATTAAACACTGGAAAGTTACGGAACTGTTCAGCTTCCTTGAATGACTTCTCTAGGCTAGATTGCAAGGATATAGTTTGCTGAGAAAATACTAATTGCATCTCAGGGACACTTTATACAGTAAATTTTACTGAGTAAAATGCTGAAGATAAGGAAACAGTCTAAAATACATCAGATTTTACAAAATCTGACAAAATTCTCTTCTCATAGGAGTCATATTGTATATTTACACATAGTAATGATTATTAAGGTCCACTCTAACAATAGTCTTACAACTACATGCATCTAAATCGGGGCACTTTAGTTCACCTCTGCTCTTCCTTCTGGTTTACCGTATCCCCTAAGACCATAGATCACAGCACTCTCCCTGTTTTCATAACTACTGTAATATTGATTCTTACATATACAAACCTTTATGATTCCTCAGATCAACACTCAAACTGATACATTTCCCCCTGGGCCCTACCCCTATTTCCCCAGATAAGGAAATAGACTCCTTCACATTCCAATCACCAAAAAGAAAAACACACATGCACAACCTGGACTGTTATGACAATCTAGCCAATTTAAACAAATTCACTGAGTTTCAACCTGGGAGAAGGGATAAAGAGAAAGAGAGGGTGGCTATGCTACTTCATTCCACACATGTATATATATACATATATATATATATTCAGGAGGAGTATGCAGAATGTTTTAAAAAGGCTATATTCAACACTAATATTTGAAAAAGTATATCCAATATTAAATTTGAAAAGGTGAATTTTTTTTTCCATCAAGTCACCCTCAGCTTTCTTGTCTTTTTTTTTTAACTTTTTATTTTATATTCGGGTATAGCCAATTAACAATGTTGTGATAGTTTCAGGTGCACAGCAAAGTGACTCAGACATATAAATTCATGTATCCCTTCTCCCCCAAACTCCCCTCCCATCCAGGCTGCCACGTATCATTGAGCAGACATCCCTGTGCTATACATTAGGTCCTTGTTGGTTATCCACCTTAAATATAGCAGTGTGTACATGTCAGTCCAAACTCCCTAACTATCCCTCCCCCTCACCCTTGCCCCTGGTTACCATAAATTGGTTCTCTAAGTCTATGAGTCTATTTCTGTTTTGTAAATGAGTTCATTTGTATCATTTCTTTTTAGATTCCACATATAAGGGATATCATACATTATTTCTCTTTCTCTGTCTGACTTACTTCACTCAGTATGATAATCTCTAGGTCCATCCATGTTACTGCAAATGGCATTATTTCATTCCAAAAAGGTGTATTTAATACTAAAATTTATTTATTTGGTGATGATATTTAATTTTCTTCTGATATTGCAAATAACACTAAAGGAAGAGAGTAGGGTTTTTTAGTATGAGAATACTGAACTAATTGAATACTTAAAGTATATTTCTTTTTTTAATGAATAGTTAAGGAACACAATATATGAAGGGCCTAAGGACCAAGTTTTAGTACTCTAAAAGAGGAAAGTACTCTTCACAAATACTCAATACACAGAATTTATGGTACAAGACATCATTATCCAGCATAGAATTACCTAGCCCTTTTAAAAACAAGCATAAATATCTTTTATGTTGAATAGACACAATATACACCTAAAAGTAGTAGTGGTACAGCATTGAGAAAAACCTAGGCATACGGTATTTAATTAGATCAGTCTGTTTACTTTGGAACATCTACTTATGAAGATGTTTGGCAGAATATGTAAAAATTACTAATGAAAAATTATATAACTTTTAAAGAAACCAAATCTTTGTATATTTGGTACACAGGGGAATCAGAATAATTATCATCAGTCCTGTAAAGTGAACTGTACTTGGGCTTCCCTGGTGGCGCAGTGGTTGAGAGTCCGCCTGCCGATGCAGGAGACATGGGTTCGTGTCCCGGTCCGGGAGGATCCCACATGCTGCGGAGCAGCTAGGCCCGTGAGCCATGGCCGCTGAGCCTGCGCATCCGGAACCTGTGCTCCGCAACGGGAGAGGCCACAACAGTGAGGGGCCCGCGTACCGAAAAAAAAAAAAAAAAGTGAACTCAACCAACATCAACTTTGTCAACTCTGTGCAGAGTGTGAAACAATTTGCCCCAGATTGTTTTATGCCATAAGAATGGCAAAGTCTAATTTCCAAGTTCTAGGCTCCATTGTGGAAATAAGCCACTTCAAGCTAGTTTAGTTAATGATTTCCTTTAGGTTTATTTACAAAATAAAGATAAATCCACATTGATTCAGATTTTTCTAGGGTGAACTAGATACCCCGAGTATGTTTTTATTCCTTAGGAGCAAGTTGAATGCATATAAAAAACTATTATATGGTGTTATGCTTGGCTGGCCTTTGATTGGTGAAGAGCGTCAGTTGAGTGTTTAATATCTGGGAGGATTTATGTGTGAAAAACAAAATTTTAAACTGTCTGTGCTTTAGCTTATTAATTAAAATTTAAAATCTTCAACCTATTTCCTAATCCTTTATGTCAATGCAAAAAAAAAAACTTAAATCTTTAAAATAAGAATGACAAGTTTTACTTGATCCTTTTTAAAGTTTAATATAGCTGATCTTCATCACTTCAAACTCCTGATAAGTCAGACTTAAATGCTGTTATGGATTTAATTGTGTCCCCCCAGATTGTTATGTTGAACTCCTAATCTTCAGGACCTCAGAATTCAACCTTATTTGGATATATGTTCCTTGCAGATGTAATTAGTTAAGATGAGGTCATACTTGAGTAGCAAGGGCCCCGAATCTAATATGACTGGTGTCCTTATTAAAAGGGGAACTGTAGACACAGCAATGCCCACAGGGAGATCAGCCTGTGAAGATGCAGGCAGAAAACATGGTGACACCAAGGAACACCAAAGATTGTCAGCATACCACCAGAAGCTAAGAGAGAGAGGCATGGAACAATTTTCTCCCTCAGAACCCACCAAATGAACCAACCCTGCTGACATCTTAATACTGGACTTCTAGCCTCCTGAACTGAGACAATAAATTTCTGTTGTTTAAGCCACCAGTC
Organism: Physeter macrocephalus; assembly: GCF_002837175.3. NCBI lineage: Eukaryota > Metazoa > Chordata > Mammalia > Artiodactyla > Physeteridae > Physeter > Physeter macrocephalus. The sequence goes on along the minus strand of NC_041215.1, from coordinate 91,865,923 downwards.
TGTAGTACTTTATTACAACAACCCTAACAAACTAATACAAATGCTTAACTTGCAAGTCACTTCTAAGTATTTAAGCAACTTTTGTAAATCTAATGAACCAAACATAAATGTAAATAGCTTTTCTTAAACAGACAAATAAAATTCTCCTACACATTTCAAATTTAAACCTTGACAAAGCTAATATGTCTATGTTTCTTACCTGTCATACTCTTTTAAATGTTTTCTATATCTTAATTAATGTATATTCTCATTATCATGATGATTTAAAAATTAAATACCAAAATATTAATTTTATGGGATTCTTTTACTTCATAAAAAATTTACTTATTTTTTTCCTAAGTTTCAGTGTTTAGCTTATCAGGCCAAAGCAAGCATATTTATCATCACAGATGGGCTATGTTTACCATGACCTTTTCATAAAATTTAACTGTCTGATTTGAAATCATGAGATCATGTAACATCCTGACCCAGGATCGTAAATAAATGTTTTACTGCTCTTTGTGTCCTGAATCTTTATTTATTTCTCAGTCACAATTCTATTCTTCAGCCTTTTCCCACTATTCTACAATCACTTTATTGGCAAAGGAATCCTATTTGCTAAGGCAGTGTTTTGCAAGAAACAGCTTATTATCAGGTAGGTTTGAGAGGACACCTATGAGGATACCTTGACTCTACCTATCTCGGCCCTGGACAATTGAACACCTACTCAGACTGTTGACTAAATCCTGAGTCATTGAGTGAGCCTGACCCTACCCCGTAACTGGAAAATTCACAGAAGTGACCAAGGTTCACATTCTCCCTTCCCAAAGATCCTAAGTTAGACTTCAGTTCCTTTTCAACTCTCAGTGTAAAGCAATAATAATTAGAATACAGAGACAATATCTGTGACAGAAGGAGAGTGATCAAGGGGGAGAGGAAGATGAACTGATATATAAAAGTTAAGGGCATGGGGCGTCAGTTATGTAGGGACTTGTAAGCCAGTGTGAGGAGTTGGACAGAGGCATGAAGTAGTCTGGCTTAAAGTTTTAAAAGATCATGTTTCTGGTCTGTTGCTCTGGACAGTCATAGTCAGAGAGTGAGCATTCACCTTTTCTCAATCCTGGTTTCTAATTAATGAGATTTCTTTCCAGCAAGGAGAGAAGATCATTCTCACCAAAGTCAGAGAGGAAGTAGGAAATACCCAAAGTTCCCTAGAGCATTTCAGCTTTAACTCTACCTGGTCAGACTCCCTCTATGTTTGTGGCTACTTTCACTCTAGAAAGGAATGAAGGATTTAGCTAAAAACCAAATCCTTCATTCTCCTTGCTTTGTACCTCTGCCTCAATCAGGTCTCTTTGTCTCCTCAATATCTGATATACTTGCATAGTTTTTCCTAAATATATTGCCTCTACTCCTTCTATTTCATCTGGCTAATCTTAATGCATTCCTTTTCCCACCTATACCATATATTCACAATTTGATTAGTACTTATCAAACTACTGTGTCAAGCTGATATCTCCACCCTTCCCCAAGGAATTTGGTAACAAATAACCAGCTTCTTTCAACCTTATGCTGGCAACCAAATAGAAATATTTGAACTAAATTGTTGCTTCAAAATTAATCTTTAAGATGATCACAGATATAAAGCTACATTTTATAAAATTGACTTGTTTGTACTGTTTAAAGAAGACTGTGTTATCCATAAATATTGTCTAAGAAGGAGTTTATTTCTGGTAATGAAAATGGGAAAATACACATAATATAGTGGGTTTTTTTAAAATTATGAACATAACATATGTGCCAGCCCCTGACCGAGTTCAACTACAGATCCCATGTGTGACCCTACAACCTAGTGAGGAAGACAAGGGTAAAATCAAATTAAACCACATTTTATTAAGCAATATCCTGTCATTCATCCATTCAATAAACATTCATCAGATCCCTACTTTGTTCCTGACCTTAAGCTAAGGATACAAGAAGAAGATATATTAACTGACCTCAAAAAAGCAGGCTTACGAGAGAAGAAATCAGTAAACCAAGAATTAGAATGCAACGTGTAGTATGTAAATTATTCATTCATTCAACAAACATTTCTTGAAAATCACTTTGTGCCAGACGATGTGGCAGTTGCTTGGGTTATAAAGACGTAATTCATGATTCTTTCCCTTACTGGGCACCCATCAACTCTAGCACATTTTGATGCGACAATTTGTGGAATAGCACAGGGGCAAGGGAAAGCAAGGCATGTTCCAGAAACTGTAAGTGGCAGAATTAGGATTTAGCGCGGAGTACCCGTGAAAAAATAGTAAAAATGAGGCTAGGCAGGTAGAGACCAGATTTTAAGAGAATTTATTCTAAAAGACTGAAGACGTTTATATTCTCCAAACTCTATAATAATGTTTCAAGAAAATTTTTATCATTGCACTACAAATATTGTTTACTTTGTAATTTGTATACATATTGTGGAATGTCAAGAAATGGAGTTTAGGTCCCCCAGAAGGCAGAGGCTAAAACTACAAGTTGTGTGAGGGTAGTTTATTTGGAAGACAGACAAGGTAGAGAGAAACAGGAAAAGCCAAACTGAGAATGCTATACTGGGCTTATCATCGCCGTTAGCAGCCAGGGGCTCAGCACCATGTTCTCTGAGGAGCATTTAGAAGAGCTCACAGAATCTTCCACGCAAAGATAGAAAGGGAGACGCATTCATCGTGCAGCTCCCATCCCCATTTATTGACTGGCGCCTTCACTTCACGGCAAATGTGCACATACGCACGCGCACACGCACGCTTGCGTCCTTAAAGGTACGTAAGCGTGTGGCGAACAGCGCCCCCAGGCATCGCCCCCTACAACCTAAGAGGGGTCCTGGGACAGAAGCTAAAGGACATGTGCTGGAGATGAGACATTGTCACTGCAGAGTGAACTGTGGAATTCCGCAAGGAGCTAACTATCCAAGTCAAGGCTAGAAACAGATCGGAGGCGGAGAGGGATGTAGACCTAAGAAGTGTCTGAGGTACTCATTTATTTTACAACCACATATTTGAAATGCTCCCCAGTACGTGTGATGGCGATTAAACACTGACCTGTCACCTTAAAAATCAATATCTGGGGCTTCCCTGGTGGCGCAGTGGTTGCGCGTCCGCCTGCCGATGCAGGGGAACCGCGTTCGCGCCCCGGTCTGGGAGGATCCCACATGCCGCGGAGCGGCTGGGCCCAGTCAAAAAAAAAAAAAAAAAAAAATCAATATCTGTCTTAAGGTTAACTTGTGTCCATTTACAGTTTAGAAAGATCTCTTTAGCAGTTTTCAGCATGGAAATGTTTGATGACAAGGAAACTGAAGTGATTGGGGCTTACATTAAAGCAATGGAAGAAAATAGTACAGATCAGAAAGCTTCTTTAGGAGATAAAGTTGATAAGCTGGAGAACATAGGAGAGAGACAGCATATCGTTGGACAGTGTTTCTTAGACACTTTTTACTATAACCCACATGAAGAAATAGATTTCATACCAGGAAGACCCTCCGTCCCTCATGCCTCCCCATTCACAAACATACATTTTAATGATGCAAAAGTTTTACAAAGTAATCAATATCTTGAATGAGATGCCCTCTAATAGTTTTTATATTTTATTGTTTCTATTTTTAAATATTGGCTGCAGAAATTGATATTACCACAGTTTGAAAATATTGATTTAGGGTTACTCTCAGCTTTCTAGCTTGGCAACAGAGAAAAATTGATGGATCATCAAGATGAGGAATATAGGAAAAGGAAGGAGGAGAAAGTTGGGAAGAGTTCAGCTATGTTCAGGGTATGTTAGGGACTTTCACATGTAACGCTTCATTTAATCTTTGTAACCACCTTAATAGGAAGTTGTTATTCCAACTTTTAAGACGAAGATATTAAGGCTCAAAAAAATTATGGTACTTTTCAAAAATTGTACAGGCAGAAAATGTAGAAAGGTTTTGAAACAATTTTTTATTGCCCTGTTAAAAATTAAATATTTTGCAGGGCTCCCCTTTAAGTTAATTAATATGAACCTTGCTTTATGTTTGAAAAGCTAACAATACAAGTAAATAGTGCCATTAAATTTCTGGCTGACCCTGTAGTCTACTGGGAATTATGTTTTGTTAATTTAGTTGTATGAAATAAATTTTCTGTTCTTTATTCATATAACAACCACTCTTCATAAGGGAAAAAAAACAAACCAAATTATAATTCTATTTGTTTGGTGGCTGAGGGAGAATAAGAGACCTGAATTTTTTTTCCTCTGCATTGTTCATTTTAATAGAATTTTTAAACCAAAAGAGACTATAGAGATCATCTACTGGAGACATCCAATTTCTTTACTTCATAAATGAGAAAACTGATCTCATCTATTTATTGGCAGAACTGGGTGTGTAGGAAACCCTTGTAAATCATGTGTTCTGCCATTTAAAATTTGTGATTATTATTCAACTTCCTTTTCTGCTCCATTCTAATTGCTTTTTCCAGAAAAATCATTTCCCAAGTGTCCAGATAACAAAATAGAACACAAAGAAAGTTTCAAGCACAAGGAGGAGGAAAGGGTGGAGTTGTTAACATCCTCCATCTTCCTCGAGTGGGTTCAAAGCTTTTTTTTTTTCACTCCAACTTCAATACACAAAGAATGAACATGTGTGGAGGCCACACTGTTTTATCTCTAGGTCCTACAGAAACTGGAAAATTATTTCTCTCTTTCCACATTGATGGTTGACAGCTGACATCCTGAAGATTCACTTTTCTGTTGACTTTTCTGTTTTCCTTTTTCCCTCCCATTCTATGAAATAGCCTTATACATACCACTACATCTTCATATTCTGTCTCCATCAGGATGGACTTTATTGACAGAGGACCTACCCTGTTCTTTCATATGTCCTGTAAGGGTGGAAAGCTACAGGGAAAGAGTCACAGAGAGGGATTCAGCCAAGGCCGAAGAAAATTGTTTGTACTTTAAATCCCAAATATGGGGAACTCTTTTTCAGTTTGTGCAGTAAGTGGAGCTAAATTATTTGGGGCATAAAAACTGTCCTGATAACCCAATATGTCTTACTTGTTTGCAAAAGTTTATATATGTAAGATGTGTTAAAAACAGTTGGAGAATTCTGATGTTGGTACTCACCTAATTCAACTGGTTGATAGCCAGCTATATTAATCATGGTTCTCTAGAGAAACAGAACCAGTAGGTTGGAGAGATAGAGAGAGAGTGATTGAACAAGAGAGAGACTGATTGATTTTAAGGAATTGGCTCTCATGATTGTGAGAGCTGGCAAGTCCAAAATCCATAAGGCAGGCCAGCAGGCTGGAAACTCACGTAAGAGTTGATGTTGCAATCTTGAATCTGAATTTCACAGGTCAGCCGACTGGAAACTTAGGTAGGGTTTCTTTGTTGGTGTCTGGAGGAGAATTCCTTCTTCAGGAAACCTCAGTCTTTGCTCTTAAGATCTCAACTAATTTGAAGAGGCCCAACCCATATCTACTTTACCCCAAGTCTACTGATTTAAATGTTAATCACATCTAAAAAATACATTCATAGCAACATCTAGACTGGTGTTTGGCCAAGCAACTAAGTACCATAGCTTAGCTATGTTGACACATAAGATTAATCGTCAAACAAGCTAACCATAACTTTGCTTTTCACAGGCAAAGTAATTATTTAAAATTGTAATATAATGGAATTACATTAAATTTTAAAAAGCATCACCACAGGGTAACATACACAACCATTTTAACTGTTTTAATTTATCTGAATGGCTAATTTTGGTAATGTGTACCTAATTTTTATCAATAATCACTTAATTTTATTTAAAATAAAAGAATAACCTGTAGACATTTTTGGTTTGAAATTTGGTGTGTGTGTGTGTGTGTGTGTGTGTGTGTGTGTGAGAGAGAGAGAGAGAATGTTATTACCTGACAGAAACTAAAATTTTACCTGACAGAAACTAAAAATTATTCTGCACTAGTAGTCAATTCAATTTATCATTTACATATTTATATTTTGAAACTCTCTAAGTCAAATGTATATAGAGAAACCAAAAAATCTAAAGATTTAAATCTAGTATCAATATATTCCCTGTGGTATACGCTTTAAATTACACTAAATAAACTAATTCTGGAACAGAAAATAAAACTACTCCATAAGACTGTAAATTAGCATGTGGTTTTCTAGGAAACAAACAACAGCATTTTTCACCTAAATATGATTTGCAAAAACTTCCCCCTTTCCCTGAGGAGAGAAGTAAGTATAAAAAATAATAGAATTTTGTGCCTAATTTCCATGACATTTTCATAGTTATATGAGTTTGTATGAGGAACACTGTAGGCTCTTTTGTTTTCTTTTTAATAATTAGCAATAGCAGTAACCTCCCTCCCACTCAGCTTTGACCTCTCTAGTTTATACATTCCCTCTGTGAGGCTCAGCCCAGGTTCACATGTAAAGTCAGGAGAAATTTGAAACTTTTTTCAGGTCAGTTCTATAGCTAATAGAGTTGTTCATCGCTCAGCACAGAATACATAGGAAGTGGCTGTACTTCGTTTTGTTCATCAACTTTTACTTTTTCCCTCTTTTTTATGAACTATTTCAAACATTTGGAAACAGTTTGCATCCAACACCCAACATCCAATAGTTTGTATCCAACAGTTAATTTTTTAACTGTTTCAGAAACTTTTGGAAGGAAATGAAAAATGATAACTACAGAGAAAGCCCCTTTCACACCCTCCTGAGTCTTTTAACCTGAATTACTCCTCCCCTTCTACCTGCCTTCCTCCCTTTCCAGAGATAACCAATATATTAATAGATTGGGCAGCCTTCCTATCTTGGCTTTTGTTACTTTTCCCACATATGTATAGAGACATTAAAATTATAGGTATTATTTTACATTATTTAAAATTTTGTATAATCCATATTTGCAGCTTAATTTTTAATTTAAGCTTATGCTTTCAAAATGTATCAAAGTTGGTACATGTAGACTTACTTCATTTATTTTAACTGCTAGGGTAGTATTCTATTTTAAAAAAAGATACCACTACTGAGGTGTTTTATATGCATAAGTCTTTTTCTGGAATCTTTATTCCTTTACCTTGGTTGTTTTGTCTAGCCCTATACAAATAGTAAAATAGAATAATACTTATAATTTTATAATTTGTCTTTATATCTGCAAAGAATTTCCTCTTGTTTCTTCTTCAAAAGAGGCTTAAATAGGGCTTCCCTGGTGGCGCAGTGGTTGCGCGTCCGCCTGCCGATGCAGGGGAACCGGGTTCGCGCCCCGGTATGGGAGGATCCCACATGCCGCGGAGCGGCTGGGCCCGTGAGCCATGGCCGCTGACCCTGCGCGTCCGGAGCCTGTGCTCCGCAACGGGAGAGGCCACAACAGAGCAAGGCCCGCATAACACAAAAAAAAAAAAAAAAAAAAAAAGAGGCTTAAATAGTCCTGGCCCTTTCCTGTTCCAGAGGAATTTTCAAATCAGCTTAACTGACATTGTACAGGATTTATAAATTAATGTGGGGAGAATTTATACTCTTACCGTATTAAATCTTCCCATCCATAATTTACTTAATCATTTCCTTATCAGTAAATATTCCTTTTACTTATTTTCATATCTTGTTGTGCTGGATATAAACTTCTATAAAATTCTTGTCTACATCCCCCAATTAATGGAAACTTTGTAAGGTTTCACCATTAATAGTATTTACTGCATCCAGTTTTTCAGCATTCTCTTATGCTCTCCACTAAAAATATAGGTATCTTTTGGCTTTTGTTCCTCTTATGATTTTGGTCTTCTTTTCTATAATAGTTTAAGGAGGTTGGGAATGAATAGGAATGCTAGTGTTTTTGTATATTGATAATGTATCCAGCAAATGTGCCAAATTCATTAGTTCAAATCATTTGTTTATATGGATATTTTATATATATATATATTTACATAATCTGAAAATAATGACCATTTAATTTCTTCCTTTCCAATTCTCATTACTGTTTCTTATTTTCATGTCTTATTATGCTGGTTACAAACTCTTATAAAATCTTATCTAGCTCCCAACATTAATGGAAATTTTGTAAGGCTTCACCATTAATAGTGTTTGCTACAGGTTTTTGCTAGATACACTTTGGTAGGTCAGCACGTTCCTTTCTATTCCCAGTTTATTAAAAGGTTTTGTCATGAATGAGAGCTGCATATATTGCATGGGTTTTCTATGTCTATTGAATTGATCATAAATTTTTCTCCTTTAATATATTAATATAGTTATATATTAAGATATTTGTAATTTTTGTGCTAAACCATCCTTGAAATCCCAGAATACATACTATTTGATAATGATGTATTTTAATACATTGCAGAATATAGCTAGTTAATATTTTACTTTGTATTTTTACATCTATACTAATAAGAATACAGGAGTAGAGTTTTCCTTTTATGTGCTGGCCATTCCTGGTTTGGGTACCTTAAAAGTAAGAAGAAAAGAATAGCTAACATTTATTTTGCACTTATTGTGGCAGACATTGTTCTCAGCATTTCTTTCTTTATTTATTTTTTTTGTCATTGAGTTATCACAGTTCAAAGAGGTATGTACTTTGGTCATTATTCCCATTTGGCAGGTGAGAATTCTAGTCATTTATCTGGGAATATAGAGGTAGTAAGTGGCTGAACTGGGAGTAGGATACTTTTTCTTCTTTTTCTGTTCTCTAAAATAATTTGAAAGTTAGTAGCTATCTATTTGCTGACAGTTTGATAAAAGAATGTCAGTAACTGGGACTCCTACTTTAAAAAAAAATTTTTATCAATTTTTGACCACTAACTGATTCCATTTCCTTAGAGGATATGAGTATATTCAGTTTTCTCTGTCTTGAATCCATTTTGGTAAGGTATATTTCTCTATAAAATTGTCCATTAAATCTACATTTTTATATTAAGTTATAAATGAGTAATATACTATTAAATATTTTAATATGAAAATGCAGATTATCTCTGGTTTTTCTTGATTAATGTTCTTAGAGATTTGTGTAAGTTTTTAATCTTTTCAAAGATAAACTTTATACAATGCTAATTCTCTCTATTATGGCTTGGTTTTCTAGATTCATTTCTGTTATTATCATTATCACTCCTGTCTACTATCTTAAGATTTACTATTTTCCTAATTTCTTGAGTTAAACGTTTAGCTAATAAATTTCCAATTTTTTCCTTAATATAGGCATTTAAAGTTAAAACTTTCCTCTAAGTGTAATTTTTGCTGTAGTCTACCAGTTGTGCTTCTATTGTTTTTCAGTTCTAAATAGTTTGTAATTTTCAATATGATTTCTTTTTTGAACTATGGAATATTTGTAAGTGTGTGATTTGATATTATTCTCTAATTTTATTACATTGTTCTCAGAGAACATAGTTTGTGTGTTATCAACTCTTAGAGAATTTCTTTGTGGCCAAGTACATGAACAACTTTTAAATATATCTCTAGATGGATTTCTGGTACCAGTCAAGATGGAGTAAGCATGCAAGAGGCTTTCTCTCTCACTGATTATAGTTTAAAATTCTGATAATAGTTTAAAATTCTGGACAAAATACTAAAACAACTATCTGACAACTCTGAAAAGTAAAAAATAGCAAGAAGATTGAGAAGAGAATTTAAATTAAAAAAATCACTAGTATGGCAGTGATGAGTTTCCTGATATTTTTCTTCCGCCAAGATCTTCTGCCTTTGACTTAAGGATGGGCCAAATCAGGGAGCTGTGCAACAGCCTTGCTCTTCTCATAGCAAAAATTTAAGATAAACCTGTTTTGTTAGCCATAGGACTGGGAAGCAGGACCCCTGCAAGTCAGAGTGTAAGTATGTGGAGGGGAGAGGGATTCCAACATATTTTTCACTCTCTGTTTTCTAACTCTGCCCCAAGGCCAGCTTCAGTGCCTGCAGAGGCCGGAGCAGGGATGCAAGACCCTAAAACCCTGAGAAAACCCGTCTCTCTGAATAGAGAAATCAGGAAAATGGGCCTCTGTTGTGCAGAGTGTGGAAGGAATCCCTATTTTTATTTTCTGTCTTTTCTTTCGCTACTTCTCCACAAGGTGTATCCAGTTACATAGAACTGTACAACAGTGTAAGAGTCAACAACTTTGAGAGAAGCCTATCTTTCTGGCCAGAGGGACTTGAAAAGGGGACCTCTGGGAGCCAGACAGCATAAGGGAAGATCCTAAAAAGAGAACTGAAGAAGGGAATTCTAAGGCTCAACCCAAACTGCCTGTACGGAACATATCAAAATAATCACAGGAAAGTCTTGGAGAATTCATCATGAACCAGCTCCACAGTCCCACACTGATTTCCGACTGGCTCAGATAGCACAGTAAAGTCTTTAAAACCTGAACCAACATTGAAACAGCCACCCACAGAAGGCAAGATAGAACTCAGCAGTATGAATCAACTGGGTTGATTTACTGGTGAACCAACAATTCAGCCTGCTTCAGAGGATTTTGGCAAGATGCAGAGTCTCAGAACACATTATCAAAATGTTGAAGATACAATCCAAAATTGCTCAGCATACAAATAACCAGGAAAATTGGACCAGCTTTCCAGAGAACAAATAATCAACAGATACCAAATCTAAAATAACCCAGATGTTAAAATAAAGATTTTTTTAATTAGCTATCATAACCATCCTCCATAAGGTAAAGGTAACTCTTGAAATGAGTGGAAATGTAGACATTCTTAACAGAGAAATAGAAACTATTAGGTTAAAAAAAAAAGGAACAAAATGGAAATTTTCTAATTGAAAAATATAATACCTGTAATTTTTAAATTCCCTGTGCAGGCTCAGTAGAAGAATGGAAATGTCAGAAGAAAAAGTCAGTGGACTTAAAGATAAATCAATAAAACTTATACAGTCTAAATAACAGAGAGAAAAAGATAGAAAATTAAAATGACCAGAGCTTCTAGGGCCTAAGGATAATATGATAATAATATCAAAAATCTATTATTTGTGTCAGTAGAGTGTATGAAGTAAAGGAGAAAGAGGTTGGTGCAGAAAAATATTTGAAGACAGCGTGGCTGAAAAAACTTCCCCATGTTTGAAAAAAATTCAAGAATCTCAGCAAACCCCAAACAGTTTATAATAAGGGATATTATAAAAGACTTAAGGGAAATTATAACAGAGGAAAACTTGGAACTGTAGGAATGAAGGAAAAGCAAGGTAAATGATAAATATCTTAATAAATATAATTTACTATTTTTCTTCTTTTTATTAAGATATATATCACTTTGAAAGCAAAATTTAAAATATTTTCTGGGAAGTTTCAGTGTATGTACCTGTAATATGTATGACAGAGCAAGTAGACAGAAAATCAGTGAGGACATAGAAAACCTGAACAACACTGTCAACCAACTTGACCTACTTGACGTTTGTAAAACACGCCACCCAATAATAGAATAGAAGAATATACATTATTTTCAAGTACACGTGAACATTCACTAAGACAGATCATAAAACAAACATTAACAAATTTAGGAGAATTCAAATTATATAAATTATAAACATCAGTAACAGAAAAATATCTGCAAAGTACCTAAATATTTGAAAATTTACCCTTGTGTCAAAGGGGAAATTTCAAGAGAACTTGGAAAATATTTTGAACTGAATGAGAACACAAATTAACAATGTAAAGCATATAAAAGGAGATACTCCTACAGACTCCACAGATATTAAAGGGTAATATGAGAATACTACAAAATTCTATGCACATAATTTCAACAGCCTAAATGAAATGGATCACTTCCTTGAGAAACAAATTACCAAAATTCACTCAATAGTAAACGTTTATATCTATTAGAAAATTGAATTTGTAGTTTTAAACCTGCCAAAAAAGAAAACTGTAATCCCAGATGGTTTCACTTGTGAATTCGACCAAGTATTTAGCAAAGAAATAATTCCAATTCTGCATAACCTCTTGCAAAAAATCAAGGGGAGGAAAGGGGCATGGGGTATTTCCCAACTCACTTTCTGAAACCAACTTGATAACCAAAACCAGTGAAAGGGATTACAAGAAAATTACAGAGCACTGTCCTTCATGAACATAAATGTAAAAGATCCTCAATGCTATGGTCTGAATATTTATGCCCCCCCCCAAAAATTCATATGTTGAAATCTTAATCCTTAAAGGTGGTGATGGTATTAGTCCTTTGGGAGGTGATTAGGTCATGAGGGCGGAGCCCTCACAAATGGATTAGTGCTCTTATAAAAAGCATTCCACAGAACTTCCTAGCACCTTCCACCATGTGAGGACACAGTGAGAAGGTGTCCTGTATGAACCAGGAAGTGAGCTCTCACCAGCCACCACACAGAATCTGCCTGCCCTGTGATCTTGGACTTCCCAGTCTCCAGAACTATGAGAAGTGAATTTCTGCTGTTTATAAGCCACTCAACATTTTGTTAGTGGTATTTTGTTATCACAGCCTGAGTGAATTAAGACACTCAAAAAATTGAATCCTGTAGTATGTAAAAAAGATAATATGAAAATAAAAATCATGATGAGATATCAATACACACCTATTAGAATGTCTTTTTTTCTTTAATTGACAATAACAAGTACTAGCAAGGACACAAAGTGACAGAAATGCTCATGCATAGTTGGTGGGAATGCAAAATGGCACAGCCACTCTAGAAAATGATGTCTTATAAAGTTAAATGTACATTTACCACAGCAATTACCAACCAATACCACACTCTGGCATTTACCCAAGTGAGATGAAAATTATATTCACATAAATACTACAGTAATTTTAAAACAATTTTATTAGTATCACCAGAAACTAAAAACAACACTAATGCCCCTGAACTGGAGAACAGATAAATTGTGGTACATTCATACAGTGAAATACCATTCAGCAACAAAAAGGAATGAACTATTGATACATGTGAGAAACTGATGAATCTGAAATGTATTATGTTAAGAGAAAAAAGCCTTTCTCCACAGGCTATATACTGTATAATTCCATATATATTACCCTCTAGAATAGACAAAGCGATAGGGATAGAGAATCAGTCAGTGATTGTCAGATATTAATAGTGGGGGAAGTGTTTGACTACAGAGTGTAGCATGAGATAATTTCTGATGGAGTGATAGAACTGTTCTGTATCTTGATTGTAGTGGTGTTTGTGCTACAGTGTGCATATGTCAAAATTCATAGAACTCTACACTAAAAAGGACATTTTCTGTTTGTAAATTTTTTTAATTTAAAAATATTCCATGGATGTTGGAAAATAATTTATTTCCCTATTTGTTGAATATAATGTTTTATATGCATCCTAATTTTGGATGTATGCCATCTATCGTTTTCCGGAAAAGTTATAATAAAATCTCCTACTACAATTGATAATTTGTCAATTTCAACCTTAATACTATTAATATTTGCTTTATGCATTTTTGAAGCATTATATGTTTTTCAATATATATACATTCAGGGTTGTTGTATCTTTCTAGAGAATTATGACATCCTTTCATCATAAGTCCTTTTTTGGTTCAAAGTTTATTTTGCCTTTTATTAATATAGCAAAAATGAATTTAGTTGGGTTCATCTTTGCCTGCATATGTTTTTCCATTTCAGTATTTTCTATATCATCATGTTTAGGTATATTTCTCATAAATAGTATACAATTGGATTTTTAAAATATGACTTGAAACTACCTATCTTTTAAGAAGTAAATTTAGATTTAAATCTACATTAAATTAAGTTTAGTTTATAGATTAACATTATTATTACTGCTCTGTTTTGACTTGTTTTTATTATCTTTTAATTTTTGTTTTGTTTTCCCTGCTGTTTATTTGCTTATATTCTTCCCCTGTCCTTTACTGAGCAACACAGACTTTTGTTGGTTTGGTTTTGTTTTACACTATATTGCTCACCTTAGAGTGGTGGTCCTTAAATATTTAACATGCATTCTTGGCCTAACAGAGTGAAAGTTTAGTCAGTATTTCTATCTCCCTCCAAAAAATCAAAGGGTCTGAGAAAGCTTGAAGTTCAACCGTTTATCTCTGAATTTTCCATGCAATTAGAGCACCACTTTTTTGAGGCACTAAAAATTAGTTACCACCGTTATTTTATTATTCCTTTTGGCATTCATTGCTTATTTAGATTGATCTATAGGTTAATCAGTTTCCTTGTAGACATGCTAATCCACGTTAATCAATTTCTTTGATTCTTGCATCCTGTTCTTCTGTGTTCCCTATCCTTTTTAAAGTGCATTGTTTGATGTTTCCTTTAGTGGTTCTGAATAAGAATCCTCTTAGTCCTAATTTTTCTGAATGATTTTATTTTGTTCCTACTCTTCTGTAACATGTTTTTTGGTCCTGGGTACCAGAAATGGATTCTAAGCCTCTCAGTTAAGGCAAAAGCACTAAGCACCTCGAATCTAAGTGCACTAATTTTTTAGCTATTTATACCCACCCATGAAAGGATTGCTGAAAAGCAATTTTCCTGCAAAACCGTTACTACCACACCCACTCCTCATTCAATATAAGAGGAAGTTCAGGAAAATGGAAGGTGAATTTTTGTGGGGTGCCCAATTCACGAAGAATGTTTTTATTTCTCCTTATGTATCCCTCCATGTGAAAGAAATGTATATTTTCCCTTTCTGAAGCCAGGAAAGGGAGAAACAAAGAAAATCACTAAAACAAATTAGGGTATCCAAACCACTTATTTTCCTCTAAGTCAGGTAATCATGAGTATCTCTCACATAAAATTATCCAAACCATTTATTTGGCCAAGAGAGAGCCTGGAGTTGCTGAGATATGGAAACAGGGATAGGAAAAATGCTAAGAGATGTCAGTGAAGCAGCCAACACTTCCACCATTTGGCTTCACAGGGAGTGAATGAGTTTCTCAGAATTTTCTAAAGCCCTCAGCTGCTTTATCAGTATATATGAACTATATATGAACCTTATGAACTATAAGGTTCGTATGGTTTAGCTCATAGCAGGAGCTAAAGAGGGGGAAAAAAAGAGTTATAACCAAAGCCAAATTCCCACATCAGAGATAACACAGGGGAAAGACACAGGAGTCTCAGAAGAACCAATTAATGGTCCATTTGTATGGTTGCAACTATAGAAACTAGAAGGTTGTCAGTATCAGCCAGAGATGTACGGATGAAGATTTCCAGACTCCAATCAGGACAATTATCTAAAAATTGTAATATCCCAATGAGTTGTTGCTTCTCTATAAACCAGTAAAACCTAAATAATATTTTGGGAAGGTATAGAATTACAAATTTCTATCTTTGTTTCTGCTGGAGCTCCAGTTTATTTCTTGACTTAGAGTTGTGTCCCATATAGGGAGACAATGTCAAAGTCTGGCGTTGGAATGGGTTTTCAGTTTCTCTAAGATAACTTTGTTTTTCTTCTTAAACATAATTCATAATTTTAAATAAAAACACAGTATTCCTTACTACTTCCTTAGACTGGTGGCATACTTTAGGTAGGCTCTTTTCACAAATAAAGTAGACCAGTCTTTGTTGAAGCCCTACCTCCACATTCCCATTGAGACGCTAAAATTCCAGTCTTCAGTCTTTAAAGCTCACATACCATTTCAACCTCACTACTATATAAATTCCCATGACTTCATCTCCTTCTTATGGCACAGGCTTAAAATTTTTCCTAATTTCTACAACTTGAGTAATTTCTTCCTATGAATTAATTACATATTGAAAAAAAGTTTATGTTTTTAGTAGTGTCAGATCAAAAGCCAAATGTCAAAGTATGACTTTTATCAGTTAATTCCCTATATCCTCCTTATATAGGGTAAAACCAATATATTTAAATGACTTCATATCCACATATTTAACTTTTTATTAGTGATCTGAATTGACATTTAAGTATGCTTTCAAATGTTAGGCTCTGCTATGGCCTGAATGTTTGTGTCCCTCCAGAATTCATGTGTTGAAATCCTGATACCCAGTATGATGAAATTAAGAGGTGGGCTTTTGGAAGATGCTTAGGTCCTGAGGGTAGAGCCCACATGAGTGGGATTAGTGTTTATTAAAGAAACCCCATCTCTTATTAAAGAGATCTCTCACCCCCGTCCACCATGTGAGGAAGTCTGTGACCCTGAAGAGGGCCTTCACCCAACCATGCTGGTACCCTGATCTTGGACTTCCACAGTTTCTCAGAACTGTGAAAAATAAATTTCTATTATTTATAAGCCTCCAGTCTATGGAACTTTGGCCCAAACTGACCGAGACAGGCTCTGTAGCCAATCTTCTTAAATCAAATGTCTATGATACAAAATCCCATTTTGGTGTTAAATGAATTTTGTTGATAAAAAATTAGAATATCACTTGTAATCTTGTAAATATACACATGCATGTACACACACACTAAATTATAACTAGTTTCAGGTACACCCTGGTGGTCTCCATGACTGGATTCCTGTTCTCTTGCTAACTTTCACTGACTTTCTGAAAATATCAATAGTAGCGAAAGCCATGTTCTGAATAAGCAGGTTTCAACTCCTGTTATTTAATCACTGGACTCCTCCCAAACTGAGTTTGGCAAGAGTCATTCTGAAATCAACAAAGAAAGTCACAGAAGAACAAATTGGGGTCATCTGACTCATTCCACTTGTGATGTAAAGTGCATTTGAACCCACATCTTCAGAGGGGAAAGTTAGTTATAAAGTATTGCAAATCAACTAATGTCACTTGTTTCAATTTCTTTTAAACTTTGAGTCAGACGGGAAACAAGGTGGAGAAAGATGAGAAAGAGAAATGAGTGTTTTTAAATAGAACATTTCCAAATTGCTGAAAATAATTTTTATATCATAAATTTAGAAATAATTTCAAAGGAGAGGATCATATGATCCATAAGCTTTACTAAGTCATCTTTTTAAAAATATTTTAAATCATACTTCTAAAATAAAAAGCAGTATTTTATTTATTAAAATCCTTTCTTGATATTCCGTTCCTGAGTTCAGAATACTACATATCCCCAGAAGTCTAAAACTAAAGTATTAAACACTCAAACTTATTTATCCTTCCTTCTCTAGATAAAATCTCATGTTCTTAAGTTTTAGACAATTATAAGAAAACTATGGTTTTAATTATATCTATATTACCAAAAATATTATGAAAAGTAGATATTTAATCACATATAGTTTGTCTATTAACATCATATATTTCAAAAAATATGGTTAACAGGTACTATCAAACATTTCTACCTCAGACTCAAGAGACTGTTGATATGAGCTCTTTGCTTCCTATGAGTTACTTGGGGACATAAAGACAATCCAGAGAGGGACAGAGAATGTTCTCTATGTTTACTGCACTACAAAATCACTAGTGTTAAGAAGGAGGGATGTGCTTTTGTTATTGAATTTGCTGCCACTAAAAACATTAGTAGAACAATCAATTCTATTTGTCCATTCTAGTCTTTACTTAAGCTCTTTTCCTCATGCTTCCTTTTCTCATCTTTAACCCTGTTGTCTCCTGATTCTATGAGTATTTAGTTTCCTTCCTTTTTGTCCTCTATATCTCTTCCTATTCAATCAAGTATTTTGAAGGCTAGCTTAAAGACCAACACATTAATGGTCTTGCACAACAATCTCTTTTCCAACAGATTCCTCTTCTTCTAAAGAAAAGCACTTCTACTGAATGATTTATAGTGGATGTGCAGATGCCACTCCAGCTATGCTTGGAGTGAAGCTGATTAAATTATTTTTCACTTACGATGTATGTGTATTTTTTTTAATGAGGCTAAGTTTTATAGGTCCCTAAAAATAAAGTCTTTCAAGAATGATAAAAATATTTTTATAGCAATTTTGTAATGTATTCCCCTAAGAAGATCATAGGTTCATATTAATAATACGTTCATCTTAGCTTCACTATGATGTTCTCTGAAGAAGCATTTTAAATGCTTTTTATTGGTGGACTAACAAGCAACAGTGTGTAATGTTGGGAGAGAGATCAACCAGGTACAGGAATAGGCATGCTTTTCTGAAGAAGTGCCATCATTGACAATTAGGCCATTTATTAACTACTCAACATATTCCACGCTCTTAGCTAAACACATTACACACATTACTGCACCTCATCCTTCCAACCCATCTTGTAATTCTGAGTATTTTTAACAAGATTTAGTAGATGAGGAGACAGAGCCACAGATTGGCTAGGTAATTTTTCCATGATCACATTAGCAATAAAGGAACATTCAAACACATGTCTGTCTGTCTCCAAAGACAGTGCTGTTGCCTACCAGGCAAACCATGTATCTACTGGAAAATAGGGAACTAAATCCATTATATAAAAGGAGGAAGAAAAAGAAGATATGGGAATCTAGATTACCCTGAAAATGGAAAACAAGAAAAATAAACCAAAAGTCCCACGAATGCTGTAAAAATAAAGTATCATTAAGTTCTTGGCCAATGGCAAAAATAATTTGTACATAAAACTAAAACATGAATAAAAATTAGAATTATTCATGAAAATGTACAGCTTTTCTTTATGTTTTTCCTATATAATAAAATGATCACCTTTTTCCTTCTAATTCAAAAGCAACATTTACTCTCATATTAAAGAAGAAAATTTGGAAGGTTTACTGAGTGTTAAGGACTGTAAACTTCAGTAAGTAACAGGCTCTTACTCATTCCTTGCACAAGATTTCAAAATTAGTTAGGAGTTTTATATGTAACTCTTAAATTTCTAATTGTAAAGTATATAGAACTGCTGATCAAATGTTACAGTTAATTTTACATTGTCCTATATTTTAATGTGCTTTTTAAGAAAAGTAATATATCAATGACTTTACTAAAAACATAATTGCAAAATGTCCATGAGTGTTACTAACATATCAAAAAAGAACTGATTTATTATCATGTGAAATAATATACAAACTAGTGAGAAGGAACATTTCCTATATATATTTATTTAACCAGAATCTAAGGGAGTCCTTATTTGTACTTTATTGAGATTGAAACCATCCAGGGAACCTCAGAGTAACAATAGAAAGAATGGGACTCTTCCTTTAAAGATAATTTTCTCCCACCAGGAAATTAAATGTTTCTCCTGGCAGCAAGTAAAGTACACAGAGGAATGTAGGCTCACACGTATACCTCTTCAAAGTTAATCAGAAACCAGGGTTACCCAAGGTTCAGACTAAAGGGTGGGGACAGTTTCATCCCTAGATATTATTTGAGCATATAAGCCAAGTTAGAAGTATTAGCTGAAATGTTTGTTCTTCTAGTAGGGTATTATGAAAGAATTAAATGCAGTAAACTGTAACACCTTCATATGACTAAAGGAAGGGAAGGAACTAGCATCTGCCTTAAAGATGGCCCAGGTTATATTTTGTGTGTTCAAAGTTGTAATGTATGGACGCATATATTTGACTCACAGTTTATCAAAATATATGTAATAAGGAATCATCTAAAAGTGCTCATCTAGGCAAAGGTGGTTTTATTCAGAGGAGTGAACAATAAATTTAGAATGAGAATCAGTAAGTTAATATGGGGTCAGTCAGTAGTTGCTATGACTACTTATAAATGTTCTGTAACATTTGTGAGCCTCAGTTTCCTCAACTGTAAAAATTGAGATAACCAGAATACCTAGCTTACAAGAGTGCTGTGAGAACAGAATGAAATAATACATGTGAGAGGGTTCCA
The DNA here is from genome assembly GCF_002837175.3 of Physeter macrocephalus. Taxonomy (NCBI): domain Eukaryota; kingdom Metazoa; phylum Chordata; class Mammalia; order Artiodactyla; family Physeteridae; genus Physeter; species Physeter macrocephalus. The sequence goes on along the minus strand of NC_041215.1, from coordinate 91,846,310 downwards.
TATATTTTCTACCTCTATGCAAATGTAAAATAGTATTATCAGTCATATCTGTAAGTCAAAAAGGGCCATAGCTAAAATTTAACTACAGGGACACATGGAATCTGAGAACATACACATTACAGAACATGAATGCCCCTGACTCCTCAGGGCCAACACTGGGTAAGTAAATGTCTCCTTGCTCTGGAATCCTGTGTTAGTCTAGGCTGAACGAGCTCATGTGAGTAGCAAAGTGAGACTGGCACTAGAGAGACATCTAGTGTTTGAATTAACAGAAGAGCAGATTTGGAGGTTGAAATAATTTTGTTAAAGAAAGAAAGAAATAGTCTGCATCCAAATAAAACCATACAAAAATTAAATCAACATTATAAAAATGTTCCTACATCATTTCAAATCCTCCAGAAATGTGAAAAATTTTGTATTTGAATTTTCAATTCATACGCAGACATTTTAAGGAGAGCCAGGAGTCAAGGAATGTAACTCTAGGAATTCCTTTTTTAAGGCAGTTACCTCCTAACAGGGTAGAGTTTGGTGTGAAAAGGAGAGCAGATAGGTCTGGAAGAGAGGATAAATGAAAAGCAGAGGTAGATTTCATTAGGTAGAAATCAGTGAAGGAAAAATAATTAGGGGCTATGTCTATGGAGGCGAAAAAAGGCTGTGGCAGAAGACCAGACAAGAAGATTCTACGTTATTAGTAGTAATGCACCCTGCTAAAAATGCAATTTGCTGATTATTATTTAATTATCCCCACTTGTAATACATCAAGAGTAATTAAGCTTACAGATTTTAATAACTGGATATCAACAAAAGCATTTTCACCTCAAATAGTTAATAGATATTTATTAAATGATTATGATGAGTCAGGAATCTTCTAGATATTTGGAATGCATCAATTAACAAAACAGATAAAGACCCGTGGACCTGGAGTTTATATTCTAGATAAGAAGAAAGACAATAAGTAATAAACAGAATAAATAAGCAAAATGTATGGCATATTAAAAGGAAGTAATTCAAAAAAATAATATAATAAAAATATGGAAAAAATGAGAAGTAGAATAGAAGACATAGGGTGTGTGTGGCAAAAGGGAAAGGGAATTCAACTTTTGCTAAAGTAACAGTATAACTAATCTCTCCCACCAAAAAGTGAAAAATGAGAATGTACCCTGGACCATCTTTAAGGCAAATGTTAGTTCTTTCCCCTCCCACTGTAAATAAAATTTGTTAGTCACAGTTCCATGTTAGCTAATTCAAGTTTTTGGTTGGAATAAGTTAAGTAGTGGAAGCAATCATATTTATGTGTAATTTCGTATAGTTTTCCATACCTTAAAGGTCTCACCTAACATTCCTCTAATTGCTGTTGTTTCAATTTATAAACTTATCAAAGTTCCCTGCCACTGCAAAGATTCCATAGATGATTTTCGGTGGTCATAGTAACAATAAATGCAGAACTTCTTCCTTCTATTTACATGTTTAGAGTCTATAGATATATGTCCCTAAATATATGAATAAAATATATTAATTAGCTTTTTCTTCCCTAAATTCTAAGAATCACTAAACTCTAGTAATGTCAAGCAGAAGAGATAAAGTACTCTTATCCCCAAGATTGAGAAGGATTTTTTAAGGAAATACTTGGTAAAAATGGAATGCAGATCAATCTTGGTGTTTAGAAAACTCTTAGAAACATTTGTTGAAAACATGTTATTGCTTTTTATTTTTTAATTGAGGTATAGTTGATGTAAATTTTTATATAAGTTTCAGGTGTACAACACAGTGATTCACATTTTTTAAGGTTATATTCCATTTATAGTTATAAAATATGGGCTATTTGCCCTGGGTTGTACAATATATCCTTGTAGCTTATTTATTTTGTACATAGTAGTTTGTACCTCTTAATCTTCTACCCCTATCTTGCCCATTGCCCCCTCCCCTCACCCTGTAGGTATCCACTAGTTTGTTCTCTATATCTGTGAGTCTGCTTCTTTTTTGTTGTATTCACTAGTTTGTTTTATTTTTTACATTTATTTTTATTTTTTAGATTCCACATCTAAGTGCTCTACAGTATTCATACAGAATTCAAACACAGTATTCATCTTCCTCTGACATTTCACTTAGCATAATACCCTCCGAGTCCATCCATGTTGTTGCAAATTTCATTCTTTTTATGGCTGAGTAGTATTCCATTGTATATATATACCACATTCACCTGTTGATAAACACTTAGGTTGCTTCCATATCTTGGCAATTGTAAATAATGCTGCTGTGAACATTGGGGGGCATGTATCTTTTCAAATTAATGTTTTTGGAAAATATGTTATTGTTACTAGCATACAACTACTGAATGGATAAGAGATGATATATTTAAGGGACATATGTACATTATTATTATACATACCAAAATAGTCAAATATTTGTTAGGAGTTTTATGCTGGTGATTTCTCCCTGAAGTTTTTCTAAATAGTAACATAATCTTTTTTGTTTAGTTTGTTCCCATTATAAAAGAGACTTTTCTTCTTCATATCAATATTTATTCTATATCATCATCTTTTTGTTAATGTATGTCATATGTTACTCTTTAATAGCTCTCTTAACTCTAAAAACCTAACAACACATATAATTATGTTTTGCTATGTACTTTGGTATGATTTTTTTATTTTGCAGTAAACTTGTGCTATCACAATTCTACAGTAACTCCCAGATTTAAATTCCAATATTTAAAATTTCTGTACCCAACATTTTTTGTGATAAAGTCTGTCAAAAATGTTATTTTTCCTTTTATTATGATAAAATTTACTACTGTAACTCTAGCAAATATTAGAGAGTTTTCTCCCCAAGACATCTATGTTCATATTCTCTACGTAACCAAAAAATAATAATAAACTTTGGTATGCACAGAAGTTCTTATACCAACTTATTCTTATTTCCCATTATTACAGAAGTCATATTTCTTGATTCAAAAATCCTTGCATACAGCCTTATATTGCTTGTTTCCCTCTGGTTTCTGGTCATGCAATGGTCATATTTAAGATTCAAAATCACAGTGAGAATTGCCTAATTGTGTGATGAGAGAAGAATTGAACTCCTTACTCACTTTTCATTTTGTTATAAGTGACAGTTATCATCAAACATTTCAATTATTTTCAATCAACAGAAAAACTTTCTTATAATTTCAAATTCTTTAGCAAACACACATACACAGAACAGAAATTGTTGGAATAGAAAGATTATATGATAGTCTTTTTTTATTCAGATTATTTATTTTCATTACTTATTCTGAAAGAGGAGGTTGATCTCAAATGTCACTTTATCTTAGTTCCTGTAGAGTTGGAATGTCACATATAGAAATTCATACCTTGTTTAAAATGTGAATATTACTGAAATATTGGTCTAAGATCTTATTGCTATGAGACATTTTGTTATGATTTTATTCAGTTTGCTCTGTAAGACTCTGAAATGTTATAGAAAATGATTATTTCTTACGTGTCATCCACATAATATCCAACTATAACATTGCAATATGGGATTTTAAAAAGGTAATGGTCCTGAGATATAACACTGCAGAACTGAATCCAGCAGGTTATCAGAAGTGTGCTTCGGAACCATCCCTGTCTTCAAAACAGAGTCTATCCAAATCCTTACATGAATTTTCTCTGGCTGGTCCTATATACTGGTATACCACAGAATGGTATAGAGATTTTCTTAAGGCAAACTAAAGGACAGAAAGCATCTGCCCACAATCATGGAAGCTGATAATGCAAACGTACCCCTCATTTCAGTATAATTCAACCTTATGCCTATGAAAGGAGTCCTTAAATGATCAGAAAGCTATGGATCATCTAGAGTTGGAATTTCACCTGAAGACTAGATATTTTTCACATAAAAAGACCATTAATAATAGATGTATATCCATAATTCACTACATAGTTTGAAACTTACAGATTTGGCCAAGTTGGGAGATTCAAAACACTGAAAATATTTTATTAATATGATTTTCTGGTTTCAAGTCTGTGATAAAAATTACATAATGGATTGGGAGTTTGGGATTAACATGTACACACTGCTATATTTAAAATAGATAACCAGCAAGGACCTACTATATAGCACTGGGAACTCTGCTCAGTATTCTGTAATAACCTAAATGGGAAAAGAATTTGAAAAAGAATAGATACATTTATATGTATAAGTGAATCACTTTGCTGTACACCTGAAACTAACACAACATTGTTAATCAACTATACTCCAATATAAGATTTTAAAAATTTTTTAATAAAAAATAATACACAGGAGCACATTTCCATCTAACTACTCATGTATAATTGTGAGAACAATAATCACAGCCATCAATGAGTAGCATGAACCCATGAGGATGTAAAGCATTTTAAGTGAACTAATTTCATTTAATTCTCACAACCCTTTGAGGTAGATATAATTATTTCTATAACAGATGAGGAAATAAAGACTGAGAATTTCAACAAGTTTCCCGACTAAGTAACATTGGCTGGAATTCATTCTAAGTCTATTACCTCCAAAGCCTACACCATTAAACGCTATGCTTTACTGGTGAATTCGAGTATTTAGAGCTCAATATCTAAAAACTGTACATGAAACCTAGCCTTGATCCTATGTCTATAAGTGGTAACAAAAATTGGAAAACAAGTTACAATGCAAACTGGAAAGATTTGTGGCTAGGTTAAGAGCTCCTGGTATTCAAGGGCACATATTTACAGTAGACAATAGATGCCTGAAAGATTGAATAAGCTGTGCAGCAAAAGGCAAATTTATATCCTCACACTTTCAGGGACAAAGTGGCACAGTGGAAAGAACACCACATTTAAAGTCAAACAAGCCTTCTCTAGCTCCACCACTTAGCAGCTGTGAGATCTCAGTCACTGTTCTTAAACTCTATTTGCCTCCTTTTCTTTGGGGAATAATATACCTATTTCCTATTTTGTATTGAGGATTTAGTGGCACAATGTACATTCAGTTACTGACACTCAGAAAGTGCTATGAGTGTTATTATCTCTAAAAAACAACTTTCAGGGCTTCCCTGGTGGCGCAGTGGTTAAGAATCCGCCTGCCAACTCAGGGGACACGGGTTCAAGCCCTGGTCCGGGAAGATCCCACGTGCCGCGGAGCAACTAAGCCCGTGCACCACAACTACTGAGCCTGTGCTCTAGGGCCCGCGAGCCACAACTACTGAAGCCCATGCACCTAGAGCCCGTGCTCTGCAACAAGAAAATCCAC
>NC_041215.1:91772716-91840697 GCF_002837175.3 Physeter macrocephalus | reverse complement strand
AGCATGTGGGATCTTCCCGGACCGGGGCACGAACCCGCGTCCCCTACATCGGCAGGCGGACTCTCAACCACTGCGCCACCAGGGAAGCCCATGCGTGGGCTTTTCATTGCGGTGGCTTCTCTTATTGCAGAGCACGGGCTCTAGGCACGTGGGCTTCAGTAGTTGTGGCATGTGGGCCCTAGAGAACAGGCTCAGTAATTGTGGCGCACAGGCTTAGTTGCTCCGTAGCATGTGGGATCTTCCCGGACCAGGGCTTGAACCCATGTCCCCTGCATTGGCAGGCAGATTTTTGACCACTGCACCACCAGGGAAGTCCCCAGACATGCATTTTTTTAGGACATCCATTTTTAAAATTTTCTCATGTATATATGGACTAAAATTTGGTTACTGAATTTTTTCTTATCACATGCAATTTTAATAACATATAGTTACACCCTTAACAGGCTACCTATGTTAGCAAACTACAAGGGCAAGGATAGCTTAATAAGTATATTTGGACATATTTTCACCTATATAGACAGCCATTATGGTGAAAGCTCCTGAAATATTATTCACTTGAATGGCTATATTTTTACAGTAATTTTGTTTCAAATATGTCTTACCTTTAGAAAATTATTTTATGAAAAATTTTCATCTGCTGAACAATGTTTTCTGAACCACAAAATTTTTATCAATTTGCTGTTTAAATTAGAATCTTGATTATAAACTAAAAGCATCCCCCCTAATCCTTTAATCTATTCACCACATTTTTACAAAGAATGAAACATGGATCTGAGGTTATGTGACTTGCTCAAGGCTTATGTGTGTGATTCTTGACCCAGGGACATTTTCATCAAGTAAGCGTCCTCTCTCTTTAGATGCCTTTTCCTTAAAGCTTTTCATTTTGAAATAATTACACAGTGACAGGAACTAGAAAAAATAGTACACAGAGTCTTTCATACCCTTCATCCAGCTTTGGCCAGTAGTGCATCATATAAAACTATAGAACAATGTCAAAACCAGGAAATTGACATTGGTTTAATACTGTTAACTAGACTATAGATGCTATTCAATTTCACCATTTTTACATGCATTCATTTCTCTGTGTGTGTGTGTGTGTGTTTCTATGTAATTTTATCCTACTTATAAAGATGCTTTTGCTAATGCAGTCAATGATAGGAAGCATTAATAACTGAATGACAAATAATGCCAGAATGACTGGGCTGCTTGCTTTTTTAAGTTTTCATGTCTCATAAATCAAGTTCTTTTGGATTTGACATATCTTTTCTCCTCTGATTGGAAAAACCTGAGCAAATAACTAAACTAAAGATTTTGAATGTCAAGTTTTCATTCCATGAATAATGAACTTGAAGCAAATGGTCTGACGTTAATAGTAGAAAATTGGTCACATTATTTGAGGCTATCTATTTTATGCAGAGGAAAGCAATTAGATGATGACATCTTCACACATGTTTATACCTCCAGAAAGGGGTCTGTGCTTCAGGCTTTTGTGGAAAGAACACTGCACCAGCTACTTATGACTCAAGATCAGTGTCTGCTTTGCACAGCATGAGAGAACAGGTGGGTCATAGGTGGCCAAACATGTTATATTTAATATGCTTGCCAGTTTGCCTTGTGTTTTCTTTATTTCTGCAGATGTGGTCATAAGGAAATTGAGTCAGTCTATTTTTGGCTCTTGCTATAAATATCCAAGCTGATTTTATGAAAGCACATGTTGGTAATAAAATACTCATTGCCTCCTACAAGCACAAGAAAAAAAATTAAAGGATTATTTTGAGAAATGTACTTTTATAAATTTGACTGAAGGTTTATGACAAGATGTTTTATTATTTGATAATTATTTACAGAAAGGGTTTCTTAGATTTTCCTTTTCTAGATGCATCATCTAGATCCTAGATGAATTAAAAGATATTTTCTGTGTTGATTGGTATAATGAATTAAAAACCAAACTGAAGATTTTATATTTATATTATACATATAAATATATCCCTATATTCATGTATTTTAATGAAAAAATAAGTCACTGTTATTTTATGTCATCTTCTCAAAAGATTTAAGAACTACTTAATCACAATGAATAGAGTCTAGGGAATTGTGGGGCTAAACCTCTAAGGCATTGATCTAAAACCACTTTTGAGACTTGACTTCATCGAAATCTACATTTTTAAAAAAAATAAATTTATTTATTTAATTTTGGCTGTGTTAGGTCTTCGTTGTTGTACGTGGGCTTTCTCTAGTTGCAGCAAGCGGGGCCTACTCTTCCTTGCAGTGCGCGGGCTTCTCATTGCAGTGGCTTCTCATTGCAGTGGCTTCTCTTGTTGCAGAGCACGGGCTCTAGGTGCGCGGGCTTCAGTGGTTGTGGCACGCACGCTCAGTTGTTGTGGCTCGTGGGCTCTAGAGCGCAGGCTCAGTAGTTGTGGCGCATGGGCTTAGTTGCTCCGCAGCATGTAGCATCTTCTCAGACCAGGACTCGAACCCGTGTTCTCTGCATTGGCAGGGGGATTCCTAACCACTGAGCCACCAGGGAAGCCCCATTTAAGTCTACTTTGAAGGTATCTGATAAAACAATTACACAACTAGCCTGTTAAAATATAACTTTTTACTGTGCTGTTTCAATAAGTAACAATTTTTATTAATATCTAATTGATAATAAATTAAATACATGCAAAAAAAATTTAGAGAAATCCATACACTCCCGCAAAGGGAAAATATTATAAATATCTTTTTTCAAAAAATCAATTTTAATTACCCAACAATAAATTTAACAGGTAAATCAAGGACTTAATACACTACTCAGTGAGAAAATGGCTGCACCATGAAGGGTGTTTTCATCCACATTTTATAATTTAGAATGGAAAACTATTGCTACTTCTAATGTTTTTTTAAACTTCCATTTATTTTTCTACATTTTCATTAATTTAACAAATATTTATTGCACACCTACTATGAACCAGGCATTGGGCTGATTCAGAGGGTACAGTGGTAAACAAGAAGATAGAGTCCTCTCAAGAAACTAATCTAGTAGAGCAAGCAGAAAAGAAAACAAGGACTCACAATATAGAGTTTGATAGCATTAAAATAAACATTAATTTTCAATTCGTTCATAACCTTTTTTCTCAGGTATTTGAGACTATTGATAGCCCAATTTTTCAAACTTCTTGTAACTCCTATACCTTTAAGAGCACAGTGCTTTTAACAAGTGTTTATTTTCTCTATGATCTTACAGTGACTATGAAATTTACCATCAATTATTTCTATTTGATGTATAATCAAATATAATTAGTTAATATATAAGAATTCAAAATATTTTTATACTTTTGTGCCAAAAATGGCTTCAAGATATTAAAAGTTCATACACTTTTTTTTGGTTTCTTATTTTCCAAAGATTTTATTTCCCTTGCATTTTTTCTGTTAACATTCTATTACAATAGCGTAAGAAGAAACTTCCTTTATAGGAAATTTCCTTCCATTTATGTCTTCAACCCTTTCTCTTCCAAAACACTTATTTTAAAGTTTAGTCCATTTGTGGAAAGGATATGAATCTTTAGTAGACACAGCGAAATCTGAAATTATACATATTAAAAATTATATCAAAGACATGACTAAAGCATATATGTGTGAGATATACATTTAAATACTTCTTTAAGATTGTAAAAGTATGCCCTTTGTCTTCGATCAGAGCCACCACTGATAGTACTCATGGCTTCACATCAGATGGGGCAAGGGTGATAAATGGAGAGAGACATAAAGTCAAACCATTAAACTCAGAAAAATTTTCCCATCACCATCTGACCCAACTCATCTGTCTTAAGAATATTGACCCTGTGCTGAGTCACTAACCCAACTGGAAAGCACATCCTTGCATTCATATATTACTCTAATGACATAAGAATGGATAGACTTGGTCCTTCTACTTAAAAGTATTATATGTTGAAATTTCTGCTGTGATAAGACAAAAATAAAAGTTCTTAAAGGTCTGATACATTAGCAAATCCAGTAAGCCATCATGTTTCTTGTGAGCTCAGAAAATCTAAGGCTTCTTTTTGTCCTGTCTTTTAATGCTGCTGTAATCTAACTGATACTGACTGCCCAACCCTGTTTGCTACTAATTTCTTGCTTTTCTCTCCTAACGAACCATTCAAATATGGATTCTGATCTTGTTATTTATTTCTGGAGTCATTTCTCTCTATCCATTTCACCTGAAATAGTAGATTCCATTTTAAGCATATACTTTCTTATTTATGATACTTTGGACTCCCTCTTGTGCCTAAAGATGTATATTGCCTGACTGGCTTCTCTCTTGTATCTTCTCTTAACTGCAACCTATGAATGGCATAGCTCTAAGTATAATGGAGGAATATTATCATGTCATGTGATTTTACATAACACCAATCAACAGAATTCCATCCTTAAATTGCTGCCAAGACATTATTGAAGATAGGTGGAAGTCATAAAAGAAAATCCACTTTAATATATAATTTATGATAACATCTCATTTGCAAAGCGCATAATTCTAACCACATAACAAGGGAAAGGGGGGATTATGATAAATCTAAATATTTATATTAAATTTGGGGTTAAAGAACAAAACATAATAACAGTATCTGAAGAAGAGAAAAAAAATTATTTTTAGGCCATGAAAACTTATGCTGAAAAGGTTATGATGTTTTAATCTGCTCAGTATGTTTTTCTCTGATATGAGCCAAGTCCCTAGAATAGGGCTTGGCATAGTATATAAACCCTGTAAATATTTGTTGAATTAACAAATAAATCATTAAAACACTACATTTTCATGTTAATCATCCACTAATAAAAGTTTTGTTTGGATAGTTTGAGCTTTGCATCCATCTTCTGAGGAGCCTACTATCTCTGAATACCATTGCCAAAAATATATATATATATGCATATATTTTAGAACCATGTCTTGTAGCTATTAAATTATTTTTGTTTAAAGTTACTAGTATCTAAATTTTGCTTAAGAGTCACGATGTTAACATTATTTTGCTCTGAAGAAGTGTCATTAATTTTGACTAATACTAACCTTTCAACTTGGGACTTTGTAAATAAGACATTTTCGGTAATTTTTATTTCTTGCTAGAATGGGTCATGCTCCTTACCATTCTTTTTCTACTTGGTCAGGATAATAAGTATGAACATTGATATTTTTCTTAAACTTTTAGAGTTGTTTTTCAAAATAAGACTTTAAATCCTAAACTACTCTCAATTTTCCAAATTAAGAAAATAAGTCTTTAGCCATAATTTTTAAAAATTCACAAATTCGGCATTAGAGAAGTGGGGACGGGAGAGACAGAGAGAGAATATGGACTCAATCAAAATATTGAATGATTATGAGTTATCTGAACAACCATAGAGTATGAAAAATTAACTGGTAAAATTTAATGGTTGAGATAATAATGCAAGATTTGATATCTTTTTAATGAAACCAAATTTTTCTTGAACATTTCCTTCTTCTTATACACGATTAACTCCCAGTACTGAATGCTATTCTTCTATCCTCTTACTGTCCCCAAATAACATTAACTTCCCTCTTCTCCATCCTCACAAAAACCAAACTGTCAATTAAAAATAGTCTAAGGTAGGGGAAACCATGTAAGATAATTTACCCCCATTTAAATATCTTATTCAGTTGAAGTATTCTGATCAGCTTAATACTTTCTAAATATATGGATAAATATCACATCAATTTAACTCAGATTTTCTAACTGGAGATTCCTCAACTAATCTACCGAGAAATGAGAGCACAATTTCCATCTATGCCTAGCTATTTCTGTGATACCTGTTAAATTTGTTAAGTTAGAGAAGCCATGAAAAAATATTTTTCTTCATGTAAAGAAAATAGAAGAATTACAGCTCAGTCAAGCAAGGGGAGGTTTTCCTAGGCATGTTACCAAGGCAGAAACCATAAATGTAAACAAAGATAGATGAGATGTCACAAACATTTAAAATTTCAGAGCAGAAAAAAATTAATTAGGTCAAAAGGGAAATATCCACTGCTCTGTCATATTATATTTATGGGTATAGAATTGCTGTGATTTTTCTGAAGTACTGAAGTATTATTTGGTTATATTGATATAGTTACAGATTCAGGTATACATTCAGAAATAGATACTGATGGTAATGATATAGATGCAGACAGATATAAAAATAGGCTTACCCTGTGCCCCCAAATTCCAATTCCAGGAATTTACCTTAAGGACATAATAAGACTAGTAAGAGAAAATTTATGGATTTTCATTTATATCAGGAAAATTAAATTAATCTAAATATCCAACAAGGGAGGATGTTAGATAAACACTGAACATTTATACCCACATTGAACAACAGTGCAAGTATTTAAAATGTTGATGTATTTCTATGTTTTTATACATCTATATTATACTGTTTTATTTTTTTAAATTCTAAAACTATATATATAAAGAGATGAAATTGTATCATCTCAGTTTCCTTTTTAAAAAGACAGTTTGTAAATGTGGGCACACATACATAATGGAAATATTTAGAAATAATTAATATCAAGATACAAATGATAGTCATATCTGATTTGAAGGTTGAACAATTATTTTCTTTCTTTTTATGCTTTTCTGAATATCTGATTTCTTCAAAGAAAAAATAAAGTTCACACTGGGAAAAAAATTCAAACAAATGCAAGCAAAGTCAATGCTTTGGAAAGCAAATATCCTTATATCGGATTATCTAAGTTTTTATCCTTTCTAATATTTTATCATTCTAACATAATTAAAATATTTTACCACTCATTGATCAAGAGTTGTGTGTAACATAACTTGATTTTAGGATTGCAATAGTTAAAATCCATACATTATTAAAAGATAAACTTATGCAGATATTTTTGTGCTTTTGATTATGAATTTCTTAAAAATGAGCCAGGTCCTTCAAATCATATCCTATAAAAATTTTTTATAGGATATTATTTTTAGTTTTTATCTATTTTTTTCTCCCCTTTCTTTTGTCTTCTTCCTCCTCTTTCCTCATCTTTTGTCTCTTTCTTCTTGACTATTCTACAATTCTCTATCCCACAATTGTACCATGATTTCATTAAGTCCTCAATGAATCTCAATTTATGGTATACAGAGATGCCTGAAATTGTGGGATTTTTATGCTAGCAAACTGAGGATAATAAAATGCTTATGCATCCCTATGGTATATGGAAATGTGATATTTAGTAACACTTTTATTTCCTTTTTAAATATTCAAATTAATATATACTATTTTATCATTATAATGCATTTCCTCAGAGTGCTTTCCCGAAAGCACTTTACATCCAGTAATTAAATACACTCACAGAGCACGGCATAGTTTTTATTTAATGAAATTTTCTTAATGAAAAATTATAATATTAAAGTTTTTAATAATAATAACTAGACATTTGCTATATACCAAATGATTTGTATTCACCCTGACATTTAATCTTCCCTACCTCATCTTAAAGATAAAGAAACTGAGGATCAGGAGAGTTTTATAATTTGCTCAGTTTGAATAATTGAAAAATAAAAAGATCATATGTGAGGTTTACAGCAGATTGTGAAATTATTTTTGTAAGAATTCCTTCCAGGACTCTACTTGGGAATGAAAGGAAATGTTACGTGCTCAAATTTTAAAACTTTAAACAAAGTAATGTACAGATGGCAGGCCACTCTAAGTAAATTCTGCTCTCTAGTTTTGAATAAAACCTTGACAGAGAGTAATCTTCATGCACAAAATAAGTATTGGTAATTTTATGTCAACTTAACACACGTCTTAGAATAGAAACAAAAAGTCTGGGATGGTTTCCTTTTCTCTTACAACATTGCTGCCAAGATTGTCAAGATTAGTGAAAAAAGGGTGTGAAACTACCTAGAAATGTAAAGAGGAGTCAGGCACACATGTGAACTGTTATGTTTCATAACAATGTCCATTTCATGTATTTTACTTTCTTTAGAAAACTACCCAGGGAGGGTACAACCCAGAGGGATAGGCCAACCACCTGAGATTAGGAAAGATACACAGAAAGATTTCACACACCCAAAATCTCCCATGGACACAATCTATAAATTAGAGTCTTATTTGCATTGGTAGAGTCCTCTTCTATAATGAAATATTCTCCTGGAAGAATAATTCTACCAGTTTTTGCCATCTTAACTTCAATGCATGAGTGAGATATGCAAACCTGGTAAATCGGGGTAATGATGAAACAGGGAAGAAAACAGTTATAACTGAAAACAGGTGATAGAAGATTTTTCAGTGATTAAAGTAGTAAATTTTAAAGAAATAAAGGACTTGGTCATTGGGGGAGGAGGGGAGATCTAGGAATAAAAAGATAAACTTGATAAGACTGTTCCAGTAGATAAGTGGGGTTTACCAAAGTCAAATTTTTACAACATGCAATCTTGCCTAAGACCCCAGTGACAGCCCTTCCTTTTACCCCAATCTCAAAAAACCTCCAACTCTCTACCCCAGCTGTTAAATCTCAAAGAATTTTTCCAACTATATCTCTTCCTCCTCTAAATAATAACTATTAATTTTCTCATTGGCTTGCAGTACCGTTTGAAATTCTTGAATTGTTGCCTTGTCCACAAGTGGGAGCTAGGGCACTGGAACATCAGGGTGGGAAAATCAGGGTCCTGATAACAGTAAGGAAGGAGCACTCACTCTCTGAGAGCCACAGGGTCCAACCACGTTGACTAAGACCAAAGACTCTGAAGAGATGCTGAGCAAAGGCCAAGCCCACTATCCAATTGATTATTAATCCTAACGGGATAGATAGAAAAAGAAACTTCCTAAGTCAGTGAAAAGGCAATAGCCTAGGCATCCAAGGAAATCAATGAGGTTCACAGTGGAAAGTGATCCAGGGACAGAGTTCTGAGATAGACCATAAATAAAGAGAGATGACACAGTAGAAAGGGACCACCTTGGTCTGGCTATTTAGTTACTGTTGCATCAGTTTTGCTTTGCTTCTTCCATTAGACTGCCAGAGAATATTCCATGTGCATCTCTTTGAAAAATCCTGCTATACTTTTCCTAACAGTGAGGAAGCAGAAGCTGAGCAACATTCAGAAGCCACTAACAGGTGATAAACCTAGAAAGGGAAACAAACCAGGAATAGAATCAGCATCAAGCTTCTTCTGACCTAGTTTTTATATTTAGAAATTTCTGTATTTTTAAAATCACCTTTTCTACCAGAACCGTAAGATTGACCTTTTAATAACCATAGAACTGCCAAAAATTAATTGCCATATCCCTTGCCTTCTCTGAGTTCTTCCCACCTTCCATCCGCCCCACCCACTAAGAGTTTCCACTACCTAACTGGATAAAAAACTAACACTATGAGATATACAGGTATGAAAGTAGGGACCATGGAAATAATTCAATGACTCTGGCAAAATTAATAGGAGAGAAATCTCAAGGAGCAATAAATTAATGCAATCCATTTGTTTTACATAGGAAGACCTTAAGGGAAATTAAGGTCGTGTAGTTAAAGTAGACTTTAAATCTCTTAGATCCTGCATTTTTTAAAAATTGCTTAGCATTAAGAAGAGTTTTAAAATCTTAGTTATCAAAAAACATTTTTACTTAAAACAAATTACATAAGTACATAAAATAAATAGACTGAGGAATTTGCTTTAAAAACAGTGATAGAACCAATGGTATACTTCAGTTAGGGTCCATTATTGTTCATCACCCTGTAAGAGAATGCCAGACACACACACCATTTGTTTGGCTCCATCTGAATCTAACTCTTGAATAAAGAGTGCACTGAAAAAAAGGGTAGAATTACTGCAGATGAAAATAATTTGGCCCAGTTAGATGCATACTATGTAGAAGCAGCATCAAAATTTGCTATAAATCAAGAGACATAACTGGGATAATTCCTACTTGAACAAGCTATAAAAGCTTAAGTCGATATACAACCTGCCTGTGGAGAAAAGGGGGTGAAGAAAAGTCTGGATCAGCCCACTCCTCGCTTCAGATGACAGGGAAGTCTTTCTTGTGAATTTTTTTCCCATTAGTTCACCATTGCACCTTTTCCTCCTGAGGTGCCTGAAGTCAGGGATGAGTTTCAACCCTGCATTGCTGATGAGAGGTTTCATCTGCAAGATGATATGTGACATCATTCTTCCTAGTGCTGAATTTATCACACCCTTCATCAAAGGACCTGCCAAATATTTGTGCCTTACTAGCAGATCCTTGAGGACAGAAACAATGCCCATATTGTTCAGGATTACCATTACCTTTATTTACTAATATTAGTACAGAAAATTACACTGCAAAATATTTACAGATACATGACAACAACTGTATGATAAAAGCAGGGGAGGGATTTCTATCCTCACCTTACTGAAAAGCAGACTGCGAGAGACTCTAGTGTGTCTGGGGGGGTGATGGCTAACCAGGAAGGAACCAGAACTAGAACATAAATAGCCCCCTCCTGATTCAGACTACCTCACCTAAGGCCAGTCATAGATGCCTGTACTAAGAGAAATAGATGCTGCTTGTATTAATACAATACCACAGACAACTAAAAATAAAATGGGAAAAATCACTTGTTAGGAAAATCAATGGTTTCTTTGATCATTTTTCTGAATGATTTCTAGGATTAAATTACTCAACTAGGTAGGCTGATTTAAAACTTTTCAGGATATTTCCCAACACTGAGTTATCCTATACAAGTGCTTTTAGCTATGCTGTTTTCCCAGTTTTCTCAGCCATAATTCAGGAGTGGACAGAATGACTTACGTCAAAGAATGAAAAAATACTTCTGAAATTTTACAAAATATTCTAACAAATCACCTCACTCACTTCAAACTGTAGCTGCTCCCAAATACAAATGCCACATTTATTTTAAGGATCTAGGATATCTGAAGAATAGTAAAGATCTGCTCAGCATTTCTTTCACTGTAGGAAACTGTAAATTCCACAGACATGCTATACAATGCGGTTCTTATTTAGAAAAGGAAGAGAAAGCGAAGGCATGAAACAATATATTATTTGTTTTTAGTGTTTTTTACACTCAAATTATTTGACTTAGGCTGCAAGAAGCAGAGAGAGATAACCCCATATGAAGCACCTCCTAAACTTCAAACCTCTTTTAAGGGTTTGAAGACAGATGTAGGATGTCTGCTGGCTTTGATAAGCAGCTGTAAAAGAAACGACAGAGCCTTAGGAAGTGGAAAGAAACACAAAAGTGTATTCATTACTCAACTTAGTAAAATTATGATAAAGAACAGTTGCACTATTTGTGTAAGGAGAGAGCTAAAATTCTTAAATGCAGAGCATATATCTTTCTTACAGCAGCAATCTAAATTTTAATAACAGGAAAAGTAGATGTTTCTTTTTAAAATTTTTATTAAATTAGAAAAGTTATAAATCTTACTGCTCTTGATATTATTACTTAATCATTGAAAGAATAAATCATGTGTTGGACAAGCTATAAAAAATTTCATTTGAATCTTTCTTTTATTAAAAACAAACATTTTTAAAAATAAACTTCTCATAAGGGATTATGCCAAGTATGTACTTCAAAGCCTGTTTCTCTTTGATGGGAGCTAGAGGCAACTCATAATCTAATTGTCAAGGGTCCTTGGAATTCATTTCCAACCTATTCATTAACCACTAGAAATATTTATTGGACAACTACTACCTACCCACCGTGATTGTTTTATAAAGAGGAAAAAAAAAAGTGTCCCTCTCTTAGTGCAGGATCTCTAAAGCTTTCTCTGTCAACTTTGGTGTAGCTCTGAATTACTACCGCACTTCACTCTTCATTGACAATAAGCAAGTGAGGAAGAAAGCAGCGAGATATATTTATTCAGAGAGACTGTGTAAATTATTTAAAGCTACAGCAGTTTTCTTTCATATTTATTACTTACTTAAGGCAACAGTCTAAAGTCAAGATTTTGCTGTTCCCTGTATGTATGATTTACATAGACAGTAAATAATTCTCACTTGTAAAAAATCATTTAACACAGGGAGAGGACAGCTGTATACAAGCCAAGGAGAGAGGCCTCAGAAGAAACCAGCCCTGCCCTGATCTTGGACTTCTAACCTTGAGAACTGTAAGGAAATACACTTCTGTTGTATAAGCAAAAAAAAAAAAAAAAATCAATTAAACTATATAACCTTGGGAATTTTCTACTTTACTTGATTATATTAGGAGAATTGAGAATTGTACATGATTTTTTCTTTTCATTATAATTTATTTGCTTGCATTGCTTTCACATTTTGATTACTTCTTTGAACTTTATAAATATCAACATTTTTATGAACATCAGATCTATGTACCCTTACTGCCTTAATGAGCAAAGCAAATGTTAAACATGTCATTAATTATCGGTAGATAGATCTAAATTTTTTAAATTATAATTTTTAAAATATAATTTAAAGTATAATTTTTAAATTATATTAATCTTGAAGAGCAAGTTACCTACAAAGTTTAAAGTACTTGACTTTCTAGAAATTGAACTGATTTTTTTGGCTTAACTTAAATTGGTTTCTCTAACTAAAACTGGTATAAAATCACATTCCAACTTAGAAGTCTTAAAACATTGACTTAGTAATCAGGTTATTAATTTATTAACATGAAAATATATTTTAAAATTAACCATTCTAATCGTAAGTATTTAGTTTTAAAGTTTTAAGTTAAACAATAGAATCAAATGAAAATTAGAGTGGGTATTACAATTTATTTTTGCTTTGTTTTCAAAAACTACATAACAGAAATATAGAAATAATAGACTATCCAGTATAAAGACACTTTGGATTAGTGACACCAACAAATGTTTAAGTTTCACTATCTTTACTCACAGCTTCCTGACTTAGGTTCATTTTTCTTTCTTTCTTTTCATTGAAATATATTTGACTTTCAGTATTATTTTAGATTCAGATATACCAACATGATTCAATATTTTTATACATTATAAAACAAGCACCACAAAAAATCTAGTTACCATCTGTCACAATAGAAAGTTATTACAGTATTTTTTATTATATTCACTATGCTATACATCCCCATGAATTATTTATTTTATAACTGGAAGTCTGTACCTCTTAATCTTCTTCACCTATTTTAGTCATCCCCTACCCTCCTCTCCTCTGGCAACAATCAGTTTGTTCTCTCTTTTTATAAGTCTGTTTCTATTTTGTTGTTTGTTCATTTGTTTGTTTTTTCAGATTCCACATATAAGTGAAATCATATGGTATCTGTCTTTCTCTGTGACTTATTTCATTTACCATAATACCCTCTAGGTTCATCCGTATTCTCGCAAAAGGCAAGACTCCATTACTTTTTATGGTTGAGTAATACTGCACTGTATGTATTTACCACATCTTCTTTATCCATTCAGCTATTCGATGGACACTTGGGTTGCTTCCATATCTTGGCTTTTGTAAATAATGCTGCAATGAACACAAGGGTGAATAAATCTTTTCAAATTAGTGTTTTTGTTTTATTTGGAAAAATACCCAGAAGTGGAATTGCTGAATTATATGATAGTTCTATTTTTAATTGCTTGAGGAGCCACCATACTGTTTTCAATAATGGCTGTACCAATTTACATTCCCACCAACAATGCACAAGAGTTCCCTTTTCTCCACATCCTTGCCAACATATTATTTCTCGTCTTTTTGATAATAGCCATTCTGACAGGGGTGAGGTAAATATCTCATTGTGGTTTTTATTTGCATTTCTCTGATGATAGAACACCTTTTCATAAACCTGTTGCCCAACTGTATGTCTTTGGTGGAAAAAGATCTATTCAGATTCTCTACCCATTTGTTAATTGGATTGTTTGATTTTTTGCTACTAAGTTGTATAAGTACTTTCTATATTTTGGATATTAACTCCTAATCAGATATATTGTTTGCAAATATCTTCTGCCGTTTAGTACACTGCCTTTTTGTTTTATTGATGGTTTCCTTCACTGTGCAAAAGCTTTTTAATTTGATGTAGTCCCATTTGCTTATTTTTGCTTTTCCTTCCCTTGTCTGAAGAGACATATCAAAAAAACATGGCTAAGACCAATGTCAGAAAGAGTACTGCCAATGTTTTCTTCTAAGAGTTCTATGGTTTCAAATCTTAATTTAAGACTTTAATCCATTTTGTGTTTATTTTTGTATAAAGTATGAGAAAGTAGTCCAATCTGATTCCTTTGCATCTAATGGCCCAGTTTTCCCAACAGCATTTATTAAAGGAGCTGTCTTTTCCCCATTGTATATTCTTACCTCCTTTGTCATAGATTATTTGACCATATAAATGTGGGTTCATTTATGGGCTCTCTATTCTGTTCCATTGAACTATGTGTCTGTTTTTGTGCTAGTACCATACTGCTTTGATTACTGTGGCTTTGTAGTATAATTTGAAATCAAGAAGTGTGATAACTCCAGCTTTATTCTTTCTCAAAATTGTTTTGACTCTCCAGAGTGTTTTGTGTTTCCATACAAATTTTAGAATTATTTGTTCTATTTTTGTGAAAAATGCCATTGGTATTTTGATAAGGATTGCACTAAATCTGTAGATTGCCTTGGTGAGTATGTCGTTTTAACAATTTTAATTCTTCCAATCCATGAGCATGGTATGTATTTCCATTTACTTGTGTCATCTTTAATTTCTTTCACCAGTGTCTTATAGCTTTTCAAGTACAGGTCTTTTACTCCTTAGTTAGATTTATTCCTAGATTTTTAATTCTTTCTGATGCAATTATACATGGGTTTGTTTTCTTAATTTCTCTTTCTTATAGTTCATTGTTATTATATAGAAATGCAACCAATTTCTGGATATTAATTTTATATCCTTCATCTTTACTGAATTCATTTGTTAGTTCTAATAGTTTTTTGATGGCATCTTTAGGATTTCCATATATAGTGTCATATCATCTGCAAACAGTGACAGTTTTACTTCTTCCTTTCCAATTTGGATTCCTTTTATTTATTTTTCTTGTCTGATTGCTATGGCTAGGATTTTCAATACTATGAAGAGAAGTGGCAAGAGTGGTTATTCCAGTCTTGTTCTTGATTTTAGAAGAAATTCTTTCAGCTTTTCACCATTGAGTATAATGTTGGCTGTAGGTTTGTAATACATGGACTTTATTATGTTGAGGTATATTCCCTCTATAGCCACTTCCTTGCGAGTTTTTATCAGAAATGATTGTTGAATTTTGCCCAAAGCTTTTTTGCATCTATTGAGAAGATCATATGATTTTTAATCTTCAGTTTGTTAATGTGATATATCATGCTACTTGATTTGCAGGTATTGAACTATCTTTGCATCCCTGGGATAAATCCCACTTTATCATGGTGAATCATCCTTTTAATGTATTGTTGAACTCAGTTTGCTATATTTTGTTGAGGATTTTTACATCTATATTCATCAGTGATATTGGCCTGTAGTTTTCTTTTTTGTGGTATCATTGTCTGGTTTTGGTGTCAGAGGATGTTGGCCTTGTAGAATGAGTTTGAAAGTGTTCCTGCTCTTCAATTTTTTGGGAATAGTTTGAGAAGGATAGGTATTAACTCTCCTTTATATATTTGATATAATTCATCTGTGAAGCCATCTGGTCCTGGACTTTTATTTGTTGCGAGTTTTTTTCATTACTGATTCAATTTCATTACTGGTAATCAGTTTGGTCATATTTTCTATTTCTTTCTGATTCAGTCTTGGGATATTGTGTGTTTCTAAGAATTTATCCATTTCTTCTAGGTTGCCCAATTTGTTGGCATATAATTGTTCATAGTAATCACTTATGATCTTTTGTATTTCTGTGGTATCAGTTGTAACTTCTCCTCTCTCATTTCTGATTTTATTTATTTGGGCCCTCCCTCATTTTTTCTTGATGAGTCTGGCAAAAGATTTATCAATTTTGTTCATCTTTTCATAGAACCAGCTTTTTTTTTTTTTTAGTCTCTATTTCATTTATTTCTGCTCTGATCTTTATGATCATTACTTTGAACTCTTTATTAGGTAGATTGTTTATCTCTATTTCATTTAGTTCTTCTTCTAGGGTTTTGTCTTGTTCTTTCATTTGAAATGTATTCCTTTGTCTCCTCATGTTGCCTAATTCTCTGTGTTTATTTCTTTGCATTAGGTAGGTCTGTTACATATCTTAGTCTTGGAGATGTCCTGTGGGGCCTAGCCACACATTCCTCCCTGGTCAACAGAACTATATGCTCTAAGGGTATCCCCTATGTGGGCTGTGTGTGCCCTTCTGTTATGGCAGGGCTGACTACTGTGGGTGCACTGGTAGGCAGGGTTGGCCCCTGTCCCAGTTGGCTGCCAGGCCCTGACTTGTGTAGTGGCTGCCAGCCTGCTAATGGGCAGGGTTGGGTCCCAGTGCAGCAGGTTGCAGGGCCCAGGGGAACCCAGAGCTGGTGCTGGCCCACTGGTATGTGGGTAATCCTCCAGCACTAACAGGCTACAGGGAGAAGTCCAAAATGGTGCTTCCCAGCACCAGTGCCCTCATGATAGAACAAGCTCCTAAAAATGTCTACCACCAGCATCCATGTCCCCAGTTGCCTCCTGCCTCTGCAAGAGGTTCTCCAAGATCAGCAGGTGGGTCTGACTCTTAAAGGGCATGCCTCTGTGTGCATGCTCTTTCAGAATTGAGTCTGTTTCCTATAGCCCTCTGGCTAACCTTCAAAGTCAGATGTTCTGGGGCTCATCTTCCCAGAGCAAGGACCCTCAGGCTGGGGAACTTAATATTGGGCTTGGACCCGTTGTTTCTTGGGCAGAATCTCTGCAACTGAGATTATCCTCCCACTTGTGGATCTCCTACCAGGGTTGTGGATCTTGACTATACCACACGTCTGCCCCTCCTACCCATCTCATTGTGATTCCTTCTTTATCTCTTCAGTTGTGTAAAATCTTTTCTTCTTGTTTTCAGCTCATTCTCATAGATGGTTGCTCTGTAAATAGTCGTACTTTGGTGTATCTGTGGGAGGAGGTGAGCTCGGGGCCTTCCTATTCCACCATCTTCTTGGGTTCATTTTTTAAAACTATCAGAAGAGAAGTATGGCATATTTGGTATAGAATAGAAAAGAATCTAGTCCCAGAGTCATCAGACGTGACTCTGGAATGGAGAGACCAAGCCATGGCCATAAATCTGAAGTCTCAGGATGGCAAGAAAGACTTTTGTAATAAAGCCTTGTGTTTAAGGAAGAACTCTTGGACATCAGTTGCATGGAAGAGCCCATTTTTTTTAGGGAGCCAGAATCTACTAACCCAGACCTGTGCCAAAATAGGACCTCTGGTTTCTAGTTCTGTCTTGTGGCAACCATGGTTGTCTTAAATAATTTAGGCCCATGATTTACTCACACACAGTGAGGAGGCTTCAGTTGTGGTGTCTGAATTATGAATGTGTCTATGATATTCAATTTCCCTTGCTTGGCAAAAAAATTTCTAAAGAGATTATCTAAAGTCATTCAGGTAAACTTAATCTTCTAAGAGAATCCAGTGCCCCTTCTCCTTCCTCTAACCATCTAGGATAGGAATAGAAGCCTTAGGCCAAATGTACTCAACATATATAAAATCACACTGATTGTCTGACAAGCATGTCAATTGTCATGAACCTCAAGTCTCCTATTGTGCAATTGATGACTGAATTAGTGAACACATTATCTCTTTTAAGTAGAAAACATTGAGAGATCTGCCCATATACTCCATGTATGCACATTCAGGGAGAAGTTAGTTTGCAACAGAAGGAACAGGGAATAGAAAGATAACATTTTTGTTAGTTTTGTGGAAAAAGCCCCAATCTCTAATACAATCCTCCACTTGAAGCTAAGATATATAAGGAAAGCACCTATCAATAATCAAAAATTTTATTAATGTGTTTTGTTATTCAAGTTATCAAAGCTAAAATGTTCCCTTGGAGCCATCTCTGTGTTAGTGCCTAGATAAGAAAAAATATACTTGGATAACATAATGCAAAAAGAAAGGAAACTAATGACAAAATCATACTAAATCATTAATAAACAAGTACTGAGTATTCTAGAAATTATAGCAACAATATATTCCTAACTCCATAACTTTAACAGCATTATGACTATTAATGATAGCAGTAGGTAAATTATTTTCAGACTGATACATCTCAGGTGTGTTTATGTTCCATCAGATCAATATAAAATGTCCAGTCTTATAATCCTAAAAACTACTGTCAATGGCATGCTGAATAATCCTTTGAATGGCTCATCTCAGTAAGGATCCTAATAGTATATCTGTTTTTTAATATGAACTCAAAAATTGCTCTGATTCTAAACTAGGTATTGAAAATCAATTGGGAATTCTTTCAAAGAATGAATACCTAAACGTACCTTAATCCAGTCAGGCAAATTTAGATATTTCAGAAATTTAAATATAACCTAAAACACTGACGTTTTCTTGTGCACAAGAGCTATAAAGAATTTTGTTACATAGAGAAAAATTGAACATCTGCTTTAAAAAATAGAGTTCCAAAACGCTAATCCATAATTGAATGGTATATTTTAAAGAAATGTATAGTTAACTAGTTAGTTAGCGATTTCTCTCTCTCTGTCTCTCTCTCTATTTATGTGTGTGTGTGTGTGTGTGTGTGTGTGTGTGTGTGTGTGTGTGTGTGTGTATAAATATAAGGTCTTAAGTATATCAAACTCTCCCAATTTGAAGAACCAGACAGACCTGGGCTTGAAGGTTTCTCTATGATTTTTTATGCAACCATAGGAAAATTACTTAGATTCTTTTAAAATGTTTCTTCAACTGTTAAGTCAAAATAATAATATCTACCTCACAAGGTGGATTAAATAAGATAGTATATTAAACATTTAGCGTGTACCTAGACTATGGTGCACTAAATGTTCATTAATATTAATAATTACAATTACTAACCATAATATGCCAAGTACAAATGGAGTTGGCAGTCATGGGAAACTTCCTGGAGAACACAGGAATTGAGTTGGACCTTTAAGGGCAGCCACAGTATAATGGATGCCAAAGGTTATGCACATAGAATGTGCTAACTCAATATTTTTTAACCTGTTGCTTTGTGGAGTAATCAAAACTGTTCACTAAAAGAAGCTAGTCACAAAAGACCACATATTCTATGATTACGATTACATTAAATTTCCAGAATAGGCAAATCTATAGAGACAGAAAGTAGATTAGTGGCTGCTTAGAACTAGAGGAGGGATAGGGAGGTTGCAGCATGATAGCAAAGGGTATGAGCTTTCTTTGTAAGGTGATGAAAATGTTCTAAAATTGATTGTAGTTATGATTACACAACACTGTGAATATATGAAAAACCATTAAATTGTGTACTTAAAAGGGTGAATTGTATGGTATATGAATTATTTATCTCAATAAAGTTGCTACACACACAAAAAAAAAACTGTTCACTAGGGATCTCATCTTTCCTATTCTCCCGTAATATGGACAGAGTGTTTCTGAGCAGGCACTCTCCATTTGCACAGCACGGCTCAAGGGGGAAGAAAGGACTAAGCCTCAGAGAGACCATAGCCATTGTCTTTCTGCCCTGGAATTCTTCCTTCAACACACAAGAGTTTTTTCGGGCATGTGCAATTGAAATGCATCCATTCTAAACAAAATATCTTAAAATGGTAGAATATATTGGCATGAAAAGAAAAAAAAAATTTCCCTAAGTTAAAACTCTTTGAAGCACTTATGTCATTTAAAGTTGCCAATGGGTCTCGAGCTTAAGAGAAAATATAAGATTAAAAGAAGTTGTGAGCTCGAAAATAAGAACCAGAATAAAAGATAAAATTCAAAGAATTTGTTCAGTAGCTCTTAGGATTTAAACTGCCTTCAGATGCATTAACCCTAAGCTGCCAAAAATTCACTGAGTGGCAGACTGGTAAACTAATACAAAATGTGCCTATTTGCTGGCTGTGAAAGAAGGTTACTCTTCACTTTTTCATATATTAACTGTGGCCTTTCTGTCATCTACTTATATGTGTAAATCATTTGGCTTTATTAGTAGAAACACAATCTACTAAATTCTCTGATACCATAACCCAGAAATTATTCCTTTTTATGATTTTCTTCTTTAGATTACATAATGTTCTGTTTAGATCCCAATGGTGCATGTTTATACACAGACATACCCACATGTTCAATATTAAATAAGAGAGAAATTACTGAAAACTTTAAATTATTACAAAACATAACTCATGAAATTCTCCCACTGGACAAAGCATTGGGCAGAACACTTTCCAGTCCTCTGCCATAAAGACAAGAATTTACTCCGATTCTTAGGCAGTTAGACAGAAGCCGAAATCTGGCTAAATGGTAAAGAACTGGTGAGGTTGAAAAATTGGAGGGAAGGAGGCTTGAAAAAAAGTGTGTGAAAGGAATACTTGGAAAAACACCAGATCGTGAAAATATCTGTACCTCAGGTAGGTTCTAACATCATCAGTCCCCACAAAAGGAGCCTTAATAACCCAGCTGTATAAGCTGAATGTGAATGTGAGTCATTTTACTTCCACGGTTGACCAATGTTATTAATGTCCAATTTGCCAGCAACAGTGGCCAAACATGATGTCTTAAGGGAACTAGCAGCTATATGGTAATTGTTCAATTAAATTGTGGCCTTTTCATTGCAAAGGAAGCAATCCATAAAATATTGCCCTCAATTAAAGTACCAGCTTTACATTTTAAATTAGCAAGCTGACGTTCAAAGGCAATAATCCTATGGAATAGCCAAATGCCTTACTAGAAACTTAGCTGCACTACCAATTTGCAGACAAGACTTTGTAAGGTTGGTACGCTGACTTACAGGATGTGGTATTTGCTCTGAATCAATGACTGATATATATGATTCTATTTCCCAAAAAATGTACAAGTCTTAGTTTGAAGGGGAAGCAGTGCAGATGAGGCTCCTATAATTATAGCTAATGATCTTCTTGACAAATTATTTGCTTTTGAGCCCAGGAATTTGCTTTTCTATAAGTTTTAGTACCCAAGGAAGATATGTGTATACTAATGAACACAGTAATGGTTTCTCTGAGTTAAAAACAGAGGCTGCATCCTGATAATTTTGGTTTCATCCTGTCTCTAGGCAGAGAGTTTAAAATTGCAGCTATGCTATTGTTTGAGATTGACTATCAAGAGTAAATAGGATTTTTGGGGCTTCCCTGGTGGCGCAGTGGTTGCGCGTCCGCCTGCCGATGCAGGGGAACCGGGTTCGCGCCCCGGTCTGGGAGGATCCCGCGTGCAGCGGAGCGGCTGGGCCCGTGAGCCATGGCCGCTGAGCCTGCGCGTCCGGAGCCTGTGCTCCGCAACGGGAGAGGCCGCAACAGAGGGAGGCCCGCATACCACAAAAAAAAAAAAAAAAAAAAAAAGAGTAAATAGGATTTCTGCTCTATAATGGGGGCTGGGAAGAGTTAGGCTAGAACCCAGGGGGATTGTTGTACAATAATGAAAATCAGTGAGTGTGCTTCAAGCCTTTATAGAAAGGACCACTGAGTCCTATAAAAGATGAAGGATTGGATCACATCACTAAGGAAAAAGTACCAAACAACCAGGATTCTGTTCAAATGGAAGAGAAACATGGACTATGTAGTGGAGAAGCAAAATGAAATTTACCAGATACTAACTGCAGAAATGAGAACTCTAGCCTGTATATTTTTTCTCTCACTTTCTGAATGTGCCTATGTGTGTGTAAGTGTACACACATTTCATTCTCCTTTCTTTCCTTTTACAGTATTAAGCAGAGAGAATATTGGCAATGGCCAAATTTAACATTTATCGAATAGGCTGCAAAATATTTATCTCTTCCCTTGGTTCTGTGAGTGATACTCTATCTTTTAAAAAAATTCTTTTTCAAGGTTAAGTTCATCAGAGTCATTTTCTGCTACTTAGAACCAAAGAACTCAAATAGTGATTATGTATTAATCATGTACATATATCATTACCTTAATTTCACCATGATTTTATGGCCAATATGTACTAAAAAGAAAGTCCATAAATTCCATAAATCAAATTATTGTTCAAATCCTTGCATATCAGAATTATTTAAATCTAACAAATTATTTTTTAACCAAATTTCATCAACTCCATTTCAAACTACTTTTAGCCTGAGGGAGAAGGGTAAGATAATGTTAATAACCAACATATACTGAGCACCTACTATGTATCTGGCTCTGACACATTTCATTTAACACTCATGAGTTACTTATTATAATTATACCGATATTGTCAAATAGGAAATTGATATTAACAGTTTTCCATAATCACACAGTAAGTACCAGTGTTATATTCTCAACTATTATACTGTCTCCTTAAAAGTAAGTCTATTCAAGGAGTCTGTAAAGAGGCCTTGGGGATGTTGCCTCTGGGGGGAAAGGGAATAAAATAATCTGTAGGGACAACACTGTAAAACACAAAGAAGAGTAAATTATATTAAAAGAAACAATATTCCAAAACTTTGTAGAAGAAAGTTGTTGTTGTTTTTTTTAAGGTGGGGGCAGCTTCAAACACTTACAAAGAGATCAAGGATTTCAGATGCAGAAGTGACCAGGAGGCAAACAAAGGAGCAAGGATAATGGTCAGCCCTTCCACAATTCCCTACATCTTATGCAGAGGGGGAGCAACAGATTGTGGGCGCTTAGGACAGAGAGGTAGGACAGTGATCTCATGACTGAAACATACAAGAAAAAGGGAGCTCCTAATAGATCCCTCAGGGTGGTGTATCCTGCCCCTCCCCTCCAATAAGTAGGCAACAATAAATAGAATCAGAAAAAGCAGTCAGCCTAAGCAACAATTAAAAGCAAACATATGAGCCTACAGATAAGAATCACTAACCAACTGAGAAAATCAAAGCCAAGAAAGAGAGGTACTCTCCCAAAACGTGGAGAGTGCAGCAAAGGTTCACAAAGTACTACTTTGAAGACGTGTAATTTATGTCCTCAGAAAAAATGTGAAATGAAATTGCTTCCATAAAAAAAAGTATCACCTGAATAACTTCGATATTGAAAGATAATAATTTAAGAAAGCAACTTTACAGTGGAAAAACCCTGGCAAACACTACATTGGCCAGGGAATCATGGTTAACATCATCAGTGATGAGTCATGTTGCTAGCAGGTGCACCTCTATCTGACAGATGAGAAGGGCACTTCACCACTGTGGCACTCTTTACAAAAAATGACAACCCTCATAATGAGGAAAACATCATACAAACTGGGGATATTCTATAACATCCTCAAAACTGTCAAGGTCAAGAAAAACAAGTCTGAGAAACTGTCTCAGAACTGAGGAGACTAAAGAGACATGACAACTAAACACAATGTGGTATTCTGGATGAGAGACTGGAAGGGAAAAAGAACACTAGTGAAAAAATTTAGTAAAATTTGAATAAAGCCTGGAGCTTAGTTAATAGTAATGCACCAATGTTGGATTTTTAGTTTTACAAATGTATCATGGTTATGTAAGATGTCAACAATAGAAGGAATTGGGTGAAGGGCAGACAAGAAGTCTTTACTATTACTGTAACTTTTCTGTTAATCTAAAATTATACCAAAATTAAAATTTTACTATTAAAAACTTACTCAAATCTAAAACTGAGTAGCAGGACCATTAAGCAGAAGAATAAGGGGAAGTATGATTTAACATTCTGACTTCAGTAATATGATAGATTACATATTCTAAAAAGCCCTTTCCTATACAACATTCAGATCCTAGATAAATTACAATAAATATACTTTTAAATAAACTCTTTTGGGTTTATAAAAATTTAAGAGCAATTTCCTGAGAGAAATAAAATAGTAAATGTATTTTAAATCATAAAGTGTTAAACTAAAAACAAAGAGGTAATTTTTAGTACTCAATATTGCCCTGGGTGATTAAAAACTAAAATAAATAAATAAATAAACAAATAAGTCCTTTCTGAGAATTTGTAACAATAGACCTGCTTTCACATGTTTGTGGTTTGAATTTTTCCTACCATTTCAATCAGGGAATCCCCAGGCTAAAGAGTGGATAAAATTCACAGGTTGGTAACAACCTCTGGCCCCCAGTGAAAGTAAAAAGAAATCCTACAATGAGAAAAACTTTTTTAATCTAAGCACTTCAGATTAAGTCCAGGCAAATCTAAGTTCATATTTGAAAAAAAAACTAACAACAAAAAAAAGCTAACATACAATGAAACAAGCCACCAGTAGCAAGTGAGCAAAAACACATCAGTGTTCATTATAGATTATAGTCCAAAGACTTCAGATACAGGAATGATCAAATATAGATTAGAAAAAACTATGTGTGAAATGTTGAAAGAAAAGTAGGAATAAATAAAAGCATGAAGCAAAAGACTCAAAAATGTTCAAAAAGATCTGAAAGTAATAAAACATAAATTATCAATCTGAAATTATAATTTTTAAAACTAAAATAAAAATGGATAAGTTAAACAGAAAATTGAAGAAAGCTGAGGAAAGAATTGGAGAAACTACAAATATATTTGAAGAAATCAGTCAAAATATAGACAATAAAGAGGTAGAAAATATGAAAGAGAGGTTAAGTTCATTGAAGGATAGACTCAGAAATTCTAACATGTGTCTATTTAGAGTCCCAAATAAAAGTATTAGAAAAAATGAGGAAAAGGAAACTTTAAAAAAGGTAATAGCTAAGAATTTTCTAAAACTATGCATACATATAATTCATAGATCAATGTAAATATAGCTGACCCTTGAACAACTTGGGTTTGAACTGTGGGGATCCACTTATATGCAGATTTTTTTCAATAAAAACATGTATGTACTATAAATGTATTTTCTCTTCCTTATGATTTTCTTAATAAAACATTTTCTTTCCTGTAGCTTACTTTACTGTAATAATACAATATATAATACATTTCACATACAAAATATGTGTTAATTGACTATTTATGTTATCAATAAGGTTTCTGGTCAACAGTAGGCTACTAGTAGTTAAGTTTGGGGGGAGTCAAAATTATACGTGAATTTTCAACTGCCAAAGGAGTCAGTGCCCCTAACTCCCATGTTGTTCAGGAGTCAACTGTACCACCAAAACAAATCTACTCCTATAGTGCAAAAGAGCAAGAGAAAACCTTAAAAGTAGTCAGAGAATAAAGACAGGTAATCTAAAAAGATGAGACAATTAAAATTACAGCTGAATTCCCAACAATGGAATCCAGAAGGCTTTGGAATAACATCTTTAAAGAGCAAATAGAAAATAACTGGCCACCTAGAATTGTATACATAGTGAAACTACTTTTGTAAGGAAAAAGGCCAAATGGAGCCTTTTCAAATAAACAAAATACATTCAGCTTAACAGTAACAGAGTTTCATGGAAAGAAATTCAAAACAATGAACACTAAAAAGAAGATAAGTGACCATAGAAGGAAGGCCTGAAATTTAAGAAGAGTGAGAAGAAATATATAAAGAAATGTCGACTGTGAGAAAAACAATAATAATATCTACTTTGGAGTATTGGAAATATGTTAGAACTAAATTACTTGACTGTCTAAGCATGTCAGGAGGATAGGATCAGTGTTAAAGCATTATAAATTTCTTATCTTGAGGGGGGAGGAATCAGAGATTGATTAGTTTTTTACTTTCTTAAGTTAAATAAGCATGTTAAAGTTGCTATAGTAACCTCTACAGAACAGTTAGAAAATACGTACATGTTAAACCAATAGGAGAAGGGGAAGAAAACAATCTACAAGATGGAGAGAGAGAGAATAAAACCATACCTAGAAACAGTAGGACAATAAAAACAAATTAAAATGATAGAAATTATTACAAATAGAGAACTATTCACAATTCATGTAAACAAACAAAACTCAAAAGTTGGTGGACTAGATTAGCGAACAAAATCAAATTGCATTAGCACCTCTAAAACATAAAGATAGAGACAGGAAGAAAGTTAAAGGATGAAAAAATACACAGTAAGCTAAAACGATCAAAAGAAAGCAAGTGTGGCTAGGTTAACACAAAAAATTTAATATACAAAATTATAGATATAAACCATTATTAAAGGTAAAACATAATACTGCATAAGGTTGAAAGTTTAAAATCACAGGGAGTATATACACATATATGAACTTCTACCAAAATAGTGTCAATAAAGTTAAGGAGGGCTTCCCTGGTGGCGCAGTGGTTGGGAGTCCGCCTGCCGATGCAGGGGACACGGGTTCGTGCCCCGGTCCGGGAAGATCCCACATGCCGTGGAGCGGCTGGGCCCGTGAGCCATGGCTGCTGAGCCTGTGCTCCGCAACAGGAGAGGCCACAACAGTGAGAGGCCCGCGTACCGCAAAAAAAAAAAAAAAAAAAAAAAATTTTGACAATATTGGAAAATGAAACTGACCATTTCCTAGAAAAACATAACTTATAATGACAGCATACATAAAAACTCAAAATCAATAAGGAAAAGAAAATAAAACTCAAGCGAAAAATGAGCAAGAAACAAAACAGACATTTCATTAAAAAGGAAACCCAAAGGCTTAATAAACCTATAAAAAGATGCTCACGCTCATTAGTAATTTTTAAAATATAAATTAAAGTCACAATAAGAAATAATTTTATTACCACTAGATTGTCAATAAAGTCATAAATCTCCACATGTGGAGCTACAAATAGTCATATGCTACTGTTCAGCTGATTTGGTACAAATTCTTTGGAAATTATCTAGTATATCAGAAGGTGAGCAGAACCTACAGGCCATCAAATCCACTACTCAGTGTGAACTCTATTCATGAAAACTCTCCAGTGGGGAACTAACTAACTGATACTAAAGCAAATCTTACAGAGTCACAATTTTTAAGTGTAAGGGACAGGTTAATAAAAATAATAGACTAAAAAGTTAAGAAATATACCTAGATGCATGTGGAAATCTAGTGTATAAAGGGATCTCAAATCAGTTGGAGAACAGATGAATTATACGACAGTGGGTTTAGGACAACTGAATAGTCATCTACAAAAAAATAAGTTGGGTTCATACCTCATATCCTATACCTTGATAAATTCAAAATACATACATGATTTTTTTATTTTACTAATTTTTAAAAATTTTTTTATTAAAGTCTAGTTGATTTACAGTGTTGTATTCGTTTCAGATATACAGCAAAGTGATTCAGTTATATATATATTTATATATATATTTATATATATACATTCTTTTTCAGATTATTTTCCATTTTAGGTTATTACAAGGTATTGAATATAGTTTCCTGTGCTATACAGCAGGACCTTGTTTTTTTATATATTTTATATATAGTACTGGGTATACATTAATCCCAAAGTCCTAATTTATCCCCCCCCCAGGCCCTTTTCCCCTTTGGTAACTATATGGCTATGAGTCTATTTCTGTTTTATAAATAAGATCATTTGTATCATTTTTTTAGATTCCACATATAAGTGATATCATATGATATTTATCTTTCTCTGTCTTACTTCACTTAGTATGATAACCTCTAGGTCCATCCATGTTGCTGCAAATGGCAGTAATTCATTCTTTTTATGGCTGAGTAATATTCCATTGTATATATTCAAATTGATAAATTCAAAATGGACACATGATTTAAATAAGGAAGTGAAAATATAAAATTACAAGAAAAAACTATTTGATGATTATTTTAAACTCAGGGAGAAAGACCTTTCAAACTATGACACAAAACATAAGACTTATCAAAATCAAGAAGATTTGACTTTTTTTTAAATACACGGCAAGCATCTTTAGTATTCTCGATGTATAGTATCATGTCATCTGCAAACAGTGAAAGTTTTACTTATTTTCTGATTTGGATTCCTTTTATTTTACCAATGGCATTTTTCACAGAACGAGAACAAAAAATTGCACAATTTGTATGGAAACACAAAAGACCCCAAAGAGCCAAAGCAATCTTGAGAAAGAAAAATTGGGCTGGAGGAATCAGGCTCCCTGACTTCACAGTATACTACACAGCTACAGTAATCAAGACAGTATGGTACTGGCACAAAAACAGAAATATAGATCAATGGAACAGGATAGAAAGCCCAGAGATAAACCCATGCACATATGGTCACCTTATCTTTGATAAAGGAGGCAAGAATATACAATGGAGAAAAGACAGCCTCTTCAATAAGTGGTGCTGGGAAAAATGGACAGCTACATGTATAAAAGAATAAAATTAGAACACTCCCTAACACCATACACAAAAATAAACTCCAAATGGATTAAAGACCTAAATATAAGGTCAGAAACTATAAAACTCTTCAAGGAAAACATAGGCAGAACACTCTTTGACATACATCATAGCAGGATCCTTTTTGACCCACCACCTAGAGAAATGGAAATAAAAACAAAAATAAGCAAATGGGACCTAATGAATCTTAAAAGCTTTTGCACAGCACAGGAAACCATAAACAAGAAGAAAAGACAACCCTCAGAATGGGAGAAAATATTTGCAAATGAAGCAACTGACAAAGGATTAATCCTCAAAATATACAAGCAGCTCATGCAGCTCAATATCAAAAAAAAAACAAACAACCCAATCCAAAAATGGGCTGAAGACCTAAACAGACATTTCTCCAAAGAAGATATACAGATTGCCAACAAACACATGAAAGGATCTCAACCTCACTGATCATTAGAGAAATGTAAATCAAAACTACAATGAGGTATCACCTCACACCGGTCAGAATGGCCGTCATCAAAAAGTCTACAAACAATAAATGCTGGAGACGGTGTGGAGAAAAGGGAACCTTCTTGCACTGTTGGTGAGAATATAAATTGATACAGCCACTATGGAGAACAGTAGGAGGTTCCCTAAAAAACTAAAAATAGAACTTCCATATGACCCAGCAATCCCACTACTGGGCATATACCCTGAGAAAATCAAAATTCAAAAAGAGTCATGTACCACAATGTTCATTGCAGCTCTATTTACAATAGCCAGGACATGGAAGCAAACTAAGTGTCCATCGACAGATGAATGGATAAAGATGTGGCACATATATGCAATGGGATATTAGCCATAAAATGAAATGAAATTAAGTTATTTGTAGTGAGGTGGATGGACCTACAGACTGTCATGCAGAATGAAGTAAATCAGAAAGAGAAAAACAAATACCATATGCTAGCACATATATATAGAATCTTAAAAAAAAAATGACTCTGAAGAACCTAGAGGCAGGACAGGAATAAAGACGCAGACGTAGATAATGGACTTGAGGACATGGGGAGTGGGAAGGGTAAGCTGGGACGAAGTGAGAGAGTGGCATGGACATATATACACAACCAAATGTAAAATAGATAGCTACTGGGAAGCAGCCACATAGCACAGGGAGATCAGCTTGGTGCTTTGTGTCCACCTAGAGGGGTGAGATAGGGAGGATAGGAGGGATACGCAAGAGGGAGAAGATATGGGAATATATGTATAGCTGATTCACTATATACATATAGCTGATTCACTTTGTTATACAGCAGAAACTAACACACCATTGTAAAGCAATTATACTCCAATAAACATGTTAAAAAATAAATAAATACATACAGACAGACAGACATGGCAAAAAGTACCATGAGGATAGTCTAAGAACAACAAACTGGGGAAAGTATTCATGATTTATATGTCATTAAAATTTAAAATAGCTCCTAATATTCAATAAGAAAAAGACTAATATATCTTTTGAACATAGAAATGAACAAAGGCTATGAACATACAATTCACCAAAAAAAATGAAATATAAAAAGTAGGAAAAGACATCCATCTCAGTTCATGATAAGAGATATGCTAATTAACTACTACCATTTTTTATCTATCAGATTGATAAAGATTGAAATTGATCCTATTTGTCCATCTATCTTACTTGCTGGCTTGGTTACACACATCCCCATACTACAGGAAGAGCATCCTAAAATGTAGCTTCCTCTCTGGTGGTTCTGAGAGTACATTGCATCTTTGTCACTACCTCATGAAAAACTGCATTAACTTATAAAATCTGGTACTATACTCTCTGAGAACCATGGAACATCAGATCAAAATATAGAAAACCTCTTTTGCAGTCTAAGGGAAGAAAAACCTCCTAAAGGTCAATAAAATAGTAGTAATAATAATGCTAATAATAATACAGCCACATGCCTTGCAGTATACCTGGCATGCATTTTAATGCTGAATCCTTTTAATATTAACACTGAATTCTTTATTAAGGAAGATACAGTCTAGTCAAGGGTGTAAAGCAGAAATGTTTCATTGTTTAGGGGAAAGCAACATTTGACAGACAGTGACAAGTCATTCATAGACAAGTAATTGGAGAATATTTGGTGTTCATTTCAAATGAATAATCCAATTTAAAAAAATCCTTAAAAATGAAAAATGAGATTTTTTCTGTAGAATATTCCTATTCTTGTAGCTTTTTGAGAAGATAAATGTGTTCAGAATAACCAGGCATAGCCATTCCCTTCCTTGCAGTCCTGACCCACAAAGCTACTGTTGTGTTGGGTTCAGCATAGTGCATCAGTGTATTTTGCTCTTCATCAAACAAGTTGTATGAAAGAGTATCTGGAATGAGTATGCAATTTGCTGCTCTGTAAAAAGGAGAGACTCCTCCATGCTCATCATAGTATGATGTGGTAATTTTGTCTACATGAAGGCAGATTGCAATGCATTATTGAACAAAAACCATTGCAACTCTGTTATGTCAGCTCTGGCACCAACAACATGAATCGTTAACTCTGGGTCATATATCAAAGACTGTATAATTAATGTATTACCTCTGGATCTTCTCTGCTTAAAAAAAAAAGTGATCAGCAGCAGTTCTTCATGATTTAGGATATAAGCTGTTCCTCCCACTCAAAGCAGAGAAACGCTGGGTTCGTTAATTGCCCTTCCATCCAAATCTGTTCTTCTGGCTAAAACATTTCCAGCTCCATCGACCATTTCAAGTCTATGACTCCAAGATCAAAGAATTGACATGTCTGACTGAATACCCTGAATAAAATCTTGAAATCTGATTATACAAACTGAAGCTTCCAATCAGGAAAACACATTTTTATCCAGTTAAACATGAAACCATCAGTTAGCAAGTGTCAGGCAAATACATGAACGCATAAGAATGATTAGTTCATCACTCTGATAACCAGTTATCATAATATCTCTATTTCTAAAGACATGCTGAGAACTGCATAGTAAATTCTTATGAAGGCCACAGAATCTCATGTGAAAGATTAAGTAAATACAGTCACGTGTTGCACCGGCAAGATAAGGGAGGAAAATTTGTTTTGGTTCATTTCTATTTTCATTTCAGACCTAGAGAAAGTTAATCTTCACCCAAACTTTAACTTCTTTTCTTGCCTTCATTCATCCCCCCTATGGCTCTCTATACAAGATTGCTCTAATCATTGGTAAGCTGTTATCTAACAACATTTGATTATTAGACAAAAATATATTATTGTTCTTACTACTTCCAGAAGCTTTTGAATTTTATTTAGATAAGCATCTGGGGTGTGAAAACAGTAAGAAAATAGTGACATTCCACGTTCCAAATGTGGAGAGAGATTTAAGTACAGCTAGGACTTACCAAGGGATGTTAAAGTATATAGCATGACTGCTGTATATGTTGTTCTTGAAAGGAAGGCAGTGGCATAGCAGTAAACCTTCTGAATCTCAATTTTATTTTCTATTCAAATAAGGCAATACTTTGTTCCCAAAATTAACATATTACTTTAAAACTACCTTACCTATTTCACTATAAGTAAAGTAAGTATATTAAAGTACTTTGAAAAAGGAATAAAAAATTATTTTCATCATTTTAAAATATTTTCTCATTAAAATCAGTAACAATACTAATGAACTACAAAAACTTCTTTCAGATTTTGTCATTATTAAAATCAAATCTGATAAGAATATGGATCTGGGACTTCCCTTGTGGTGCAGTGGTTAATCATCTGCCTGCCAATGCAGGGGACACGGGTTCGATCTCTGGTCCGGGAAGATCCCACGTGCCATGGAGCAGCTAAGCCCGTGTGCCACAACTACTGAGCCTGTGCTCTAGAGCCCATGCACCACAACTACTGAAGCCTGCGTGCCTAGAGCCTGTGCTCCGCAACGAGAGAAGCCACCGCAATGAGAAGCCCACGCACCGCAACGAAGAGTAGCCCCCGCTCGCTGCAACTAGAGAAAGTCCACGCGCAGCAACAAAGACCCAACGTGGCCAAAAATAAATAAATAAATTTATATATTTTAAAAATATACATATATGGATCT
Organism: Physeter macrocephalus; assembly: GCF_002837175.3. Lineage (NCBI taxonomy): Eukaryota > Metazoa > Chordata > Mammalia > Artiodactyla > Physeteridae > Physeter > Physeter macrocephalus. Next base: position 91,808,507 of record NC_041215.1, on the reverse strand, counting down.
GGGATAGAAAATCCATTCAAATAACGTTTTAACCAAAAAATTGAATTCATAAAAAGTGAAAAAAATAATATTATTTATGCAGGAAAAATGTTTCTGGATGGAAAAATAGAAATCTATTGTCTAATTAACTTCCAATTTCTTCCTAGAAATGCATAACACTCACCCAAACAATAAATCTTTAAAGTTACAAAATGGGGTGTGTGTGCACATGTTTTAACAATATATCCTACTTGTAAACAAATAATATTTAATGTAAAAGTAGCCTCTTCTATCAAGATACACGATAAACACATGATTTAGCTAAATAAATTTCTAAAAGAATTTTATTAAATTCGTAATAGAATCAGGACTCAAACTTCATAACTTTTAAAATCTAAAATCATCTTGACCTTTCAATGGAATCTAACCTCAGATGATTCAATTTATTTAATCCTTGCCAAGATATAACACTCTCTTGGATAAAATTGTTTTCAAGTGGAAGAAACAAGCTTCTGAAGGTTATAAAGCAACAAAGTAATTTTTACATACTTATTTCTGAAATGCTAAATTAAAACAGCTTTAATTTTCCTCATGTGATACCTAAGTTACAATGATTATGAAAATGTTTTATGGATGAAAATAAATTACTCTGTCAAAACATGTATAAATCAAAATTCTAACGGTCATTCTGAGAACAAACATAAATCTTCACTTTAGAATGTGAATTAAAGATTATAATGAATTTTGCAAATGAGCATGAAAAAAATTAACCATTCAGAAAAATATTGGTACCCAACATCTATAAAGAAGTATAGCTCATGACTATAAATTTTTATCATTTAGTATAAAAGTAAATGGTTATGTTCCATATGGGTTAAATATGCAGTGTGATTTTTTTACCAATTTGTGGATATATTCATAAACCAACAGTCACGAAAGAGTCAACAGAGACAAGAAAAATGGATTGTTATTAAGTTTACATAATAAATAATTTTAGCACTTTTATTATCAATCTGATTTCCTTAAAACCTCTACATATACACATGTGTTATTATAGTTTGCTTCATTCTCAACTTAAAAGCCATTCATTTTAAAGCATCCTCAGAGATTTTCTTTTTAACATGGGAATAACTAGATCATGTTTGTATTCTGAGGAGATAATTCAGAAGGAAGGGTGAGGTTGACAGTGTGAGAATGAATAACAGAAAGTAAGAGTAAACTATTCGAATTATCTCCTAAAAACTTTTGAAATACAGAAATTCCTTTTGGTGTATTAAGCGTTTGTTTATTCTGTTTATAAAGAAATCAGATGTTGGATTGGAATTTGTTTATGAATCCAATTATATCCAATGAACTGTCCTAGAAAGTAATGAGATATAGATGAATAAAGTTCTTATCTCAAGATACTTACATTCAGTAAAGTGGTGCAGTCACTATGGAAAACAGTATGGAGGTTCCTCAGCAAGTTAAAAATAGAACTACCATATGATCCAGCAATTCCACTTCTGGGTATTTATCTGAAGAAAACAAAAACACTAACTTGAAAAGATATATGCACCCCCATGTTTATTACAGCGTTATTTACAATAGCCAAGATGTGAAAACAACCTAAGCATCCACTGATGAATGAATGGATAAAGAAAATGTGTAATAATAATAATGGACTATTATTCAGCCATAAAAAAGGAAATCTTGCCATTTATGACAACATGGATATAACCTGAGGGCATTATGCTAAGTGAAATAAGTCAGAGAGAGAAAGACAAATACCAATACCTTATTATCTCACATATATGTGGAATCTTAAAAAAAAAAAGGCTCATGATACAGAGAACAGATTGGTGGTTGCCAGAGGTTAGGGGTGGGTGGTGGGTGAAATGGGTGAAGGGAGTCAAAAGGTACAAACTTCCAGTTATAAAATAAATAACTCATGTAATGTACAGCATGGTGACTACAGTTGACAATACTATAGTGCATATCTGAAAGTTGCTCAAAGAGTAAATCTTAAACATTCTCATCACAGGAAAAAATTCTGTAAATATGTGTGGTGACAGATGTTAACTAGACTTGTTGTGATGATCATTTTACAATATATACAAATATGGAATCATTATGTTGTACACCTGAAACTAATATATCGTTACACATCAAATTTTGCCTCAAAAAAACTTGTTTAAGGGTGACATGGTTTTCAAACATTAATATTCCTGTAGTGAATAAAATATTATGATAAAAAAAAGTTATGCTTCTATTCAAGACAAATAAATAGATAATTACTAAGTATAAATTCTATTAAAAAGTAATCAGGAATATGTAAAAGAAAATAAAATGCAAAAGAGAAAACAAGAAGACATCTTGAGGACTAAAACAAGACAAATAACTCCACTGATCAAAAGCAGGAAGTGGCAGCTCAGAGCTAAGGTCCATAGGATGAGAAGTACAAAAAGTGTTCTCTGTAAGATATCAACAGACTCACTGAAGGTAGGGGCTAGAGTGTGGCTTACCTGCCCATTAATGAAAGGGGGCTGAAAAATAGGGTAGCTTATTGTTCTGCTGCTTGGGACAGATGAGGGGACAAAGACTTAACAATGCCAATAGAAACTGAACTGAAGACAGCCAGTTACTCTGTGTGTAGATCTGTGATGTCTCCAGCATCACTCAAGAGCAAGAGCCCAAAATGCCTTGATATAATCCCAATCTGAACTGAAAGCCTGAGGGATAAGTGGAGATAACCACACGAGTAGTCAGGGAGAGAGAGTGGGGACAGGGGAGAGAGGGGAGAAATAAGAAGGTAGAGGGAGATAAAATTACAGAAAGAAAACTGGCACACATAATGAACTTGCAATCTTAAATTCTAAAAGATACTTTAAAAGTTAACGTTCCTTTTTTCTGATAATAGCCATCCTGACCAGTGCAAGGGGGTATCTCATTTTGGTTTGTGTTTGCTTTTCACTGATGACTTTGAGCATCTTTTCATATACCTGTTCATACACCATTTCTGTGTCGTCTTTGAACAAATGACTATTCAATCCTTAAGCCATTTTTAAAATCAGCTTGTTAGGGTTTTGTTTTGTTTTGTTTTTTGATTTTGGGGGTTTTTGCTATTGACTCCTTATGTATTTTAGAGATGAATCCCTTATCAGACATACTGTTTGCGAATATTTCCTCCCATTCCATAGATTGCCTTTTAGCACTCCCATGTTCATTGCAGCCATCCATTGGTTATTCACAATAACCAACATGTGGAAACAACCTAAATGTCCATCCACACATTAATGGATAAAGAAAATGTGATATCAAATATAATGGAAATTCTGCAATATGTGACAACATGGATGGACCTTGAGGACATTATACTAAGTGAAATAAGCCAGTCACAGAAAGACAAATACTGTACAATTCCATTTATATGAGATATCCAAAATAATCAAATTCGCAGAATCAGAGAATGGAATGAGGGGCTTGAGAGAAGGGAAAATGGAGAGTTATAATCAATGGGCATAAAATTTCAGTTAAGTAAGATGAATAAGCTCTAAAGATCTGCTGTACAACATTGCACCAGTAGTCAACAATAATGTATTGTACACTTAAAAATTTGTTAAGAAGGTAGATCTCATGTTAAGTGTCCTTACCACAATAAAATAAAATTATAAACAAAGAACACAACCATTTAAAGCAAGCAAGAATGTTTAAAACAAAAATAAGCATTAATTAAATAGGCCCAAGTGGACATGAAAAGGTAATCACCTAGAAAAAATGGATATTAGAAATGAAGACACTGAAAAAAATTCCAATGACAGAATAAACTCTAGATTGGACTCAAAGAGAGCATCAGTAGATTAGCAGATAATTCACAAGGTCTTGCCATTGGTCACATTATCTAACTTTGCTGCTATTTAAACTACAGCTTCTGTTTGAGCTCCTTTCCTCAAATTTGCTAATATCATTTATTGCTTAATATTATTAGTAGTCCAAGACAAAGCAAATTTAGCCAGTCTACTTAAATCCAATTCTTCATATGAAAACTGAAGGGCATTATGAAATAGATTCCAATAAATTAAATTTGCCATCTTCCTTTTCACCCTGAACTTAATCCCAGTAATCAATTATGCTGACTCATAACCAGATCATGAAGTACAAATAAAGAAGAATTGAAGTAAAGGAGAAAATTGAAGTGGAATAATAAAATTTATTTTATGAAGATATGAAATCTCTTTGGTTCCTCTACTGAATTATTAATATATTAAAAAGGTAACCACACAGATTTTTAGGGTAGTGAAAATACTCTGTATGATAATTATGGATATATATGTTATTATACTTTTGTCCAAGCCCATAGAATATACAACACCAAGAGCGAATCCTAAAGTGAACTATGGACTTTGGATGAATTATGAAGTGTCAATGTATGTTCACCCTTGGTTAAAAATATACCATTCTGGGCTTCCCTGGTGGCGCAGTGGTTGAGAGTCCGCCTGCCGATGCAGGGGACACGGGTTCGTGCCCCAGTCCGGGAAGATCCCACGTGCCGTGGAGCGGCTGGGCCCGTGACCCATGGCCGCTGACACTGTGTGTCCGGAGCCTGTGCTCCGCAACGGGAGAGGCCACAACAGTGAGAGGCCCGCGTACCGCAAAAAAAAAAAAAAAAAATACCATTCTGATGAATGATGTTGTTAATGAGGGAGGCTATGCTTGTGTGCGGGAAGGGAGTATGTGCAAAATCTCTGTATCTTCCTCTCAATTTTATTGTAAACCTAAAACTGCTCTAAAAGATAAAGTCTTAAAAATTAAAAAAATGAGGACTGTAAAAAAACAAAGTTATTTAAATGGCTTGAAATGCTTACTGTTTCTTTTAAAGCAACATAAAATATTTTCTGTATTTTAAATGTGACTCAACCTAGAAAATGTTTAAATATGATGGCCACAGCCTCAAGTCCATTTGTGAGCAAGGAAAATCATTAAATTCTATTAAATCTCCTAATGGTAGAGGGGGGGAAAAGACAGTAATTATGTGTTGTCCCATAAACCCAATACTGACTGAGAAATAGAATATTCCCTGCCATACCAGTAAACAAAGGATGTCACAGTCACCAGCGATTGCAGCCACAGCCTATGGTGAGCTGGTGAGCCCTGAGGGAACTCAGGAAAGAATACCTTCCATCTAGCAGCCATCAGACTGCAGCCATTCCATATCTGGTTTTCCTTAATTAATAGCAATCTTTTGATGTTCCCTATTACCTGCCCTTTGTTGCAAAACTTCTATATATCCTAGCTCCCCCCTCACCTCCTTGGAGCAGTTCTCTCAGGGTTACTTGAGATGCTGCCTCCTGGGTTTGAAGTCCTAAAAATTCTCACCGAATAAGACATAGCTCTCAACTTTTAGGTTGTGAATAATTTTTTAGTCGACATGACATAAAATAAAATCTGTTGATTGAGTAAGCAAAAAATTTACCTGGGAATTCTCCAGGTTTGGTTTGTATCTGCAGTTGCCTTTTGCAGGATCTGTTCCTATTACTTGATAATTCCTATAAGAGTAAATCTTGACATAACTGCATGGCATACAGAGGCTTTCTACCAGACTACCTATCAGACGCCGTCTCCTGCCTTGCCCCATATCCTGCACCAGAACACACTCTACTCTCCAACAATTCTAAACAATTCTAAGAATTGTTCCCAGGATGCCAGGCTCTCTCCCCATTCCTCACCTTCACATATTCCTGCATCTGCTAGATTCCTTCTGTTATCTGCTCCACCTGACAAGCCCTTACTCATCCTTCAGATCCCGCTCAAATGCTGTGACTTTTCCCCTGGCTCACTAAGCAGCATGGGTTGCTTCTTGGATCTCCCTGAATACTGTGCAGTTCCTATTGTATCATTATTTTACTGAGCTACAGTATTTTTGTTTGTTTGTTTGTTGTTTTTTGCTTTTCTCTCGCGCTACACCATAAGCTCCTGGAGGGCAGGGGGTTTGCTTTTGTGTTCCCAAGACCCAGCTGACTGCTTTGCTCGTCATTTGCACACAAAAATATCTATTGCACCTGAGGTCAGAAAAAGCCAAGCAGCTCTTAATGGGAAAATATCAGTCTTGTATATCTATTCTTTTACCTTGCTGCATCATTTTGTACCTGAAGGTGCTGTCAAAATTATGCCAGTATTCTTTATTACTTAGATAACAAAGCCTAGTGTTCAAGCACACTGGCTGTGACGTCCAAGAGCTCAGATTTCCTGTTATAATGCCAGCATTTATAAGTTATAAAATCTCAAGTAAGGTACCTAAAATATTTATAACTAGTTTAGATACCTAAACTAGTTATAAATATTTTAGGTACCTTACTTGAGATTTTATAACTAGTTTAGATACCTAAGCTAGTTATAAAATCTCAAGTAAAGTACCTAAACTGTTTCACAAGCCTATGATATAGGGTAATAATAATAGCTAACAGTTTTTTAGCATTTACTATGTTCCAGGCTTTGTTCATGTAATAAACAACTCACTTAATCCTCACAACAATTCTGTGTTATCTTCCTTTACACGAGCACATAGTAAACCTGCAGATGGCAGTTGTGCTTATTGTTGTATTAACAATTCAGTCTTGCTTCTTAGCTCCAATACCAGGCACTGATAATCTGCATTTTATTTAATGCTAAAAATGGACAATTTGGGAATTGCTTATGATACACCCACTAAACCCTGAAAGTTTAGTATTCATATATGCACAGCATTAGAACCATGTCCAATTAATCCACTTCAATTAAATCTTAATAACTTAAATGAAAAACATAAGTCAAAATATAGATTAGTTCTGTGTTAGCAAACTTTTTCCCTTTTCTATAATGTAGCAAGGCCAAAAAGTACTCTCTTGTATTAACAATTTGAATTTTGAGTTTCAGAAGCATTGCAACTGACAAGGCAGTGTTGAAAAGCATAACTTCCCCTCTAAAATTCTTTTTTTTTCTAAATTTATTTATTTTTATTTTTGGCTGTGTTGGGTCTTCGTTTCTGTGCGAGGGCTTTCTCTAGTTGTGGCAAGCGGGGCCACTCTTTATCGTGGTGCGCGGAGCACAGGCTCCAGACACGCAGGCTCAGTAGTTGTGGCTCACAGGCGTAGTTGCTCTGCGGCATGTGGGATTTTCCCAGACCAGGGCTCGAACCCATGTCCCCTGCATTGGCAGGCAGATTCTCAACCACTGCGCCACCAGGGAAGCCCTAAAATTCTTATTATAAAGTCTTTCAAAGAGTTGATTTCAGTAATGGGTCAGAATTAGAAGGCTCATGTTATTCGAGGTTAGAGGTGAGTTAATTGTACTAACATGGCACATTGAAAAACAAGTGTGGCTGGAAGCACAACAGGAGAAGAAGCATTCAGCTACATTACCAAACTCTCTGGAGAAATCAAGCAAGCCAACAGACGCATCTAAGATAATTGCAGCACTGGAGTCTCTGCCCAAATGAATTTTATTCCCACACTCACAGGGTGTGCCCTCTTGGAACAGAATATATGTAAGCAAATGGCAGAAATAGCACCAGGAATCCCTTTCACAAAAATTTCTATGGTAGGAAGTAAGATATGGAAGATGAACGTGTTACTACGATCTCAAATTTAAACTCCTGACTCTATGTAACTGCAACCAGATTATCAGTACTGTTTCAGGGATTAAAAAAAAAACATTTCAAAATATTTTATGTTATAGAAGATACCCAGAGTAATAAGTTATTGTATGAGCAGTATATAAATAAATCCTCCTATGGAAAATGTTAATTGTAGATAAAAAGAATAACTACTAGAAGAGCTGCATAAGGTTTCAAGCTTTAGACAAAGTCATTAAAAACAGGATTGAACTTTAGACAATTCCTTGTCACTTATCAAAATATAAGCACTCATCAGTTTATCATTTTATATCCTAATTCCCAAAGAGGTTACTCTCTAACTCTCATTATTTCCACTGCCTTGGTTAATGTCTTTACCACATCTCGATTGTATTACAGCTGCAGCCCCACAAGTAAATTTTCTTCCTCTGAATAGGCCCACCTTACACAGCTATCACAGTAATTCATCTAAAACACAAGTCTGACCCACTCACATTCCTGACTAAACTAATGTGAATGGCTTCCCACTGCCAACAGGCTAAATTACAACCTCTCTAATGTGCAACTCAAGGCATCCACAATCTAATCCCAGACTGACTCTCCATGATGGCAGATATTGTTTATATCTTGCTCTCCATGGTATTGTCGGCAAAGTTTCTGATGAATAATAAATATCACTCAATAAAAAACTAAATAATAAATTTCAGTTAATAAACTGTTGACTAAATAGATACGTAAATGAATGACTGTTGTCTCATTTCTGACACTCCTCATTTAGCAATTTGTTTTCTAGCAAGATCAAAGGGAGTCTAATTCCCCACACATTCCAAGTTGTTCTACCCTGTGATTCCTTCCCTTTTTTCTTTGGTTACTCCTCCTAAGCAGCTGGAACACTGGCTACTCCTAGAAGCTTTCCCAAATCCTCCTCCCTTCTTCTGGGCTCCCAAAACACCCTGTGAGAAATCCTTAGACTTGAACTGAAGATGACATGAAATTATAAACTGTGTTCCTATTCCCAGCACTTGTCTCATGCCAAGCATGCAGAAGGTGCCCAATAGCTGTTAGGTAATAAATGAATGAGTAATTCTAATCCAAATGTCACATATATATATAAAACATATATATAAAACACTTATTCAATGTTAGAAATCAGTTAAAATTCACAAAATCTGTTTCTTCACAAATCGCAGCGTTCTACAAAACATAGTTAAATGCATAAATTCTGATTTAACATCTTCAAAAATAGGTCTGTAGGCTTTGATTTATCACAACCAAATAGGAAGTAAAGGTTTACTATCTCTGTGCTGGTTAGTATTCCCTGAATAATCTATCTATGAGGTAGATATCATTTAAAAAAGAGATGATAGGGGCTTCCCTGGTGGCGCAGTGGTTGAGAGTCCGCCTGCCAATGCAGGGGACGCGGGTTCGTGCCCCGGTCCGGGAGGATCCCACATGCCACGGAGCGGCTGGGCCCGTGAGCCATGGCCACTGAGGCCACTGAGCCTGCGCATCCGGAGCCTGTGCTCCGCAACGGGAGAGGCCACAACAGTGAGAGGCCCGCATACCAAAAAAAAAAAAAGATGATAATTTTACAAGGGCTATAAAATAAAGGCAATGCATTAAATTATTGTTGTTATTAAATATTTAACATGTCTTTCATGTATCAAATATATGGATGTGATCTTTACTTGGCTGCTCTGCTAAAAATATTCAAGTTGCTAACCACTGATTAACCTACACACAGATTAAGATATACATAGAATAATATTGAATTGATCTGAGTTTGAAATCATACCAAAGGCTCTTTATTTTGTAGTAAGCTGATAATGTTTAAAATGTCTGTACACATATGTACTTACACACTATAGTGATAGGCATAGAAAAGATAGACTTCATAGGGTATTTTCATATATGGAAGAATATATGATTTTTCTAGTAAATCTAAATCTAAATATGAATTTCTTTCATAAGTAAGTAGTCACCAAATATAATGTTAATAAGGGAATTTTACTATATACTTAATAGACATTTTTTGCAATAGAAAATTTAAAAGCATAAGTGCATTTTGATATTTTTTTTAACATGCCTACTAATAGGATGGTTAAATAATCATTGCATTATTCAGCCAGCTGAATTCATTTATCCATTGCTTTTTACAAATATTTTTGAGCACATATCACATACAAGGCACTGGGAGTAAACATTGGAAATAGAAAAAATACAAAACCTATCTTTTGTAGTGATTTATGCTCTCAAAAATGTTAATAATTTATGGGGATATTATTTGTGATCTGATCATATAAAGAATTAAATAAAGAGATAAAGAGTTTGAAATTTATTTTGTAACAAATTTTAAATCACAAATCATCTATGAGCTTTAGTCCAGTGAATATCTAGAAGCAGTACAGGAAATAGTTTGAAGGGGGCAAGGTCAGCCAGACTACTATACCAGTTCAAGAATAAAGCAATGAGGCCCTGTAGCTATGGAATTAAATATTACACATGGGAAGATTATGACCTATGAAAACATATTTTATCATTGTATGTTATTGAATAAGACCAAAAGTATTTTCATTCCCCACTGGAGACTTTTTTTCTGGCAGGATTTTTTGTACCCACAATACTTTGATTTTACCTGTATCAAAAAATTTATTGTGCTGTATTTTAATTATATGTTTGTGTCTCTCTCCTTAGCTAAATCACAACTCCCTTGAGAGCATGAACTGGGTCAAAATCATCTTTGAATCCCCAGTGCTTAACATGTGACTGCAAAGAAACAGTAATTCACTGTAAAAATGTTGTTGGTGGTATTCTTTATTAATTTACAAGGTGAGAACCCAAAGGAGAATTACTGTTTGCTCTCAGTATCATAAATAGTTGTGCTTTTCTAGAAAAATTGGGTTATTTCTATCTTATAAGGAATAAAAATTTTTGGTTTTGTTTCCTTCTTTCCCATTGGCTGTTAGAAAATGAAAGAACAATTTATACTCACCAATAACAAGTGTATAGAATTCCAGGGCATTTGTTTTCTATAAAATATTCAATTCCTGCTTCCCTCTTATTTTTGCTTCCTTACTTCTACCTGCTTCATCTCTTCTACTAACTTCAAATGATTTTATCTTCTTCAATTAATTACATTTATGTAAATCAGCTTAAATTTATTTTTAAACAAACTGGGTTAAAATGATTAAGCAAATGGCAGGTGTTCAAAAATATCTTTTCAATAATTAAAAAATGGGATAAATTGTTGAATTTAAATTAAATTGAATTTACACTTATACTTTTCTTTGTAAAATTCTCTTGCCTTACATGAGGTAAATTCTCATATATTCTTGTAACCTTCTATCATCAGTACAAGTTTAATAACAAAAGTTATAGATATAACAGTGACTAAGTGCTAGAGCTACTCTATATGTATAGGTATTCTATCCTACACTTGTAATATAGTACATATAATGAAACTTTCTCCAGAAGGTAATTTTAGTTAAGTCAGTAACTCACTAAATAACATGAGGCTTTAGAATTGTGCTATTAAAATAAAAGTATAGTTTGTATTTTTCCATGTAAAATAACTGTGATCTAACTGCTCTGAGGTTATGTATTTAAAATCATTCCTTTTGAATTTTTATTACAAATGACCCTTAGTATTCACACTCTCATCAGTTTAAGCCACATGAGAGAGGAAAAAAAAAAAAAAAAAAAAAACTGTGGGAAACTAGGAGTAGTGGGTGGGGTAGGGAAGCACTATGTTTCTTCAGGATTCCCAGAAGTTCGCATTGTTAGCTGACACGTGTAATAGCTAAGGCATTAAAAACAATAACAAGTGCTTCTTTCGCAGTTCATAGTTCCTACTGCAAAATTGAAGTTTAAAGATGAAACATAAGCGGCAAAATTTTCAGATGGATTTACAAGAAATGACTTGTAGCCAAGGTCCACATTTTTACTGAATAGTTTTCACACATATTCCAATGAACAAAATTTCTAGGCCATTTAATGTTTGTATATTTAATCAACAATAAGAAAGGATTAATATATTAAGCGGCATAATTTATTTCATATTAGTAAATATCTTGCGCTCCATATGTTATCCTAGTGAGAATATCTGATTGAGGAAAAAATCTATAGCTTATATTAAGCCTAAAAAAATGCATTGTAGCATCAGTTTATCATAATTTCTATCCTATTATTCATAAAACAAAGTATGTATATGACTCATTCAATATTAAGTTTGGGGAGATCTTTCCTTGAAAAGCTACTAGATACTTGGGTACTTTTACTTTATATCTAAACTAGAAGAAGCAATCCTCAGGGGAAATTATATTCATTCTATCAAAGGATATAAGACAAACATCCATGTGACATTTTTAAAACCTAAACTCTGAAAAGGAGATTGTACAAATTTTTATTTTTTTAAGAACTTTTTCAAAGGTCAGCAATGTTGCACTTTTCATGGGAGACATTTTAAAATTTTACTCCAAAAACTACCTAATGATCTGTGGCTTATCAAGGTACATGAAATGACTGAGTGCACTTTAGCACATAGCTTTTTAGAAAAACAATGAAAAGAGACGAGAAAACCACAAATTGTCATAGGTTACAGACATTCTAGGAAAGAAATTTCAGATTTGCCTCTAAAGATTATTTTTCACTTTTGCAACATATTTCATCATTCTATTGCATCATTATTAATAAGACACAACTTTGTTTGCAATCTCTTAAATGTTGAAAGCATGATGGCTAACTTGGGCATATTAGTCAAATAGTATAAAAATCACATTCAGACCTTTTCAGATTGTTTACAAAATGATCTTTTATAAAGCATAGATTCTAATATTTTTATGAATTAGCTTTTATAATTTGGATACAATGTCATGTCAGTTCAAAATCAGAGCTGATAAAGGAGTTCCTAGATCGATTAGGGAAAAGAGAAAGTATTTCATCATTATAAATCAAGGGGATACTCTTCATACAACTTTTCTTGGAAAAGCTTGAAAATATGTAATATTTAGCAGAGTTCTTACTCCCTCTTGTGACAGATAAATGAAATGTAAATGGTACATAAGAGTTTCAACAGGGATTTTTTTTTTTGGAAGTATAGTTGATTTACAATGTTGTGTTAGTTTCAGGTGTACAGCAAAGTGATTCAGTTATACATGTGTGTATATATATATTCTTTTTCAGATTCTTTTCCATTATAGGTTATTATAAGATATCGAATATAGTTCTCTGTGCTATATAGTAGGTCCTTGTTGTCAACAAGTATTTTAATGAAATTTCCCAAACCTAGCTAGATTATAAATGTTTCTTAGAATTCATGTAATATCAAATACCTACACATCTAAAAAGTATTCATTGAAAGAGAAATTCATTGTAACTTAACAATATCAAAAATTTACTTTTTTGTGTTTTTTCTTTTATTTCAAGATGCATATTTTTAAATGTCTAAAATTCTTGAAAAATAAAACTAGAGGGCAAGATAAAAAGGAGGCAGCACAATTCTTCAGATGGATTTAACTAGAAATGACTTGTAGCCAAGACCCACATTTTTACTGAGTAGTTCCCACAGATATTTGTACTTTGATATGGCCAAAGAAAGGGGGCAGGAGGGAAGGACTGTTGTCCCGAAAACGTCAAAGGGCCCAGAGTCACAGAAATGTTCCACTATTCAGAGACCTGGAGCTTCAGTCTAACTGTTTCCTTTCAGGTTCTCAGAGGCCAACTGAGACAAGGCAGTTAAAACCACCCTAAGTTAAAATGTAAGGAGGTTGACATATACACACTACTATACATAAAATAGATAACCCATAAAGACCTACTGTATAACACAGGGAACTCTAGTCAATACAGTACTCTATAATGGCCTATATGAGGAAAGAATCTAAAAAAGAGTGGATATATGTATAACAGATTCACTTTGCTGTACATCTGAAACTAACACAAATTGTAAATCAACTGTACTCCAATAAAAATTAATTTAGAAAAAATTTTTAATGTAAGGAGCTTGAAGCTCATCTTAGATGTACTCTTCCCTGTCCATCAGCACTGCTCCTAATAAGCCTCAGCATTAAGACTTTATCTCCCTCTTTTGTAAAAATCCTAAGTTCTTTAGGGGCCTAGGACCAAAATGTATACTCAAACCTTCCCTTAGTCAGTGTCCTATATTTCATACCTATCACACCACCGCTCATATATGTCAAAAGCCCATAGGTACCCTATCCATTTCTTCTGTGACTGATTCTCAGTATTCTACCACCTCAGAGATAAATATGTATATAAGTACGTACACACACACACACACACACACACACACACACACACACACATACACATACATTAATTGAAGCTAAAATGTAAATGTTTGCCTCTCATATCCTATGTTTGCATTTAACTGGGGATTCCTGGAGATATAATCCTTTAATCCAAAATAATATAGTATTTGAGGCACCATTGTTAAAAAAAAAAAGTAAAAGTATTAAGCATCTGCTTTAGCAGGTACTGTATTTGACATTTTATATATATTATCTCATTTAACCTTCATGATATCCCTGTAATGCAAGCTTAATTATCTTCAGTTTATACATGAAAAAACTAAGACTTAAGTAATCCATCCAAGGTTATGTGGTTGATAGTGGATCCAAGTTTCACACCCAGATTTATATAGCTCCAAAGTCTTTGGTGCTAATTAGGGACATGGTTTTGGCCCAGATTTTTTCAGGCAATTTTCAAATCTCAAATAAAGTTTGTTGTCTTCTCTATCTATGCCTAATGATCTTCTGGGTGAGCTGTGAATCATGCCCAGTACATCAAATATGGAAAAAGATCTCAAAACTAAACATGAATATGAGATCACTAAACTAATTTTCACTTGAGTCCCAGGATTTTTCATTATTATTATTTATAGTCCTCTATTGGATATTTTATTGTATTATGAAATTCTGTGGAGTTCTAGCCAAACTTTATTATATATCATTAAAAGTTTTTGAATATTCACTTGAATTTGTCCACTAATTATTTATTGAAATCTATTATGAGTAAAACGTATATTATATTATTTTGCATTATTTTATGTTACATTATATTAAAATCTATTATAATGGTCCCTGCCCTTACAGTTTCACGGGGGGATACGTATAAAGAAAGAAAAAAAAAACTCTCAAAGAAATGGGATAAGAGCTATGATAGAGGTAGAAGAACAAGGAAGAATGAAACAAAGTAGAGGGGCCACTAGTCTCAGACAAAGAGAATGGCTTCCCAGGGAAAACAATGTCAAACTGAGCCAATGAAAGAAGAGGAAACAATGTTCCAAGCAGAGAGAACAGCACTGAAAAATGGACAAATATTTAAGATTTGTAAACAATAGAATTTTGTAAAATGTATTATATGAGGCAGTAGAGAAGAGGAAGGACAGATTTTGGAGGACTTTTAGATTCTGAAATTTGGAATACATTCTGAGGGTATAGCTGAAAAGCTGGCAAACTGATAAGCAAAGGAGAGACACAATCTGATAGGCATTTAGACATATCACTCTAGACAACTGCTTGGAAAGAGGCCAGATTTGAGTCTGTTTCAGCAACCAAGAAAAGAGTAAGTGCTTGTTCAGTCTAAGGTCATAACAGTAGCAATGCCGAGAAACGGACCAATTTTTAAAATGTATAAGCCAGAGGATTTAGGGATTTTGATAAAATGAGAGAGAGAAAAAAGGATTCCAGGGAGATGTTTGTATTTCTGCCAAATGAATGAAAATACCATTTGTGAGATACAAAACAATAAAGAAGAAAGTTTAGGCGAAGGGAGGAAAATGAGAATGTTTGATACTTCAGGAGAAATGAAGTTAGTTTGATTTCGTAATTCCATATAGTTTGTAGTTTGAGAAAAATGAGGCACATTTTAAGTATTGTGGAGAAAGGGAGAATAACGTGACTGGCAAAATAAGGCTCGTCTGGTATCACTGAGACCCCAGGTGCAATTGAAATGGAAGGACCTGTCCTGTGACATGATTTGATTTTCACCACCATTGCTCAGCCGTCCACTTACCAAGGCAGGCAGGGGACCATCGGGTTTATTCAGGATTGACACTCTGCTGGGGAATGAAACAAAAAGTCAGTGGAGCTAGGAAGGGGGTAAATGTGGATTGGTGACAGCTGAGGGATTAATGTTTCAAAAACAAGTGTAGTGGAGTAACTAAATGGAAGAGTTAAAACTGTGGTTCTCAATCTTGGAGGCATATTAGTGTCACCTGGGGAGCTTTAAGATCTACTGATTTTTGGATTGCACCTCCAGAGAGTCCAGAAATTCTGATTTAATTAATCTAGGATGTGGCCTAGCCTGGGCATCAGGATTTTTCAAATTTCTCTAATGTGCAGCCTGGGCCCAAAGAGTGAGCTGTAAGGATATGAGATTGAGAACTGGTTGTTTGATTTTAACATTTGAAAGGAGAGGAAGTAATGAGTGATAAAAAGGTCCCGGATGTGGCTGAGGGAATGGCTGACTGCAGTGCTGTGGAAGTAAAAGTCACTGAAGGTGTGGAAATCAAGGACCTGAGTGAGAGCCAGATGGGTCATCCTCGTGGACACTAACGTTACCCAAGGAGATGGCAGAACTTGGAGCAGAGTAAATTGTGAGCCAAATGCTTAATTTAAAATAATCTTAGATTTTAAAGACAAGTATAAACCAGGTGTTGATGATTCACTTTACAAATTATACAATGTAACTGTTGAAATAAACCTAAAAGTTATATGTATTTATAAATATATATTTCATATTTTCATGTATAAAATGTAAAATAATATAATCTATAACAGTAAGCCAGTGGTATTAATAAAATAAATTCAGACGACTTCATCGACCTTTCCAGGAGGAAAAATATATTATTTATCATGACCTGTAAAACATAGTATATAGAAAAAATAGCCTTCAGTACAGGCAAATATCCTTTTATGGGTGTGAATTTTAACATGAATAAATGAATCCTACCCTTTTTTCAGAGCTTATATTCACCTAGTAGGAAACTGTTTCTCTTCCCTAATGTGTACCTACTCAAGTCACTTGTCAAGGTTAGCAGCGGGGAAGGCAGAAAATTTCTAGCAATTTTTACCTGGTTCCAAAATATATTCTCCTAGTTTCCACCAGTTGGTCCAAAGGAGAAAAAAATATAACAATAGATATTATTTGACAGTGTTACAATAGCAGCTGCTCATAGTTAGGTTAGAGTGTAACTATGTGGCTCTTTATAGGACCATTCCATTCGGCAAGATGATCACAATGAACTCCTTTATTAGGCATTTAAGTAAATAAATTAATTTGGCTGTGGCTCAAGACTGATTTATCTTACACAAAAATATTTATGTGGTTGACATAATTTTGCAGTTTTCTCTTTAAATTTTAAAGTCGAAAAAAAAATGCATTAAGGGCTTCCCTGGTGGCGCAGTGATTGAGAGTCCGCCTGCCGATGCAGGGGGCCACGGGTTCGTGCCCCAGTCCGGGAAGATCCCACATGCGGAGCGGCTGGGCCCGTGAGCCATGGCCGCTGAGCCTGCGCGTCCGGAGCCTGTGCTCCGCAACGGGAGAGGCCACAGGTGAGAGGCCGGCATACCACACACACAAAAAAAATTTTAAAGTCGTGTACACTTTGGAATTAGAGTAGATATGTAATCTCTGCTTTGTTTTCTAAACTATACATGACGTTTGTTTTCTGACATAACATGAACATTTTTTCCTTCTCTTTAGAATTTTTTGGTAGTTTTGTCAATTGTGATACATCTATATATTCACTGACAGCCCATAGACTTGACTAGCTAGGAGCATATCATTGACAACATTTGGAGAAACTAATTTCCCACATATGCTTTCACTGAGTAAATTTAGTTGTTAAGAACTATATCAATACAAATCTTCCCCTACAGTGGTCAAATACAACTTTTGTTTTTATATTCACCATAATTTAGAATATCATTTAAAGAAGCACAAGAGTAGACCAGATCATAACAGGAGTAAATATATTTTTAAAAAATACAAAGGAAAACAAATATATAAATTGTGAGGAGTATATCAGCAATAAGACCTGAAAGACAAATGCTGGCACTGGCCCACCTAAGTAGTGTTGAGTAGAACTTATTTCTATTGTAGAAATTCTATTAAAACCTCAGATCATATTTGTCACTTATGATGTTCCCATGTGCACCAAGCACATTTCTGGTTATTTGTAAAAAAGAACACTCTAGCTAAAAGACAGGAGTGTTGGGTTCTGTTGGCTGTTATATTTCTTATTGTCAAATAACACACTGGCTTTCTGATTTATATAGTTCAGTCTCTCATGAGTTTAGTCAGTGTGAGTCATCCAACACATATGACTAATTGTAGGGTATTGACAAGATTGAGTCTCTCAATCTGTTAAGCTGGACCAGAGTGAAATCACCAGTGTTGTAATTCTACTTTGTGTCATCTTTGGCCTCTTGAAATTTGACCAGCTGGCTTTCCCAACCTCAACACTTCCAAACCTCCACAATGAAGTTCTTTGTTTATAAGAGATTAAATACAACACAAATAATAGATAGGCTCTCCTTCTGTCAATCAAAATGTCTCATTGTGATCTATGTATGAACAATATAATTGAATATTTACATCAAGACTTTCTCCTTCCATGATTCATTTACACAGAAAAAAGCTAAAGAAATTACCATAATTACATATTTATTTTTTATTGTAGCAATGCTTTTATAATAAATACTGTGTTTTCTAAAAATGAAAGTATTTCGGTCACGATGAAGAAAAATAGAGATGATGTAGGGTATTTGAAGCAAAGTTTGTTAAGATATTTTAATATTTTTAAAGATATTTTAAAAGATATTTTAATGGTATTATGGCATATATCCAGGAACAAACAAACCCTGCATTGCACAGTATCCTTCCTCCCTTGGTTGGGAGGCAGGGGAACAGGGGAATCAAAACAATGGACCAAGAGGAGAATGAATCAAAGGATACTTTGTTAATATCAGAGCAAGCACAGCATCCTCAATGCTGTGCTCTGCTCATAAGGTCAGGAATAAGACCAACGAGAAGCCATCAACAATCTATTTATATTCTCTACCATCATTTTCAGCCTCCATCTTCACTCACACAAATGAACCTGAATATAAAGTTTGAAATCTTAACCACTTTCTGCGTAGCTGTATGGATAAAGAAAATTGAGAAAGGGAGGAATTGGCCCAGGGCACCATTACTATACAATTTTATAAAATGGAAAACAAGAAAGAGCAGAGTCTAGACTAGTGCCTTTTAAAGTGCAGGAAACTTTCCCACTTAACTGTGGCCAAATAGGGTGTGAGAGTAAAGAATGGTCAAAGATGCTGGGTGGTCAAGGGAGGATGTAGAGGCAGGGCAGGCACAGAGTAGGTGAGCTGAAAATTCCCTCGAGGCTCCAGTATAAATGGAAAAACCATAGGCTTTGATGTCAGATAATCCTGAGTTCATTATCAGTTCATCCTTAATTAGCTTTATGGTTTCTATGTAATCCTCATTTTCCAATTTGTGAAATGCTGATAGCAATTTCTACTAGGGATTTTATGAAGATTAAACAAATGACTAAAAATGGTTACTGGCACAGAGTAGGTACTCAATAAATGATGGTTATTTTTAAATATTATGAGATATTTGTTTGCAGGCCATACATACTTAGTTTAGAGTTTAAAAGATAAAGTACCAGATCCCCCCGATTTGTTACAATTGGTAGTCATTTATTTAGCATTTTCATCTATACTAAAAAGAGCTTTAAAATATTTCACTTAAGAATAATTTTATTTCTATGACTTACTACCAAAATCCAACAAAATAATAAGAAATTCATTTTTAATTATCTGAGGACTAAATTGTTTTCTCACATACATGCATTTCTATCACTACTTAAGAGTTTCTAAGAACATTCATTTAGGATCAGTCTAGACATACTAAATATGTGTTCAACATACGAAATGAGTTTAGATAAATATTCTTAGTCTTCAGATAATTTATTTCCCTGTCAGGGAAATATATATCTAGCTTTTTTTTATTTTCTAAAAATTAATTTTATTCAACATCTCCATCCCCTGGGATTTAGAGGCATGCCAAAGGTTACATAGCATCAGATTATTTCATCATGGAATTGTGAAATGAAAAATTGTTCTGCCAAAGGCTCTTGGTAGACAGTAAATAGTGAAATTCATACTCTCTTACTAACGTATGTCCTTAGCAGCTTGTTTTTAAGACAGCAGTGCAGAAGGTCACTATGTAATTAAACTTGAGTAAACCTCAATTCACAGTTAAATTTTATCTAATTCCATTTTCTTTTTTAAATTTAATCTTATTGAGATATAATTTTTTAATATTTTAATTTTATTGGAGTATAGTTGATTTACAGTGTTGTGTTAGTTTCAGGTGTACAGCAATGCGATTCAGCTATACATATACATATATTCATTCTTTTTTAGATTCTTTTCTCATATAGGTTATCACAGAATATTGAGTAGAGTTCCCTGTGCTTTACAGTAGGTCCTTGTTGGTTATCTATCTTATTTATAGTAGTGTGTGTATGTTCATCCCAAGCTCCTGATATAGCCCTCCCCCCACATCTCCCCTTTGGTAACCATAAGTTTGTTTTGGATATCTGTAAGTCTTTTTCTGTTTTGTAAATAAGTTCATTTGTATTTTTTTAATTAAGTTACACATGTAAATGAAATCATGTGATATTTGTCTTTCTCTTTCTGATTTACTTCACTTAGTATGATAATCTCTAGGTCCATCCAAGTTGCTGCAAATGGCATTAATTTATTTTTATTGAGATATAATCGACACATAACATTGTATAAGTTTAAGATATAATCGACACATAACATTGTATATTTAATCGATATCAAATATCAATTTGATACATTTATATATTGCAATATTATTACCACGGTAGCATAAACTAACACCTTTATCACAGCAGATAATTATCACTTCTTTTTTTATGGTGGGAATAATTAAGATCTAGTCTCTTGGCAACTTTGAAGTTTATAACACAGTATAGTGTCTATAATCACTATGCTGTGCATTAGATCTCCAGGACTTATTTATCTACAAGTTGCAAGTTTGTACCCCTAAATATCATCCCCAATTCCCCCATCCCCCATCCCCTGGTAAACACTGTTCTACTCTGTTTTTATGAGGTTGGCTTTTTAGGATTCCACATATAAGTGATATCATTACAGTATTTGTCCTTCTCTGTCTGATTTATTTCACTTAACATAATGCCCTCAAGGTCCATCCATGTTGTTGCAAATGGCAGAATTTCCTTCTTTCTCATGATGGAATAATATTCTATTATGATATATATATACATCACATCTTTTATCCATTCATCTGTTGACAGGCATTTATGTTGTTTTCATATTTGGCTGTTGTGAAAAATGCTGTACTAAATGTGGGAGTACATTTACCTCTTCAATATCCTATTTTCATTTCCTTTGGATATGTTCCCAGAAGTGGAATTGCTGGATAATATGGTAGTTCTATTTTTAATTTTTGAGGAGCCTCCATACTGTTTCCCATGTAAATTGGCTGAACCAACTTACATTCCCACCAACAGTGTACAGGTGTTCTCTTTTCTCCACCCCCTTACCAACGCTTGTTAACTCTTGTCTTCTCCATGATTGGCTATTCTAACAGGTGAGAGGTGATATCTCATTGTGGTTTTAATTTGCGTTTCCCTGATGATTAGTGATACTGAGATCTTTTCATATACCTGTTGGCCATCTGAATGAGTTGTATGACTTCTTTACATATTTTAGATATTAACCATTTATCCAATATATGGTTTGCAAATATTTTCTCCCATTCCATACATTGCCTTTTTATTTTGTTGATTGTTTCTTTTGCTGTGCTTTTTATTTGGTGTAGTCCCTCTTGTTGATTTTTGCTTTTGTTGCTTGAGCTTTTGGTGCATTATCCAAAAAATCATTGCCCAGACCAGTGTCAAGGAGCTGCTTCCATATGTTTACTTGCAGGAGTTTTACAATATTATGTTTTACTTAGGTCTTATGTTTAAGTCCTCAATCCATTTCAAGGTAATTTTTGCGAGTAGTGTAAGATAGGAGGCAAATTTCATTTTTCTGTATGTGGTTATTCAGTTTTCCCAGGACCATTTGTTGATGAGACTATTCTTTGCCCACTGATATTCTTGGCTCCCTTGTCAAATATTAGTTGAGCATATATATGTGGGTTTATTGCTGGGCTCTCTATTCTGTTCCATTGGTCTATGTGTCTATTTTTATGCCAGTACCATACTGTTTTAATTATTATAGCTTTATAGTATAGTTTGAAATCAAAAAGTGTGATGCATCCAACTTTATTATTCTTACTCTTGATTTCTTTGGCTATTCAGAGTATTTAGTGGTTTCATATAAACTTTAGGATTGTTTTCTCTATTTCTGTGAAAAATGCTACTGGAATTTTGATAGAGATTGCATGAAATCTATAGATAGCTTTGGGTATTATGGACATTTTTATAATATTAATTCTTCCAATCAAGGAACATGGAATATCTTTTAAGCTGTGTCTCCTTCAATTTCTTTCATCAAGGTCTTGTAATTTTCATTGTACACATCTCTCACTTTCTTGGTTAAATTTATTTCCAAGTATCTTATTGCTCTTTTGTTTTTTTTTGAAATGAGATATAATTGACATATAACACTGTATTAGTTTTCGGTATACAACTTAATGATTTGATATATGTATATATTACAGAATTAATATATACATATATTATATTATATATAATAAGTTTCCAAACTTATTGTGGTATGGTTTATGTATGTATAAACCATACATAGTTACATTTTTTTTTCTTGTGTTGAGAATTTTTAAGATTTATGCTCCTAGCAACTTTCAGATATACAGTACGTTATTGTTAACTACAGCCACCATGTCGTACTTTATATCCAGGACTCATTAATCTTCTAACTGGACGTTTGTAACTTTTGACCACATTCACCTATTTTGCCCATTCCTCATGCCCCACCTCCGGAAACCACCTCTATATCTATGAGTTTGGGGGGGTTTTATTCCTCATGTAAATTATATTATACAGTATTTCTCTTCCTCTGTCTGACTTATTTCATTTAGCACCATGTCCTCAAGGTCCATCCATGTTGTTGCAAATGGCACGGTTACCTTTGTTTTTATGACTACTTTACATATATACACCAGATTTTCTTTAATCATTTATCTGTCAATGGACACAGGTTTTTTCCATATCTTGGCTGTTGTAAACAATGCTGCAATGAACATGAGGGTTGCAGATATCTTTTCAAGATAAGTGATATGTTATTTGGTTTTCTTTGAGATAAGTACCCAAAGAAGTTGAATTGCTTGATCATATAGTAGCTCTATTTTTAATTTTTTGAGGAACCTCTATACTTTTTTCCATAGTGGCTGCACCAATTTACAATTCCACCAGCAGTGTAAAAGTGTTCCTTTTTCTCCACACCCCCACAAACGCTTGTTATTTCCTATCTTTTTTATAATTGCCATTTTAACAGATATAGGGATATCTCATTGTGGTTTTCATTTGCATTTCCCTGGTGATTAGTGATGTAGAACACCTTTTCATAAACCCGTTGGCCATTTGTATGTCTTTGTTGGAAAAAGATCTATTCAGATTCTCTACCCATTTTTTAATTGGATTATTTGGTTTTTTGCTATTGAGTTGTATGAGTACTTTATATATTTTGATATTAACCTGTTAATAGATATATGATTTGCAAATAGTTTCTCTCGTTCAGTAGGTTGTCTTTTTTTGTTTATTGCTTCCTTTGCTGTATAGAAGCTTTTTAGCTTGATGAGGTCCCACTTGTTGATTTTTGCTTTTGTTGCTTTTCATTTTTGGTGTCATATCCAAAAAATCATTGTTGCACTTCCATAAAGGACCTTACCGTATTATTTTATTTTTTAATTTTTTTGTTTATTTATTTTTATTTATTTATTTTTGGCTGCGATGGGTCTTGTTGCTGTGCACGGACTTTCTCTAGTTGCAGCAAGCGGGGGCTACTCTGCAGTGCGCAGGCTTCTCATTGTGGTGGCTTCTCTTGTTGCAGAGCATGGGCTGTAGGCGCACAGGCTTCAGTAGTTGTGGTTCACGGACTCTAGAGCGCAGGCTCAGTAGTTGTGGCGCATAGGCTTAGTTGCTCCAAGGCATGTGGGATCTTCCCAGACCAGGGCTCGAACCCGTGTCCCTGCATTGGCAGGCGGATTCTTAACCCCTGCACCACCAGGGAAGCCCTAATTTTAATTTTTTTAATTAAATTTTTATTGGAGTATAGTTGATTTACAATGTCATGTTAGTTTCTGCTGTACAGCAAAGTGAGTCAATTCAGTCATATATATATATATATATATATATATATATATCCACTCTTTTTTAGATTCTGTTCCCTTATAGCTCATTACAGAGTACTGAATAGAGTTCCCTATGCTATACAGTAGGTTCTTATTAGTTATCTATTTTATATATAGTAGTATGTATATGTCAATCCCAATCTCCCAATTTATCCCTCCCCTCCTTTCCCCCTTGGTAACCATAAGTTTGTTTTTTATATCTGTGACTCAATTTCTATTTTGGAAATAGGTTCATTTGTACTATTTTTTTTTAGATTCCATATATAAGTGATATCATATATTTGTCTTTGTCTGACTTACTTCACTCAGTATGACAAACTCTAGGTCCATCCATGTCACTGCAAATAGCATTATTTTGTTCTTTTTTATGGCTGAGTAATATTCCATTGTATGTATGTACCACATCTTCTTTATCCATTCCTCTGTTGATAGACATTTAGGTTGCTTCCATGTCCTGGCTATTGTAACTAGTGCTTCAATGAACATTGGGGTGCATGTATCCTTTCTAATTATGGTTTTCTCCAGATATTTGCCCAGGAGTGGGATTGCTGGATCATGTGGTAGCTCTATTTTTAGTTTTTTAAGGAATCTCGATACAGTTCTCCATAGTGGCTGTACCAATTTACATTCCCACCAACAGTGTAGGAGGATTCCCTTTTCTCCTTACCCTCTCCAACATTTATTGTTTGTAGATTTTTTGATGATGGCCATTCTAATCAGTGTGAGGTGATACCTCATTGTAATTTTGATTTGCATTTCTCTAATAATTAGTGATGTTGAGCATCTTTTCATGTGCCTCTTGGCCATCTGTATTAGAAATTTTATGGTTTCATGTCTTATGTATAAGTCTTCAATACATTTGAATTGATTTGTGTGTATGATGTAAACAAGTTGTCCAGCTTCATTCTTTTACACATGGTGGTCCAGTTTTCCCAGCACCAGTCTTTGTTAAAGAGACTATCCTTTCCTTATTGTATATTCTTGGTGCCTTTGTCTATTATGTGTATTATTTGATCATATATATGTGAGTTTATTCTAGTCCCTTATTCTGTTCCATTGATCAATGTGTCTGTTTTTATAACAACACCATATTATTTTGAAAACTATAGCTTGGTAATATAGTGTGAAATCAGGAAGCATGATGCCGCCAGCTTTTTTCTTCTGTCTGAAGATTGCTTTGCTATTTGGGGTTTATGGTTCCATACAAATTTTAAGATTGTTTGTTCTATTTCTGTGAAAAATGCCATTAGAATTTTTATAGGGATTGCATTGAATCTGTAGACTACTTTGGATAGTTTGGATATTAATAGTGTCAGTTCTTCCAATCCATGAGAACAGAATATCTTTCCATTTATTTGTGTCTTCTTCACTTTCTTTCATCAATGTGTTATACTTTTCAGCGTACAGGTCTTTCACCTCCTTGGTTAAATTTATTCCTAAGTATCTTTTTCTTTTTGGTGCATTGTAAATGGGATTGTTTTCTTAAGTTCTCCTTCCAATAGTTCATTTTTAGTGTATAGAATTGAAACAGATGTTTGTACATTGATTTTGTATCCTGCAACTTTACTGAATGCATTTATTAGTTCTAACAGTTTTTTGGTGGAGTGTTTAGAGTTCTCTCTATATAACATTATGTCATCTGCAAATAATGATAGATTTATAGTTTACTTCTTTCTTTTCACTTTGGATGCTTTTTTTGTGGCCTAGTTGCCCTGGCTAGGACGTCCAATACTATGTTGAATAAAAGGAGCAAGAGTGGGCATCCTTGTCTTTTTCCTGATCTTAGAGGAAAAGCTTTCAGCTTTTCACCATTTAGTGTGGTTTAGCTGTAAGCTTGTCATATATGGCTGGCCTGTATTGTGTTGAGATATATTCTCTCTATACCCACTTTGTTGGGAATTTTTATCATAAGTGGATGTTGAATTTTGTCAAATGCTTTTCCTGCATCTATTGAGATTATCATATGATTTTTAGCCCTCATATTGTTAATTGGTGTATCACATTGATTGCTTTGTGGATGTTGAACAATACTCACATCCTTAGAATAAATCCTAGTTGATCATGGTGTATGATCCTGTGATGAGAAAACAGTTATTTGGGTTCCTGCCTAGGCATTTTCTAGTATGACAGTGCTGCTCACACCTAGAGTCTGGACATTTAGATAAGGATCCAAGCTTAGGATTCCTACCACAAATTCTCACTTTGCTTTTCCCAGGGCACCTTTTAAAAAGACTACTTAGGGCTTCGCTGGTGGCTCAGTGGTTGAGAGTCCACCTGCCGAGGTAGGGGACACGCGTTCGTGCCCCGGTCCAGGAAGAGCCCACGTGCTGTGGAGCGGCTGGGCCCGTGAGCCATGGCCGCTGAGCCTGCGTGTCCAGAGCCTGGGCTCCGCAATGGGACAGGCCACAACAGTAAGAGGCCTGCGTACCGCAAAAAAAAAAAAAAGACTACTTAAAGTTAAGCTCAAGAAAAGTTAGTGAATGCCACCCAAAACACCTTATAAGTAACAGGTGCTCACTACTCTGCTCTATCTTCTGCTCGCTCATGACCTGGGATGGAGGACCACCCTTCCCCCAGCTCATTGCACCCACCCCTTTTCTGGGATCTGTAAGTAATAAAATATTGTGACTTGGATTCCTTTGCATGAGTATACTGAAACTGCAACTTCAATGAAAACGGCCTGGGGTTTTCACTTCCCCAGCGTGGGAGCTCAGATGCTGAGAGAGCTACTTGCCGACACTGTGAGGGTGGCTTGTGCCTCCTCATTCAGCAGATCATAATAAACATATCCTTAATTTAACACATCAGCTACAGGCCCCCCAACAAATATCCTTTTAAAGTATTGTTGAATTATGTTTGCCAATATTTTGTTGAGGATTTTTAAATCTATATCCCTCAGAAATATTGGCCTGTAATTTTCTTTTCTTAAGCGTTCTTGTCTGGTTTTGGTATTAGGTTGATACTGGCCTGATAAAATAAGTTTGTAATTCTTCCCTCCTCTTCTACTTTTTAGAAGAGTTTGAAAAGGGTTGGTACTAATTATTCTTTAAATGTTTGATAGAATTCACTGGTGAAGCCATCTTGTCTGGACTTTATTTGTTGGGAGGTTTTTTTTTTTTTTTTTTTTGTGGTATGCGGGCCTCCTTCTGCTGCGGCGTCTCCCGTTGCGGAGCACAGGCTCCGGACGCGCAGGCTCAGCGGCCATGGCTCACGGGCCCAGCCGCTCCGTGGCATGTGGGATCCTCCCAGACCGGGGCGCGAACCCGGTTCCCCTGCATCGGCAGGCAGACGCGCAACCACTGCACCACCAGGGAAGCCCCTGTTGGGAGGTTTTGATTACTGATTCAATCTACTTACTAGTAATGAATCTGTTCAGATTTTCTATTTCTTCATGATTCAGTCTTGGTAGGCTGTATGTTTCTAGGAATTTATCCATTTCTTCTTGGTTGTCCAATTTCTTTGTGTATAATTGTTCATGGTAGTCTCTTATGACCTTTTACATTTCTGTGATATCATTTGTAACACCTCCTCTTTCATTTCTGATTTTATTTTTTGCATTCTCTCTCTTTTCTTGATGAGTCTGGTTAAAAGTTTGTCTATTTTGTTGATTTTTTCAGAAAACCAACTCTTGCATTGATCTTTTCTATTGTCTTTTTAGTCTCTATTTTATTTTTCTCTGCTCTGATCTTCGTTATTCCCTTCCCTGTATTAATGTTTGGCTTAGTTTATTTTTCTTTTTCTAATTCCTTGAGATATAAAGTTAGGTTGCTTATTTGAGAAATTTCTCACCTATTAAAGTACACATTTCTAAGAACTTCTCTCTTAAAACTGCTTTTGCTACATCCCATAAGTTTTGGTATGTTATATTTCCATTTTCATTTGTCCCAAAATATTTTTAATTTCTCTTTTGATTTATTATTGGCCATCAATTGTTCAGTAGCATGGTATTGAACACAAATCTCCACACATCTGTGAATTTTCCAGTTTTCTTCTTGTAATTGAGTTCTGGTTCGTGCCACAGTAGTCAGTCATGCTTGGTATGATTTCAATCCACTTAAATTTATTAAGACTTGTTTTGTGGCCTAACATATGATCTATCCTGGAGAAAGTGCCATGAGTGCTTGAGACGAACATATATTCTGCTGTTGTTGGATGGACGGTTCTGTAAATGTCTGTTAAGTCCATCTGGCCTAATGTGTGATTGAAGTCCAATGCTTCCTTATGGATTTTCTGTCTGGATAATCTATCCATTGATGAAAGTGGGGTATTAAAGTCCCCTCCTATTATTGTATTTGCTTTATATATTTAGGCACTCCTACATTGGGTGTATAAAGATTTACAAATGTTATATGCTCTTGTTAGATCGACTTCTTTATCATTATATAATGACCTTTTGTGTCTCTTATGACATTCTTTATCCTAAAGTCTAATTTGTCTGATTTAACTATAATCACCCCAGCTTTCCTTTGGTTTCCATTTGCAAGGAATATGTTTTCCATTCCTTCGCTCTGAGTCTGTGTGGGTTCTTAAAGCTGAAGTATCTTATAGGAAACTTATGCTTGGGTCTGTTTTGTGGGGTTTTTCTACCCATTTTTACCCATATACTTGAGTCTTTTGTTTATAGAATTTAGTCTATTTACACTTAAAGTAATTATTGATAAGTATGGACTTCTTGACATTTTGTTAATTTTTCTTTTACTGTATTGTAATACTTTTGTTCTTCTTGCTCCTTTGTGATTTGATAATTTTCTATAGTAGTCTATTTAGATTCCTTGCTCTTTATCATTTGTGTATCTACTACAGGTTTTTGCTTTGTGATTGTGTGAAGCTTATATAAAGTAAAACATCTTATAGTTATAACCATCTATTTTAAGTTCAAATGCATACTAGAGCCCTACACTTTTACACTGTCCCCCCCATACCATGTTTTATGTTTTTGATGTCACAATTTACATCATTTTCTCTTGTGTATCCATTAACAAATTATTGTAGTTTTAATTATTTTTACTCCTTTTGTCTTTTAAATTACATACTAGATTTATAAGTGATTAATCAACCACCATCACAAGATCAGTTTATTCTGAATTTAACTATATATTTAACTTTATTAGTGAGACTCATACATTCATATGTTTTCTTATTACTATTTAGCACTCTTACATTTCAACTTTAAAAATTTCCTCTAACATTTTTTATAAGGCCAGTCTAGTGGTGCTAAGCTCCTTCAGTTTTTGCTTATCTGGAAAACTCTATATCTCTTTTAATTCTGAAAGACAGTTGCCAGGTAGAGTATTCATGGTTGGCAGTTCTTTTCTTTCAGCACTTTGCATGTATTATCCTATTCCCTTCTGGCCTGCAAAGTTTCTGCAGAAAATCTGCTGATAGTCTTATAGAGGTTGCCTTGTATGTAACAAGTGGTTTTGCTCATGCTGCTTTTAAAATTCTCTACTTGTCTTTAACTTTGACAATTTATTTATATTGTGTCTTGATGTGAGTCTCTTTGGGTTCCTCTTATTGGCATTCTCTGGGCTTCCTGGATCTGGATGTGTTTCCCTCCCAAGGTTAGGAAAGTTTTAGCCATTATTTCTTCAAATAAGTTTCCTGCCCCTTTCTCTCTTTCTTTTCCTTCTGGGACCCCTATAATGCAAATGTTGGTCTGCTTGGTATTGTCCCATAAGTCCCTTAAGCTATCTCCACTCTTTTTCATTCTTTTTTCTTTCATTGCTTTGATTGAGTTCCACTACCTTGTCTTTGAGTCTCTAGATGAATTCAAAGACAGGACTTCATTTAGTCTGCTATTGAACCCCTCTGTTATATTTTTCAGTGTAATTATTATATTCTACAGCTCTGTGACTTTGATTTGGTACTTTCTCATATTTTCTATGTCTTTGTTGAAATTCTTACTTTGTTTATCCATTCTTCTCCTGAGCTTGGTGAACATCTTCATGACCATTATTTTGAACTTTTTATCATGTAAATCATTTATCTCTGTTTCATTAAGGTCTTTTTCTGAGGTCTTGTTCTTTCAGTTGGAATTTATTCCTCCGTTTCTTCTTTTCCCTTTACTCTTTGTGTTGGTTTCTATGCATTAGATAAAACAGCCACCATGCCCAGTCTTGAAGGAGTGGCCTAGTGTATGAGATGAGCCTTATTGTTCAACTCTGTCCTATCTCTGTTTGTGTGTCAAACCTTTGTGATTGTCCAAGCAGCCTACTTTATTCTTATGACTCCCCATAGTAGTTGAGGGTGTGCTAAGATCTGTCAGTGTTCCAAAGGGGTGGGTCTGTCAGCACCTAGATTTAGGCAGCAGCTTTTAAAGTGTGCAAATATACCTCTTTCAGGGGAAGACTGGCAGATAGGTGTTTCTCTCTGATCCCTCTATACTGAGCCCCAGGATGATAGCCAGTCAAGAACTGTTTCTTTGTTTGATACCCTTGAACCCATAAACACAAGTCCCACTGACCACTAGAGCCAGGCTATCAAAGGATGTGTCCTCTGGACAGGAGACCCAAAAGTTGGGCTTCAGACATATACACAAGTTTCTTTCTCAGAGACACTGCAGACCAGCGGCAGCGCAGAGGGAGAACACAAACATTGTTTCCAATGGCCTCCCAGCCTCTGTAATGTTTGGCAGTTGGCCCAGAGTGTATTAAGTTAGAAGCCCTAAGTCCTCAGCTATTAAAATAAACAAATAGGCCTCTTTTATGGAAACACTGGGTATTTCTATCTGTTGCCTCTGCACTATGCCCTGAGTGTATAGCCAGCCAAGAACTGTTTCTGTCACTATAGTTCTGTGTGACCCTTGAGTGCAAGCCACACTGGTCACCAGAACCAGGCTATCTAGAAGTGTCCCCTTGGTGGCAGCCACAAAGACCAGGGCACCAGAGATGTGCACAAGCTCCTTTCCAGGAGATACCAGCAACCTGGGGTGAGGTAGAGGGTGAACATGAAGATGGCAACTGCTGGCCTCCATAGTCTCTGGAGAGTATTGCAGTTGGCCCATAGATATATGTTAAATTAGAAGCCTGCCCTTCAGGCCAAAGCTTTTAAGATAAGCAAATAGACCTCCTTCATGGAAAGACTGGGCATGTTTCAGTTTGCTGCCTCTGTGGTGGTGCCTGGGGTGGGTGAGTTCATGAGCCCTTTAAGAACTGATTCTCAGATCACTATAGCCTATGGGCTCACTATAGCCTATGGATGCAAACCCTGTTGGCTTTCAAATCTAGATATTTTGGGGCCCATCTCTCAGGTGAAAGACTTAAATGTTGGGGTGCCATATGTGGGGTCCAAACCCTTCACACCTCAGAGTTTCCTCCCAGTTGCATGTCACCTCACCAGGGGTGGAGTTTATGGTGAGATTGATTCCCAACCTCTCCTACCCATTTCAATGAGTTTTTCTTGTTCACCTGCTGTGTAGGTGTCATTCAGCTAGTTTCTGGATTTCCTTCAGAGAAAATTGCTCCAAATATAACTGCAGATTCAGTGTGTCCATGGGAGGAGGTGAGTTCTGGAACATCCTACATTGCCATCTTGATTTGGAACCTATTATTTTTGATGCCATTGTGAATGGGATAGTTTTCTTCATTTCTTTTTCAGGTGTTTCATTGCTCGTGTATAGAAATGCAACTGAATTTTGTATATTGATTTTGTATCTTACAAGTTTACTGAATTCATTAATTAGTTCTAACAGTTTTTTGGTTGAGTCTTTAAGATTTTCTATATTTAATATTATATCATCTGCAAATAACAGTTTTATTTCTTCCTTTCTGATTTGGATCCTTTTTACTTCTTTATATTGACTAATTACTCTAGCAAGGATTTCCAGTATTATAATGAGTAAGAGTGGTGAGATTGAGACCCTTGCCTTGTTTTGAAACTTAGAAGTAAAGCTTTCAGTTTTTCATCCTTCAGTGTAATGTTAGTTGTCAGTTTGTCCTATATTGCCTTTATTATACTGAGGTATGTTCCTTCTGTGCTTAATTTGTTGAGGGTTTTTATTCATCAAAGAATGTTTGAAAGAACTTTGTCAAATACTTTTTCTGCTTCTATTGAGATGATCATATAAAATTCATCTATTCTATTAATGTGGTATATCACATTCATTGATTTGCATGTGTTGAACCATTCTTGCATCCCAGGGATAAATCCCAAATGATTAAGGTGTATAATTCTTTTACTATGTTTTTGAATTCAGTTTTCTAATATTTTGTTGAGAGTTTTTATATCTATATTCTTCAGGGATATTGGTCTATAGTTTTCTTTTCTTATTGTGTCTTTATCTGGCTTTGGTACCAAGGTAACAATGGCCTCATAAAAGGAGTTTGAAAGTATTGTGTCCTCTTCAATTTTTTGGAAGATTTTGAGAAGAACTGGCATTGATTCTTCTTTAAATGTTTGGTAGAATTCACCTCTGAAGCCATTTGGTCCTGGGGTTTTCTGTGTTGGGAGGTGTTTCATTACTGTTTTAATCTAACCTTACACATTATTTATCTGTTCAGATATTCTATTTCTTCCTGATTCAGTCTTGTTATGTTGTATGTATCTAGGAATTTATCCATTTCTTCTCAGTTGTCCAATTTGTTCACATATAATTGTTCAAAGTAGCCTCTTATGTTAGTCAGTGCCAACCTTTGTACAGTTTATACCAGGGATTGTCAAGCTTTCTGTAAAGGGCCAAAAACTTTCTTAATCACTTTGGACACATAGTCAGACCCACTCCTTATCCAGTGCTAAGAAGTTAAAGTTCTTTCTGGCTGCATGCTATCTTTACTCTGAAATAAGCAAAAGAATATGGAATATGAGAATCAGAAGAAATAATAACCTCGTTCAACCCCCTCACTTTAGAGAAGAAAGTTATTCCTAGAGAAGTTCTGATTTACCTCAGGCCACGCCTCTTAGTGGTAGAAGCCACACTGGAACTTCCTCAAACCTGTGTGCAGTCCTGAGTACAGCCACAGGAACCCTGAAACATGAATGTTCTGGATGGTGAAGGAGTCTGCTGGAAAGTGAGATTTTTAGATAGGTCTAAATTGTTAGGAAGCTGCTCCTTAAATTGAACTAACATCTGCCTCCAGTTGAACTTTCTAGTCTTTTAGCTTTATTCCAACTCTAATGCAAGTCAGAATGAAGAATATGATGAAATAAAATGTAATCAATATACAGAATGGGATTCCAGCAACACTTTATGAGGGGAAGGCATTCATCCTGAGAGAGCGGACACTAAGACAAGTCATAGTTGGGAGATAATTAATATGTATGACAAGATTAATGGTTACCAATGTATTCAAGAATCTTGACTACTGACACCCAATAGAACTTTCTTCAACAATGGTAATATTCTGTCTGCGCTATCCAATATGGTACCAGCCATATGAATCTATTGCATACTCAAATGATATATATGTGACAAAATTAAGACTCAGAGCTTTGCCACTCAAGATATGGTATGGAAACAGCAGCAGCAGCACCTGGGAGCTCATTAAAAATGCAGACTCTTGGCCCCACCCCAAATCTACTGAATCAGAATCTGCACTTTTTACAGTGTATTGACATAGACTGTACATATTTAACTATGGTTAACACACCATCTTATTACAGAATTAGAGTTTTCTAAGTCTGACTCTATATTTACCTTTATGAGCATGTTGTATACTTTCACATGTTTTCATGACACTGGTTAGCATCTTTTCATTGCAGCTTGAAGAATGCCCTTCAACAATTCTAGCAAGGAAAGTCTAGGGGTGACGAAATCCCTTAGCTTTTTTTCTTTTTTTTTAGTCTGGGTAAATCCTTATTTCTCCTTTATATCTGAAGAAAAATTTTGCCAGAATGATATTCTTGGCTGGCAGTTTTTCTTTCAGCACTTTGAGTATGTCATTCTACTCTCTCCTAGCATACAGAGTTTCTGCTGAGAAATCCACAGATAGCCTAATGGGAGATCCTTTGTAGGTTTTAATAATTTTTCTCTGGCTGCTTTTAGGATCCTCCATTTATCTTTTATTTTTGATGTTTTCATTATAATGTGTCTTGGAGAAGGTCTTTCTTCATTGAGATAATAGGGTGATCTGTTAGCTTCATGAACTGGGATCTCCAGATCTTTCCCCAGATTTTAAATGGTTTCAGCTATTATTTCTTTAAATAAAATTTCAGACCCTTTCTCCCTCTCTTCTCTTTCTGGAACTCCAATTATTCTAATATTTTGTTAATGGAGTCCTATACATCATATGGGCTATTAGGTTTCTTCATGTTTTTACTTTTTCTGCTCTGAGTTATTTCAAAATTCCTGCCCTCCAGCTCACTTATTCTGTCTTCCATTTGCTGTACTCTGATGCAGATGCTCTCTGTTGAATTTTTCATTTCATTCATTGAACTCTTCAGCTCCAGAATTTCTGCTTGGTTTATTATCTCTATCTCTCTGGTAAATATCTCATTTTGTTCATGTATTTTTCCCCTGATTTTATTGAATTGTCCTTCCGAGTTTTCTTGTAGCTCACTGAATTTCTTCAAAACAGCTATTTTGAATTCTTTATCAGTTAGATCTCAAAATTCTGTGCCTTTGCGTTCAGTTAATGGGGAATTATTATTTTTGTGATGATATATTTCCTTGATTTTTCATTTTCATTATAGTTTTTAATTGTTGCTTTTGCATTTGAAGCATCAGACACCTCCTTAAATCTTTACTAATTGCCTTCAGATTGGGTAATTGCCTTTAGACTATTCATTGGTGCTGTTATATCTGAGGTTTTCTCTGCCTTCTGGGCTTTCAATAAGGTAATACTATACATAGATCATATTTGTAGTTTCATCCTTACCCCCAGATCCTGTTCTTTTCTTCTAACAGCATTCCATTTACCAGACTTGCTTTTACCACTGCACTCAGGAGCATGCACAGGAAGCCACAGAGTGACTGAAGTCCTGATACAGTCATCAAGAACCTTGTCCCTTTAATGCTTTTTTATATTCTTATCTGCCTCTTTCCCGATATCCTCCCTCCTCTCAGTCATGGAGGTCCTACTTCAGTACTGGGTGCTTCTGGTTGCTGGGCTATACAGCTTCCAAGGGTTCTCAACAGTCCCTCTGGTCATGTGAGGCCAGGAGACACTCTCCAGAGCAGGTGAGGCTATGACTCAGCTTCTTGCCTGGGCTTAAGCAAATCAGGCTCTGGGCCTGGCAAAACTCTTTTGAGAATCCAAATCAGGTAGGTCTACACCCTGCCAAGTTCTATGCTCAGAGTGCACTATTCTGCAGATGAGCAAAGCCACTGGTTGGGATTACTGCTTGGGCACTGCAGGTATGAACTCAGTCTGCCAAGATTCGTGTGCTGGTAGTAGCATGCCCCTCCTCCCTTCTCCATCGCAGTCAGATTACCAGTGGTTGAGCCCCTGAAGATTCGACTACAATCCCTGTGGGATGAGATCAGAGTAGGGGTTCCCACAAAAAGGCCCACAATGCTGTGGGGAGGTGACTAGTTGTTCCTCTGGGTTCTCTTTTCCCACTGGAGGAACAGAGGCTCAGGGAGACCTCTGCTTATGGTGCTGTGCTGGCCTGGAGAAGGGGCAATGTGGTCAACTTATGGCTGCTTCTCTTACCCTTCTAATGCAGTCTGTCTTCATCTCTGTGGTGCAGGGGGTGCTTCAGTCTCACCCCTGTTTTCTAGGATTCTCTCAGTGGTGTCTTGTTCTTGAAAATTTGTTAGTTGTTCCTCTTGTGAGGGGAGCAAAGTCAGAAACAACCTATGTCGTCATCTTAGTGAATCACTCTCCTAAAGCTTGGCTTGTATTTATTTGTTTTTTTTTGTTGTTGTTGTTGTTGTTGTTG